>NC_081322.1:74532478-74845103 GCF_026419965.1 Kogia breviceps
GGAGTGGGGAAGACTTAGTCCAGTGCCGTGACTGTCCCTTGGCAGAATGGCATGTGCTGCTCCCTTATCACTACACTGTCCCATTGATGGAAGAGAAGGCCTCAAAAGGCACAGCACTTCACGAAGCCACTGGTCACCAGTTGGTGTTGACTGAGCTAAGTCTCTGCTCCACCAGAAATCCAGAGGCCTCACATGCGAGGGGAGCCCATGAACCACGTTCATCACACCGGATCTTTCTGTCACAGTGAGGTCCACTTTTCTTTTAGAGTGTGAGTTATAATTTTGGAGCCATGATGTTACTTGAAGTGAGTAACCATGGACCAGCAGTTAAATTCTCCCTGGCCTGGCAGAAACAAACACCAGAAGACAGTAGGCATCAACATGCTCCCCTGATTTATGGTTGGGAAGGAGGGCGAGATTTATAATGTGGGCACACAGCAAATACTCATTGGCATTAACACTCAGAATGTTCCTGTGTGACTGCTCTTTCATATTGATTAAGTATCTGCTTCTGGCTTTTTAGTTGGTGGGGGGTGGCAGTGGGGCCCTTTGGAAAGGCCTCACCATGTTGACTGAATTATCTGAATACGTGTGGAGTACCAGTTCTCATTGTGAGGTTGAGTTTTATGTCTAGATTGATAAAATGGAATTGGGTCCTATGTTCTGTTGTCCCTTCTTTCTCATCTTCATGAGTACCATTCAAGGAATGTGCAGTCATAAAAATTTACAGCTAAAGGGAATTTAGGGGATAATTTCATCAGTCCTCCTTTGAGGCCTGGAGAGGCCACATGCCTTCAGAAAGACTCGTGGTTAGTGAATGTCATAAACACACCCACAATCAGATACCTGCCTCTTGTCCAGTGCTTTTTTAAAAAAAAATTTATTTTATTGAAGTATAGTTGATTAACAATATTGTGTTCATTTCTGCTGTACAACAAAGTGATTCAGTTATACATGTGTATACATTCTTTTTCATATTCTTTTCCATTATGGTATATTACAGGATACTGAATATAGTTCCCTGTGCTGTACAGTAGGACCTTGTTTATCCATCCTGTATGTAATAGTTTGCATCAGTTAATCCCAAACTCCCAATCCATTCCTCCCCCACACCCCCCTTGGCAACTGCAAGCTGTCCAGTGCTTTTTTAATATTGCACATGATTATTACTGAATCCCCTTACACCAACTATTTACAGGCTGACTTCAGAGCTATTGCAGGTTCAGTCCCAGACTGCTGCAATAAAGCAGATATCGCGATAAAGCAAGTCACACATATTTTTTGGTTTCCCTGTGCATATAAAAGTTACGTTCACACTATATCGTAGTCTATTAAGTGTGCATTGTCTAAAAAAAATGTACATACCTTAATTTCAAAATATCTATGAAGCACAATAAAGCAAAGCACAATAAAATGAGGTATGCCTGTAGTTGCTTGTAATTTGATATAATTTTCAGTGTCTACTTGACTGAACTTAAAGATCATTTTAGACAAATTATTTAGTACCATATTATTGAAAAGACTGTCAATCTCCAGTTTTTCCTTCAAATTTCCATTGTAATGATCTGGAGCCAACAGTCCAAAGAGCTAATGCTGGTAATAATAAGGAAGATAAGCAAAGAGTCCTTGAATCAGAAGTGTGTTTAGTTTCATAAGATCCAGAAGGAGAGCATGACTGTGTGTGCTGTGGTATTCAGTCCAAGTCCCTGGATAGAATTCTTTCTCAGGAACAATACAAAAACACCATAGGGGGCTTCCCTGGTGGCGCAGTGGTTGAGACTCCGCCTGCCGATGCAGGGGACACGGGTTCGTGCCCGGTCTGGGAAGATCCCACATGCCGCGGAGCGGCTGGACCCGTGAGCCATGGCCGCTGAGCCTGCACGTCCGGAGCCTGTGCTCCACAATGGGAGAGGCCACAGCAGTGAGAGGTCTGCGTACCGCAAACAAACAAACAAACAAACACCAGAGGTGGTGAGTAACGTGTGAGATAATAATGTAACAGGACAAAACTGTTCAGAACTAAAATACATCTTAGATTTGCCAAAACTGTAATCTCCACTGAGTTATTATCTCTGTTACATTTTTTTACATATAGGGGGAAAAACAGCATTCTTAAAAATCTCTAACCTCAGTTGTCTCATATCAGTGCTTTAGACATTTCCACATTTCTGTAATTCATTCATTAGGCACGTACTAATTGAGCAGCTATTCCAAACCAGACATTGGTCTAGACTAAGGTACTGATGAACAACAGCCAGTGCCCTCGTGGAACTGAGAGAAGCAAAAACAGACGAGCAATACATTGCAGTCAAGTGGGAAAGTCACCACACATGGCTGTTTATAAATCTGGTTCAATTAATACCAGAGAACAGTATTTTAAAATAAAAGGGGGGGCTTCCCTGGTGGCGCAGTGGTTGGGAGTCCGCCTGCCAATGCAGGAGACACGGGTTCGTGCCCGGGTCCGGGAAGATCCCACGTGCCGCGGAGCGGCTGGGCCCGTGAGCCATGGCCGCTGAGCCTGCGCATTCGGAGCCTGTGCTCCGCAGCGGGAGAGGCCACAACAGTGAGAGGCCCGCGTACCACAAAAAAATAAAATAAAATAAAATAAAAGGGGGAGGACTTCCCTGGCAGGCCAGTGGTTAAGACTCCGTGCTTCCACTGCAGGGGACGCAGGTTCAGTTCCTGGTTGGGAAACTAGGATCCCGCATGCCATGGGGCCAATAAAATAAAATAAAAGGGTGAGTGATAAAACACAACCACACACACACACACAAGCAAACAAAATCAAAACCAGAGCAATAAGAAGCAGGTAAGTCTTACTACAGGAAAACCAAGAAAACGCTTTCCACAGACTGAGATTTCCACTGTGTATGAGCAGGGCTAACAGTGCCTGGCACATCCGAGTACCCACTAGAACTTTTAGGGGAACTGAAATCATTTAAAGGAGTTACAAGCACTGGCATGTATTTTGACTAGTTATTGTTACATCTTGTAGTGTGGGAAAAAAATACAGCTCAGAGTATACATGGATTTGGGGGGAAATTTTCTCCTGTGGTTTTAAGGCTGAAGATGAACCTGCCTCTCTCCTCCAAAAAAGAGAAATGATATATTCTTACTTGTATCTCCAGGTTAGAATTCTTATTAAAATATTATGGGTGTGAGTGGGTATAGGATGAAGAAGGATGTTTCTTGGATAGTCAGATGGAATTCCCCCATCAGTTCTGCTGTAATTAATATAGACTTTAAAGCTAAAAATCCAGACACTCAGTGATGTGTTCAGTAACTCGTGCAGGGAACTATTTTTTCAGTAATGCTTATCTTTCCAAGGGGCAAAGTTAATTTCTTCAGTACTCTGTAAATTATTACAGAAATTACAAATCTACTAGAAAATCAATACAAGTAATTGTAAATTAATAGATCTCTAAGTGTGAAGGAGGATATAATAATGTAGATGAGTTCTTTAAAGAACATGCCAGTTCCAGAATCAAGGGCTCAGGGCTCCAGCTGTTTCATGTGACATCTTCAAGTGTAAACACATTTCTTTTTTTCCCCCAGCTCTCCCCCTCCAATCCCTTATTTCACACTGATTTAGTCTGCCACTGCAGCAAATAACATTTCCATTAGCCACCTACTGTTAAATCGCAGAGTAACTATGGTAAAAAAAAAAAAAAAAAAAAAATTCCAACATGCAAATAAACCAATAGAGAAGCAACTGGGGTTACCGTCTGTCTCCAACATTTTTTATGGGGCCCACCGGTGTTCAAATGGAAGGGAAACAACATGCAAAGTTAAATAAATTGAATCTGATAGCGAGGTCCAGAATGTGCATTTCTAACAAGTGCAAGTCTGAATAGAGTGAATTTATAATTCTATACTTGATCTGCTGAACAATTAATCTTAACTGTTATATCTGTGTGTCCATGAAATTTAGCATGAGACATTATTTTTATGTAAATATCACATCATTGCTCATCAGTTTTAGGCGATGATGGGCTTGTCAATAAAAAGACCAGTAATTATCATAATTATATTGAGGTAGTCAGTGAGAATGTATCATGGCCTTGTTCTGCCCTGTGCATTTGGATGAATAAAAGAAAATAATAATGTGACTTTATATTAATTTAGTACTTCAAAATTTACAAAGTGCTTTTGGTTTAGTTTTTGGTTTTATAGCCATGAATTAGGGCAGATACGAATACTACTCTATAGGAAAGAAAACCAGTTCAGAGAGGTTAAGAAACCTACTCAGCATCTATAGCTAGTTACCAGTCAGGATGCTTTCACAGAACTAACAATCTCATGTCTCGAGATAGTCACGTAAGTAGTATTTCATTTCAGTATGTAATGTGGTTCCAGAATTGTATTTGGAGGTCAGATAGCTCAAAGTCAAGCTCTAGGTTTACATAATAATGTAGGTGGCACCTGGATCACTGGTGGGAGGGACTGGAAAACCTACAGGAACTGTAGTCCCAGGCAGAAGCAGCAAACAGTAGCACAGGGGCCCACCACATTGGCCCAGATACCCTCACCTCCTACAAGGCCTTCTCCTCGCTTGCAGGGCCCTGGGAGATGGTTAGGTTGGTCCCAGTCTTCACTACTCTGTGGTTAAGGAACTGGCTAGGTACCTAGAGCAGAGATGTAAGACACGTATCTGTCATCCTGGCCAGCGGGGCTGGTGAAAGTTTCAAAAGCTGGTTGCTTTCCTTTTCCATATAATTGTGATACTTGGTGACTTCCTGTCCTCAAGGCAATTTCAGTGTATATGGGGGTGGGAGTGGGGTAGTAAGGGCTGAGAGATAGGGGGGAAAAAAAGAGTTTACCTGCTCAGCCATTGGCCAAGAGGCTGGACCGTAGGATTCTCCCAGTAGGAAACTAATCATAGTCAACACTACTAGTTCAGCAGAGGGAACGCTTTAGCCTATTTGGGTGACATTTAGGCCTAAGAGAATCTCAGTATAATCAGAGTGTGGCTACTGCATTTTTAGTTCATCAGCAATGAGCAGGTTTATAGGGTAGAGTGATGCTAAAATTTTTATTTAATGTAATTTAACCAAGTTATAAAGATTCTACATGTTACTGTTATTTAACACTTATGGTATGTAAGCATGGATTTGCCATGTACTTTCTCAGGACATAAACCTGATCTGAAAATTCAAAATCTAAGTTGGCTCAAAAAGTCAGTCAACTAAAGCCTTTATTAACTTGAGCCCCAGACTTTGCTCCAAGATTTGCTGTCTCTGAGACATAGACAATATCGATATATACAAACAAACCAAACAAAACTAAGACTAAACAAATTCATAAAACCTAAAGTAAGACTAGGTATTTTTTAAATTAAACTTCTAATACTAGAGCTGGGGTAAATACATATTCAATCCCATCTCCAATTCCTTTCAAATCTATAATTCTGGATGATCTGTAGTAGTTTTTTTTTTTTTTTTTTTTTTTTTTTTTTTTTTTGTGGTATGCGGGCCTCTCACTGCCGTGGCCTCTCCCGTCGCGGAGCACAGGCTCCGGACGCACAGGCCCAGGGGCCATGGCTCACGGGCCCAGCCGCTCCGCGGCACGCGGGATCCTCCCGGACCGGGGCGCGAACCCGTGTCCCCTGCATCGGCAGGCGGACTCCCAACCACTGCGCCACCAGGGAAGCCCTGTAGTATTTAAAGTAATGATCTGGAGGCATTGTGATTGACTAACCATTGAGGGAGGCTGTGTTTAATTTCTTATATTTAAACAACTAACATTTCAAGCAAAAAAAAAAAAAAATTATGAAGTAAAAATTTCTGATTAAATACCAGTTAGCAGGGAACAAAGTTAGTGTTATGGACTGGATGTTTGTTTCTCTGCAAAATTCACATGTTGACAGGTTTACGGCATCAGGAGGTAGGGCCTTTGGGAGGTAATTACATCATATGGATGGGGCCTTCATAAATGGAATTAGTGCCTTATAAGAAGAGACATGAGAGAGCTTGCTTCTTTTCCGTGTCCCACCATGTGAGGAAACGGCAAGAAAGTGTCCATCAGCAAACCAGGAACCAAATCAGGTGGCACCTTGATCTTGGACTTCCCAGCCTCTGAACTGTGAGAAATGTACTTCTGTTGTTTTAGCTACTCAGTCTATGGTATCCTATTATAGCAGCCCAAATAACTAAGACAGTTAGCTTCCTTTGAATTAATAATAAATACTTATTATAGAAACTGTGTAAAATTGAGAAAATAATACTTAAAAAAATATTTAGGAGTTCTAGTATCCAAAGATATAGCCTTCTGTGTTTCTGTAGACATATTTTTCCTATCAAATTCAAAATTTTGATTTCTAAATTTTGTTTAACATATTAGGATTTCCCATGTTTTCAAAATTCTCTTTTAAGATTTCAATGACTGCATAATTTTAACAGATACACAAAGAGTATATATGCTCAACTATTCCTTCATACAATCCTGCCTAAGTGTTCCCAAATTTTCCAATTAACCATGGTTGTTCTTATCTAGAGCAGTCACTCAATTTCATTCAACACTTTGCACCAGTTCAAAAATATTTACTTTGCCCATTTACCTAAGGCGCTTTTATTTTTTCAAAGTATTTTAATTGAAACTAATGTCTAAGTCAGGTAGCTGAGATTTAAAATTGGAAGCAATCTAGTGCAGCCCGCCATTTTCCATTGTGTGGACTCAGGGGATCACGTGATTTCTCCAAGACCAGGAGGAGATCAGATCTCCTAATGCAGCGTTTCATTTATGCCAATGGCTCTCAATGCTGCTACACCCAACCATGTTTTCTAATGTAAATATTTTCTAATTTTCCCTTTCCTATCCTGAATTATATTCACGAATGATATAACTTAGTTACATACATGTATTTTTAGAACCAACCTAAAAAAATTTAATGAGAAATAAAAGAAGAAATTATAATAAATGATATGGCTTTACTGGAAGATGTAATGATGTCAGATGCTCACAGCTGTACGTAGAATCAACATAAATGTGACAGCTACAAATATGTAGAATCACCATAGATGTGACAGCTACAAATGCAGACTGATAACACTTGTGTTATATTGCAATTCGTATACAACCAGTGACATTACCCTTATTGATGTGATTTTCTGAACTGGTGAACAAATCTTGGTAAGGTATTAGAAAAAAAGTGTAATCACCCTTTGTTATACACAATCCTTGACTTTCTAGAAAATTCGGTGTAGCTTGAAACCATTCCAAAAAGAATTTATGTTTGTGTGTGAAAGAGAGTTGGATTCTTGGCTCAGGTAATTATAAGATGGCTTTCACCTGCATAAATGTCCTAGAAAGTTCAAAATCCATGTGAGAAACAACTCTTTATTGTATGGAACTCTCCTGCACACTGCAGACAGTATAGCATCCTTGGCATCTGCCCACTGAATGTCATAAACCGCCTATCATTTTGAAGAGCAAAAACAGTGCCCCTGCAAATTTCTAAAAACTCTCATAGGGGTGGTATCAGCTCTCTTTGAGAATCTCTGATCTAAGGCTATGTTGCCTCCCATTGCTACCAGAAGAACAGAATAACATTCTAAATAGATAATTTGGGAGAAAAGTTTTTATCTTCCTGGTGCAAAGGAGTTTTCTTTGTGAGATAGTGTGATCATAAGTTTTCTATTCTTTTAAAGTGAGCTCTGTGGTGGTGATGATGTAAATATCACATGGACAGTGGGTTGGGATGGTGAAAAGAGGGTCTGATAATTCTCTTATTTCTCAGCTAAAATAATATCTCCCCTACTCAGCCCCCAGGCATCAAACGTACCTTTCAGCACACTTACCTTGTGTTTAAACTTGTGTTGCCTTCATTTTTCAAAATTCTTTACTGGCTCTTTGTCCCATCTTTGTAAAACCTTAGTCCAGTAGGGTACAGATCCAAACTCAGGTTTTGCCTGATAATATTGACCCTAAGAATAATTCTCTAGTTACATTCTAAATCACATAGTTGGGTTTCAAAAGGAACATTTTGGGAATTAACATTTGGACTGTTGGAATCATATTGACAAATGCATTTCTCTCCTTGATGTCATGTATTTCTGAACAAGAGATGACAGAAATCAGTAATTCATCCTTGCAGAATGTCATAAAAATGTTTGTTGTGCTGCAGAGCAAGGAAACACGCCACTTGTCTGTTCTTTCCGATAAGAACATTCTTCTTTGAATTGCAATTTTACGATGTATTTATCCTTGTTATTCAAGAACCTGTGGCAGTCAATGAGAAGAATGCCTGTATCTTTGGTTTTATAAAAATTTGCATATCAAGAATCTGCACCGAGGTAGTGATATATCGAATAGAAATATACCGTTCAACAAGCATTGTATCTTTCTTAGCATTTTTGAATGGAAAGAAACCTTAAAGTAATACTTTGTCCCGGGTTCTAAGTGTTTTCCGAAGAAATCCTCCAGATCTCTCTTTCATTTCTGTTTGACATAAAGAAGTAGAGAAAGGTCATGGTGAAATATTGTCTTGTATAATAGCATTAAATTAGCATCTTTCTTCTGGAATGCTCAAAGCACTTTTCTCCTTCCTCATTTTATCATTATATATAGCAAGTTTGTGGAACAGGACAAGACAGGCATTATTCCTATATTACAAGTAAGCAAACTGAAGTTTAAAAGACTAGAAGAAATTGAAAGTATTAACAGACAAGAGCAAGGCCCTGCACCAGACTACTTTGTAGAAGAGGGAACTTTGCAGGGAGCTGGGCCCTAGAGTAGCGGGTGAGGGACAGCCAGCAGCCAGGGAGTCCCAAACAAGGAGGCCCAGCCGTGACTTGGAGGGCCCAGGGGCCTCAGCTTGACGTAAAGGTACTCAAGTACCTCAGAGCATGGCATGCAGGCATGTCATTAAAAGTCATTTAAGGAAACTTTACTTTTTCCCCAGCAAACAGTTTCAAGGATAATGTACTTTAACTCAGACAAACGCTAAAATTACTGTCTTCCCCCCTACTCCCCTCTTTTTCTTTCCTCTTGAAGTGAAAATAGAGCCGTTTTGGATCTCAGAGATGTGCTTGTGCATATTTGTGTTGGGGTCAGGGAATGGAATTACAGTGTTGCTCAATCTTAAAGGAAAGGAAGCATACTTGCACCAGCTAACTTGTCACTGTCTGAGCGTTTTCCCTTCACGTTCACTGTACACATCCAGGAAGTCGCTGGTGGAAGGAAAGGGAGTGGGTTTGCCTATTGAATATTATCTGAGTAATTATTCAGTGGCTGATGCACTTTTTAGAACTCCAATAAATTAATTTCTGTAGCAAAACCATTGTGATTATGCAAAATTATCATCTTAAATGACATATTAAAAGAGGAATGAAATCCATCAATTTTTTTACATTTCCAATGAGGAAAAAGGCAAGCAAGAAAGGAGCCAGCTTGATGTTACTGAGCTTTTCAGTTTAACTAAGTATCTCTGACCAAACGCAGAGCTGCTCGATATTTTACACATTTGCTTCAGATAACTTCCTCCCTTCCAACAGTGAAGATAAAATCCCATCACAGGACAGAAGACTGAGAAGCCTCAGTGATCACCAGAGACAGGAGGTTTGACAAGCTATAGTCATGGTCTAACACACCAGAACAATAAGTAGGACTGTGAACATCAAGTCATGCAATTGGATTAGGAAACAAAAGTGATGGCTGACCAGACACAGCACGTGGCATCTGCAAGATGAGAAGAGAACAAAGCAAGGGTCTTCGGGATCCACTGGGAAAGCAAGGAAGTAGGAAAAAGGTATGAAATAATTGGATTATAGAAGAGAGACACCTATTAAGGAACTTCACAGGAATTTAAACACAGGGTACTGCTAATACACTTTGCTAAACACTGGCTGACTTACCTGTGAATATTGTATTAGGGTGGAAAATTCAGCAGGCTAGAGAGTAGGGAGCCGGGCTCCACCCTTCCATGCTGTGTAACCTTTGATCTTTCCCAGCGTTGTGTCCTCTTTTACAGAAGGACTGAACTAGACTGAGGTGTTTCAGAGGCCCCTTTAAATTCTAAACATTCTGAAATTCTGTGGCATCTCAAAATAATCTAGAATTATGCACATGCCACTTTTTAATAGCCAGCATTAAAAACAACCAAAATCGCAAGGACTGCCTACAGGTCCCAGCCAGTATTACCATGAGCCCAAATCGAGCACATTCATCTCAAAGCAAAGAAAAGGCATCTGATCTATTCTCCAGAAATCAGATCATCCTGAGGAAAAGAAATGTGTCAAAAGGTACCAGATTAGGTGCTGAAATAGGAAATATTGTTCTAGTTGCAAGTGACCTTTCGTGGCAAGATCATTCACTTGCTGGTTATGCTGTCAAGTAACTTACTACTGCCCTTTAAAGGTCATTGCCATGGGTGTGCCCCTGGGTGCTTCCTAATATATGCCTCTGATTTACTTCTTCCTCATAAAATGCACCCTATAATGAAGCATGTCCTTCCCTAACACTCTGGGTCTGGTGGGAAACATATTTCCCCGTTGTATTACAAGCACCTTGCTTTTAAAGATATTGGTGGAGATGGGGCAGGGGAAGGAAGGACACTTTATTGCAAAACCTTGGTAACCTGTACTGATCAGGGAAGTCAAAAGCAGACCCCACTGGTGCTGCAGGGAAACCTATCCTTCTCTTCTGTAAAACATGTGCAGGATTTGTTTGCCAGAGACTATGTATGTAAGTATGTATGTAAACTCAGCTCCAGGTAAGGCTCCTCTTCAAGCTCTTCTGGTTCAAGGTGCTAGTCCTAGAGGGACCAAATCATACTGGGTTCTGATTCCTTAATTTTAAAAAAAAGGCATAAAAAGAAACGAAATTGAGTTATTTGTAGTGAGGTGTCAGCGTGGTGGGTTCCTCTGGGAGGCTCTGAGGAAGCATGTGCTCCAGCCCTTTCTCCTAGATCCTTGGCTTCTGGATGCATCACTCCAATCTCAACCTCCCTCTTCACGTGGTTTTCCTCTGTGTCACTGTGTCTGTGTGTCTCAAATACCCTTATTTTTTCTCTGACAAGGACACCAGTTATTGGAATTAGAGCCCAGCCTACGTTCAGGATGATCTTACCTCAATATCTTAACTATATCTACAAAATCAGTATTTCCAAATAAGGTCGCATTCACAGGTACCAGGGGTTGACTTGGACATATCTTTGGGGGCCACTATTCAAACTACTACACTGAGGTTAGTATTTAACAAGACAATGATCAATTATATTTAATAAAAGTATGGGCCAAAGACAGGCTCTTCTCATTCTTACTCGGCATCCGTGTGAGGGAGTAATCTGAGATGCACTTGTCTGCAGATAGGTTGAGAACGCAGACCCATACCTACCCACATGCTGAGCACCTGGGTCTAAACGGATCCATTCTCGCATTGAGCAAACATAACATATATGCCAAATTACCCCTTTAGTAAGTGTGGTGCTGCATGACTACCCAGGTTACAGGCCCGCCCTCATGGATGATTGTTTTTAGAAGTGACCAGCAGGCAACTTTACCCTTAATACTTTGGCTGCTACCAGTAATGTGAAGCAGAAGTAGAGAAGGAAAAATTAGGCCAACATATTTCATAGCTAAGATTATGTCTTATGGAATATAATTCATACTTAATATCACCTGAATTGGTCTCTTGATACTGTATATCTTGAAGCAGAATTTTAAAATATTTTCATTTTCATGAATAAGTTTTTTAAAGAAAGAATTAATGCATGTAAAACCATTCTCCTTTCGTGAAATTTTGTGTTTCAAAGGGGAAGGGATAGTGAATTAGGAACCACAAGATAAGGTTCTAGAATGGGCTGCAGTGCCACCTGGGTGACTTTGGCAAATAGTTCCTGGGTCTTGCTTGATTGTGCTTTGTAAACCGGGGGGAAGCAAACTGCACAGATGTCTACCTAGTTCTATGACAGAGTCATACCCTAGATAACTAGGTCCCAGAGTCTGACAACATTAGCAATTCCAGGGGCCAAACTCAGGTCTTCCCCCAGAGTTGAGGAATTCAGAAGGGGTGGGGAGGGACAAGCGATAAGAAGTTTATAAAATTTAAATTGAAAAGTCCTTTGGTGGCCTCTCCCAGCATTCTTCCCTATATAGTGCTGTACAAATTTAATTGGTGTTATATTTGCCTTGCTAACCAACAGTCCTTCTCAACCTGGGAACCAGCAGGGTCAGTCCTGCCAATGCTGGGAGAGAGTACAGACAGAATAAAATCACAGTTACCAGTAGTTTCTTTATACAGTGGAAGAAGAGAAACCTTTCCTAGAGAAAGGCAGAGTTTGAAAGGCCCTTGGGTCATTATCTTACCCTACTTAGCCCACTAGCCTCCTTAGTCTGACCATGACCATGATGGCAAAAGGTTAAACGAGGAGGATGAGATAACTTTCTAGCGGAATCATCATAAGCAAAGACACGAAGGCTCCAACCTGCAGGGCAGAAAAGCAATTCACTGCCCTCTAATTTATTCTTCTATCTTCCATTCAGCACAATCAGGTTTCATGCCCAAATAAGTTTGGAAAGAATTTTTCATTTAGGTTAATATATTCCTGGTGCTTTAGAAAAGTACTTTCCCTTCGAGTCTTCAGAGCAGATGACGTGGGTGTAAATTCTACTTGCTGAGGACATGAATAAAGACCAGAAGATAGAATTACTAGTCATGATCCTGGGAACTCAGCAGCTGACCATCAACAACCAACAGAGAAAATACCACCAACCCAGCTTTGTCTCTGCCATTTATCTCTATCAGACAAAGAAAAAATAGTCAAGAGTTATTACAGGCAATCATATTTAAAGCCTTCAGATAAACCTCTAGGTATCTTTTATTGTGAAATTCAGTCAGCCACATTTCAGCAGAAGAATCTTATTTACTGAGGAGTATTGTTAAAATAGGGCTATCTGTAGGTTTCCTGGTCCAGGCTCACCGAGATAAGCAAACAAGTAAGTCATCAGACAAGAATTTTCAGGCACTGGGCTTCCCTGGTGGTGCAGTGGTTAAGGATCCACCTGCCAATGCAGGGGACACGGGTTCGAGCCCTGGTCCGGGAGGATCCCCCATGCCGTGGAGCAACTAAGCTCGAGAGTCACAACTACTGAGCCCATGTGGTACAACTACTGAAGCCTGCCTGCCTGGAGCCTGTGCCTCTCAACAAGAGTAGCTACTGCAATGAGAAGCCCATGCACCGCAACAAAGAGTAGCCCCCACTCGCTGCAACTAGAGAAAGCCCACACGCAATAATGAAGACCCAATGCAGCCAAAAAAAAATTATTTTAAATTAAAAAAAAAAAAATTCTGGCACTATCCCAAGGTAGACTTGTCCTGGGCTGAGGATGTTCTAAGAGTCCATCGAGGAAATGTTTAGGGAGATTCTATTTCCTTAGACTTGAGAACAGGAAGAGTTGATCCTTATTCTGCAATTAAAGAGGCAGGATTCAGTAGGAGAAAAAAATTGCCCCCCAGTCAAGTGGTTCAGACCAAAGTGTGCAGGACCTTGGGAAGTTCCCCAGGCAAGCATCAGGTGCTTGCAGGATCGTGTGAGTGAAATGTCTATAGAAGAATATGAATTCACATCATAGATTTAGAAAGGTTTTATTATATGTTGTCATATGTCTTTTTATTTTTGAGTTGGAAATTGCCTAGGACTTCTCTCAGGTACTTAAATAGATCTTGGTTTTTAAACCAAGATTTAGAATTTGTGTATGCACACCCAAACATACACAGCTCTCGTAGGGGCTAGGACTTCACAATCCCTAAGACACTTTAACGGGTGGGAATTTTTCAGTGGGAAAATTCATGGCTGGTTAATTGGAGTCATTTATGAATAATAGCAGAGCTGCGAGTGAAGTAAAAATTCTTTGTAATTTAAGAGGTGATTGAGTCTTCAGTGAGCCTCTGCCTGTGTTCAACTTTTAGGAAATACTGGCTTAAAGAAGATGAGTCTATTTTAGGAGCGTGTGGGGAGGAGTGAATCAGATATATCCATCACCAATCTGTGGTAAGCACGGCTTCAGTCCCTCAGTTCTCTAGCTAGTTGTTTTGAAGACTATGGAAGAGAAACGTTTTTTTATTAATACCTTCATTACTAAATCAAAGAACTCTTTTTTACTGACAACAGTATTAGTCAAAGCAAAAAGATAATAATGCTTTTCATTTATTCAGTTGCTGTTTATTGAGCACCTCCTTTGTACTGACTGCTGTCGCAGATAGTAGACACTCAATGGTAATTTAGATACAGACTGTACACTCGTGGAGCTCGTACAGTCGTCGAAGAGATTGACTAATAACCAGACAATTGTATGCAGTGTGATAACCAATAACCTAACTCCCCTGGCCTGAGAACAGCTCCCCTAACCACAGGAGTGGACCTCAACAGCCATGTTACAATACAGGACCCTGTGTCCTGTAGCCATCATGATTCTCTCAAGGATGGGTACTCAATTTCAACTGGTCAGGCAGAAGCTCTTTCTTGTCTTTTAGGGCTGGGGGGTGAGAAATGCTAGTATATCAGAGTGGATTGCTAGAATTGGGTAAATAAGAGCTGGGGCCAGAGGAGGAGAGGTGTCTGACCTGGCATGGAGATGCCCAACAGAGAAAGAGAATGGCAGGCAGGAGACTGCAAGACTCTGGAGAGGGGAAGAGGGGGAGACTGAGCCATCAGTAGCCCCATTTTCTGATGGCTTCCCTGTCATTGGATTGGTTCCCACCTTTCTTGAGGCATAAGTTGTTCAACTTGGCTTTGGGTTCCATGAGATACCCCAGCACATTTTTTCAGTAATGTTTGTCTGGCCTTATTTAAAATGGGGTTCCATTTGTTATTACCCAAAGTATCTGGACTAAGACGTGTTCCTATAGGGATTAGAATATGATGTTATGGGATCACCTAGGAAGGAACTAACTCACTCTTATGCGAGTCTGGAAGGATTCCAAAGTAAAGTGCTATCTGAGCTGAGTTCTAAAGAATGAGTAGAAATCAGCTGGGCAGAAAGCAGGTGGGGAACAGACAGAGGGAGTAGCATGTGCAGAGCCGAGAGGCTAGATAGCGCGGCGCAGTTTAGGAGCTACAAAAACTTCTCCGTGGGTGAAGCACAGGTAGGGCAGTGTGTACGTTTGTGGAAGGTGAGGATCAAGGTTGAGAGATGAGGCTTGAGCGGTAAACAAGGACCACATCACAGAGGACCCTGTTAAGTCACGCACCATGTAACTTGGAATTTGAACAGAAAAAGCTTCTTTCAGAAAACTACTTCTGTTTGGCTTGGTCAGAAGCAGCACCATGCCAAGTCATATTGGAGCCTGAGGCATAAGACAAAATCAGAAATACTCATTCTATCCTTATTTCAAGTGTTGGTATTTTGTTCATCATAGATTTTTTGCATTAACTTTGACTTTTTTAAGATATTGCAGATATTGCATTAAAATATTTATCTTGATTACTGTTTTTCTGGGGTGCTCCCTTAAACTTTACACTTGAAGTAAGTAAGTGCCTCACTCACCTCAGCCCACCCCTGGCCCTAGACAGAAGAGACTAAACATTGCAAACTCAGGCCATGGATGAGATTTGCTTCAAGCAACATAGCATCACATTGAAAACAATGTATATAACAACTGCTTAATAATTTTCAAAATTACATTCTCAGTTATTGTTGTCAATCAAGTTTCCTGAAAACAAATTCTGAGATGGGAATTGAGTACAGAAGGCTTCCTTGGGGAGTACTCTCAGAAGGAAGGCAGGATTGGATGGAGGGAGAAGCTGACCCGCAGAGCAGCTGCCTTACCCTAACCTGTGGGGAGTTCTGGAGGTGGAAAGGCTCTTTTGAGTAGTCCTAATTGAGGCAAGGGGCCCAGGCCTTTGTATCCCTATAGCATGGGCCAGCCATTGGCTATGGGGTGCTGGAGAAATGGTAGGGCAGTTCCCTCCCTGATGCCAGGGGAAATTTCCAGTAATGGATACAATAGTCAGTAACTGATATTTAGAGTTTTCCTGTAAATCATTTCACTTCAAAGCTTTTAGAAGTTTAACCTGTATTTACATATATTTATAGTGAGTGGGCAGAACGATTTCAGCAGTTTATTAGGTGGAATCCTGTTCGTAGTTACATTGTGAAAAGTGGTAACTATTAGTATGAATAATCACTTTAAAAGAACTGTAAGTATGCCATAATATTAAATAACTGACTCAGTATGTATTTCCACTGTGTTTCTTCCACTGTGTGAGATGTTGAGGATTTAAAGGATAAAACAGACAGTGTTTCTTGGTCCTTAAGAAATTTAAAGTATAGTGTGAGAGACTTAGTGCAGTGATCATTGCTATAAATATGTCTTGACCAAGGCATGCACAAGGACTGTGGGAGAGCCCAGTCTGGATTTTGTAAATAAGTTGATGTCTGAATGGACTCTCAAAAGATGACAAAGAGTTATTTAGATGTGAGAGGTGAAGTATGGAGTAAAGAAAGAGGAGGACCTGTCCCTAACATTGCAAGTAGTTCAGTGTGGCCAGAGTATGGTTGGGATGGTAAGAGAGAAGTCCATGTGGGGCTGACAACTGGGCTCTCAAGGGTCTTGAATGACATGTAAATGAACTTGCTCTTTCCTAAAAGTTACAGAATCATTGAGCGGGTTAAATACATAGACTTAACTTTAAAAAGTTTTATTTTTCAGCAGAATGAGTCAAGTTCCCAACATGGTTTGGTTAAGCAAACTGTATTAGTTACCTACTGCTGCATAACAAATTATCACAAACTTAAGGCTTAACACAGCATAACTTTACTATCGTAGAAGGCTCCAATTAAGGCTTCTGGCAGGGCTGAGTTCTCAACAGAGGCTTGGCTGGGGAAGGATCCACTTCCAAGCTCTCCTAGATCATTGGCAAAATTCATTTCCTTGCAAATGTGGGATTCATGACACTTACTTCTTCAAAGCCAACAACGAAGACAGAAACAGAAAGACTCTGCTAGCAAGACAGGGCCTTAGATACCATAAAATAATCAAGGGAGTGACATCACCTTTGCCATATTCTGTTGATTAGAAGCAAATTACAGGCCCCACTCACAATCAGTAGGAGGCCATTATACAAGGGCATGAACACCAGCAGTAGAAGCCACCTTAAGGTCTGTTCACCACAGACACCCTGTGCTGTACTTTCCTACTTAGTCCAGTTGTGAAAGAAAAGGTGGCTGCAGAGCATCTTCTCTGGCTCAGTGCACTGTTCTGTGATGGAGGAAATTTGGCCCTGGTAAAATTCTAGAGACTGAAGTCTACCAGGAAATATTTATGCAGTATCAGCAAGTATCATGTAGTCTGCTTTTCTACAAATATTGTATTTGCTGCATCACCTTGTGGTCAAAGGTAACATTATGATTACAAAGTGTATGATTAATTAAATTATGCCAGAACATGTTCAGAGGACTTCTGAAAACAAATGCTCAGTCAACCTTGGCAGTGTCTTTCTTGAATGTTTAGTAATTGAGACATCTTAAAGTCTTTTTTCTCCAACTTACTATTATGTATGTTATTTTCCTCTTCGTTATACTTTTATCTGTATAGTTTATCCTGAGTACAAACATTAGAGACAGTACCCACCTGTGTTTAGTGTGGTGTGTAACACACCATCAGGGAGTTTAGGTTCCTATTACGTACCAGATGGTGATTCAGTGATATGTATATGAATAAACAGTGACTGTGCTGTTTAACTACTTAGTATGTGCATTTAATTAAGTGTGTAAATTCCTGCAGGCATGCGGTTAAAGGGGCTTTGGCAGATTTCCCCTCTGGAGGGCTTGGCACTATGTGGTTGGAGCTCTCACTGACATTGGAATTCCAAACATGCCTGCATTTGCAACAATAAGTCGTGGTTTACTATCATCAAGGTCTTTACCATCTCACATTTCAGTTTATAGCCCAAGCAGTTTAATAACTCACACTGAAATAGAGTGTAGTTGTTTTGGATGTACTATGTCTGTCTGCTTCATACAAAATTATCATTTGTGAACCAAAAAAACGGATGAACACCAAAATGACAAAGCAACTTAATAAGCATGGTATTTAAAGATTTAAAAAAAAACCTACGAAAATAAAATATTTTTTCTAAAATGCAATGGCCAAAATATGTACTTTGGAATTCAAAGTATTTCAGACTAAAATTGATTGTGTGTGTGCGTGTGTGTAATTTTTTTAAATGGGCACTTTACTGGTAGATAGTGTTGAATCCCATTTGAAGCTGTGCAGGCGGCAGAGAATGAAGAGGAAGGAGAGGTGGCCTCCAGCTCTGGCACTCACACCTTCTCTGATTTAGGGAGAATGAATATTTCCTGAGCCTCCGTTTAGCTCTAACAATCATATTGCCTGAAAATAAAAGCAAGTATAAAACAAAAGCAAGTATAAAAGCAAGCATTAAAAAAAAACAGTAAAATAAAAGCAAGTATAAACGAGCTGTGATACAATGTCCCATTTGACTTGATCTTTAGACATCAGGACATCTGTGTGACTGAATGTTTGCTTAACTTCTCAGTAACTTGTTTGTGATCAGCAAAGAGAGAGAAGAGGGGTTGGGAGTGCAGGGAAGCCTCACCAGGTGTGAGCATCTGAGGAGGTCAGTGTGGAAGCTGCTGGCACACCATGTCTCCAAATAGGCAGGTATTGATCTCTCCGTTGTGGGAAGGCTGCAGCAGCAGCTGTGGGCTCATAACCGAGGCACGTTTAGGGATTTGCCGAACAAATCCCCAATTAAGCAAAAGAAGGAAGAGACAGCGAATTTATCTTTCTTTCTTTCAGAGGACAGTCAGTTGGAGACAAAAATCTTCTTGTCTGGTGAAAGAGAGATACATTGTCATGTAAATTGCATAACTTAAAAATATATATACGATGCTTGTCGTATTCCTGGTGCTTCATTTCTATTGCTTCTTCTTGCTGGAGACTGTGAATCCCAGAACAGATACCTATGAGGCTTCATAGACAGTTCAGGAGTTGAGAAACACTGTATCTGCTAGAGCATCCTTGTATCTGACAGGAAGTGTTCAGATCATACTCCAATGCCAAATATTTCCCTCAGAATATCAGTTGGTTTTTCCCCCTTAACTCCTGTCTTTTTTCTGTTCGTTACCAGGAAAGTAGTAAATATAGGGTCCATATTTGCTGGTCTGTGACCTGACCTCACACAACTCAGACTTTCACCTCCATCACCTTCTCGAAAGTTCCCCAAATCATGGAAATCCACTGCTTCCTTCTGTAGTCATCCTCCTTGGCCACTCTGCGTATTGGACTCCACAGCTGCTCCTCCTCCTGGAAAACCTCTTCCCTGGGCTCCCAGGACAGGCAGCCCTGCCCCAGTGGTCTCCTGCATCTCTTACTGTCCTCGAAAAAATCATTAGTTTGGATTCCTCCTTCCTATTGGTCAAGTTTATGGCTTTCACAAGGGTCTCTCCTTTGCCCTGGCCCTTTGTAATCCAATCCCATCTGCTCCCGTGGAACCATAGCCATTTTTTTTCAGGAATTCAATCTCAGCCTCTCACCTGCACCCCAGAGCCTCCTTTCCATTCCCTGAACATACAGTTGGTCCCTAAGACTCTGCATATGTAGAAACTGAACTCATCTCAATGCATGTCATTCTCCTCGTCACAGTGGCTGAAACCCCAGTTGTTTTGTCTCTTTTCCCTGATTTTCGGATTGCCTGGAGGCCATGAGAATATACCTGGCAGAACTCCTGACTGACAGAAGGCACCAGGCCAGGCCTCCTGCTCCTCCCCAGTGACCTGGTGCAGGACATGGGGATACCAAAGATCACCCCTTTCTAGGAGAGGCTAAAGGAGCCTCAGTGGCTTTGCCGTATCTTTCTTAGACCTCGAGTCTAAGAAGCTGCCACCCAACTGCCCTCCCTCGCTCCCCCCACTGGGGTCAGACTTGGATCGTGGTCTTCTAGCCCCCCAGCCTCCCTAGGCTTTCTCCCCATACCCTTCCTCCCAGGCGTCTCCTCTCACAAAATCCTTGCATGTTTAATCCTGTCTTGGCCTCTGATTCTCAGAGGATCCAAACTCATACAAATTCCCATCCACACGCACTATTGACTATCCCAGTAATGATTCCTACAGATATCTTTTTCTTTCTTTCCCACAAATCTGTATTAATTTCTTAGGACTGCTGTCACAAAGTACCACAAATGTGTGCCTCAAACAATGGAAATGTATTGTTTCATAGTTCTGGAGGCTGGAAGTCTGAAATCAAGGTGTCAGCAGTTTGGGGTCTTTTTGAAGGCCCTGAAGAAACATCTGTTCCAGGCTTCTTCTTGGTTCTGTTGGCAGGCAGCAGTCCTTGGCATCCCTAGGCTTGTCAAGCACCGCTGCGATCTCTGCCTCTGTCTTCACACGGAGTTCTCCCTACGTGTGTCTTCTATATCTTAACTAAGATGTAGTCAACAGTTCTCCCCATCGTTGCCAACCAATTCCACTCAAACTCCCTAATGCCTTCTCTGAGGCCCTCTGAGATTTAGTTCCAATCTTTCTTTCCATCCAAACACCTATACTCTCAACTTTCCCATCATAGTCTAGTCAAGCCTGACTATCCTCTATTTCCAGAATGCTCCCTGAGCTTTCCCATCTCTTTGTCTCTTAGATCCTTACTACTTCATCATTGTAATCCCCCTCCTTCCACATGACTGTGCTTATCAAAACACAATCCATCTTCCAGATACATCCAGTCCTGTCTTACTGAACATACTCACGGCCAGAACTGATCTTTGTCCTCCGAGATTTCTATAATACTGTTATTTTACCACATGCTGCCTTTTAGTTCACTATTTGTGTGTGTCTTATCCCAAATTATACATTTCTTGAAGACCTGAACAATATCTTTTCAGATTTTTAACCCCTGGACATTACTTATCCATGTATAAGTACATATCAGATGCTCATTTAAAACTCATTTAAAAGGATGAAATGGGGCCAAGCCACAGGAAAAAATATTTATGAAGAAGGGTGAATTCATTGGAACTGATGTCAGGGATGTGGTAGAATGCTACTCAGAAAAGTAGGGAATCTTCCTAGAGGGTGACAGTATTGAAGAGGGGGTGATCTAAGGTGGCTGAGATGGGCATGAAGGGAGGAAATGACTGAGCAGTGGTGCAGAGTGAGAGCATTGGGAATGTAAGCCCACCTTCCTTGGAGTCTGTGAAGGAGAGGGAGTAGACCAGTGTTGGCCAATCTATCATGTCCCTGCAAGTCAGCGTGACTCGGCTTCCAGTACTCTTCCTTTTGCTAGGCACCGTCGTCAGCAAAAGGAAGAGTAAAACACGGTCATAGCTGTCATGCTAGATGGTGTATATGGTGGAACGCATTTTGGTCTCTGCATAGCCAGCTTGCAATAGGGAGGTAACAGGAGGTAGATGTGAGCCTGGCATTCATGGACCACTAAGCCATGGCCCTCTTTCAGCTGCTCTTCCAGCTTTCTCTCCTACTACTTTTTTATGAGAGACTCAGGAACTAAAATTGGACGCCAGTTGGACCCTGTGTTGACTATATGGTGGATCTCACCCTGCCTATGCTCATATCATACATGACCTGGAAATATGGCTTTGCATCCCCCTCTCCGCCATCTTCCCCACCGTTGAATATGCTCTGCCTTTTCTCCATGAAACCTTTCTGGCCTCCCTAACCCAATTCAGCACACCCTTTGGACAGCATTTCATTTGTATTGGCCAACCCAGTACCTCTCTTGTGACTGCTGTTTCCCTCTACCATCCTATGTGTGCACACATCCTTTCTCTCCTAGACTACGAGCTCCCTGGGGACAGCAATGTCGCTTTTTGTAAGTATCTGATTTCCATATAGATAGGATGGTCTTTTACACACAGTAGACATTCAATAGACATCTCTTGAATAAGTAAATGAATGGAGTGACTAAGGACATTTGCATGGAACAGTGGAGGTGACTTTTGCCTGTAAACTACTTCCTCACCTTTTTTCTTAGACACTTCCAACTATGTTTCATGTTCCATTATTTCTTTATAAATTCCTTCTTGCTCTTCACAAGACTTAAAAATTCAGAAGACCACCCTTCATTTAAAATATAAGAAAACTACATTTGAAAGTAATTATTTATTTATTGGAGACTTGAGCTGCAGTGGATTTTAAATTCTATTTCCTTTCTAGTGCACAGCTTCTGTGCCATTTCCTTCTGTTTTGTGACATGTAGCTGAGGTAACACAAGACAATATTTTTCACTTGATAACTAATTAGCACTGACATTAGAAAGTTCATACAAATTATGAATGTTCTGCACTTTGAATAACTTAACAATAAAAATGTTTTGAATCAGTTAACCTAAAATCATAAATACCTACGTTTCATGATCACTGAGCTTTGGGAGCCAATAAGCTATCATTATTGCTTCTTCCTAGAAAACTTTGAACATACTCTCAAACCACTGGTTAAATGTAGATGTGCAAGCTGGGGTTGGTCCAGCTCTGGTTTAGGGCATAGCCTCCCTTCCATACCCTGATATAGATTCATTGCAAAACACTCCTGATGCTCGATTCCCTGACAATCTTTAGCTCTTCTTAGAAACAACAAAAGAGTGTGTTTTCATTCCTTTCAGATCTCTGCTACCATTTTTTTCCTTTGTGCCTTCCCATGGTTATATGTTATAGTGATTTAGGGGGAAATTAGCTCACGGGAGATTTTGCAACACGGTACTGTCTTGTTGAAGTCACTTCTCATACAACTCCCTTCGCGCCATAAATAAATTAAAACTTGGCTTTCTTCTAAAAACCTAATGTTGTTGAGAAAATCCAGGCAGTAGAGAGGCTGGGACAATCTAAGAACTGCTGTAATTGTCTTTAGGTGATAGCATCTTAATCTCTATTGCTTTCTTCTTTTCCTAGGTAAGTGGTGTTTTCTCTTCGTTGCTTCAGGGAGTGGTGATTTGTCTGGTAAGTGTTCATTTTATTGTGCTGCGTGGTGTTGCTTCAAAGCTGCATGTGAATTGCCTGAGAGAACCAAAAGCAAACCTGAAAATACGAGGGAGCTTTGGACATGCTTCATATTGAAAGTGCTGGTATGTGTTAAATCTTTTTTAGATTAAAGGTTTTTCCCTGAGATATTACTTTGGAGTTGTGTCGTAGCACACGTTGTTTTCAAGTCTGGAAAAGAGTTCAAGAATTGACTAAGTGTTGATGAAAACTTGGCTTTCATAAATTCCTTTTGTGTGACTTTCTTTTCTTTTTTTCTTTTTGTTTACTTCTTTCTGCCTTTATTCAATGTTTTAAAAATGCCCTCCATTCAGATTTTGATAAAATATAAAACTCCACGTAGAGGCATTTTGCTGCAGTTTTTGCTTGCGTTGTGTCATGTTACTACAGTCTTTCGGCTCTGTTGCTGCCAAGAAGCTCCTTAATCTTCTGGACTCCTCCAGTAAAACAGTCACTTCTTCTGTAGAGTATTGGATGCTCCATTGGTACTCTGTAAAATGTAGATTAAATCCTACTTTTCAAAAACATTTTTATTAAGTTACTGAAATTGATATGTCCCTATCTTTTCTAGTGATTCTGACACAGACACATTATTTTACAGATTTCCTGCTGTAAGTTAGTGACTGAGAGTAGTTGTGTTTCTGGGTGTGTTGTTGATGCCATGATTTTGCCTTTAAAAGAATGGCTGAGGAGGAATCCAGAAAGGAAATGAATAGCAGTGAAAAGAACAAGAGTCCTTTGATTTGTAAATCAGATTTCATAGCAGAATATATACAATATCTGATGGTTTTATTTTACTGTGTTTTTATGATAGTTGACTTCTACTTTGCGCTAATACAGAAAACGCTGGACCACGTTGTCTTTTGCATGAAATATAGGAAATTAGGTCTCTCTGTGTCTAACATACTTGATTATCTTAGCCATTGTTTCAGGTTATTGGTTTTGTTAGAAGTAGATGTTCCTTAGTGACATTAGATTTGGTTCCACTATATTCTGTTTTCCACTCCTTTACGTTATTTATCCAAAAACTCTTGCTTTTACATTAATTAATTGATCTGATATATATATAGCTAGCTAGATAGATATATACATATATATATATTGCTTGAAGAGCCTTTTATTTAAACATTTAGATTTATCTGGGTTTTGGCTTTTGATAATCTGATCTTAAAATATTTTTGACTTGTGTTTATGTGTGTTTAATAGAACATGTTTGAAGAAGGGTACCCAGAGGTGAACTAAGTTGCTCTTGAAACATTCAAAAGACTGTAGATATTGCTTTAAATAACTTGTATGGGATGTTGACCCCATGCTGTTTTCAGTCCCACAACAGAATTTTTCTATTAAAGATTCTGGATTAAAAAGATCAGAAAACAGGAGACAGAAAGATGGAAGGGTGAGGAAGGTTAGATTTCAAACTTGCATAGGTTGCTCCCCAGACTTTGAAGCCTAGCAGAGACCCACAGACATGTGAACCAAGACATTATTTGAACAGCTTGCTTAACAACGGGCTGAATAGTGAACCACATTTTAAATTGACAAAGTTAGCCCATGCTGGGAGTTTTTTGTTCTTTGCCTTTTGACCTTATTGGATGCCATAAATGAAATATGATGGTGTAGGTTTGAAAAGGCCAGGGGCTGCTTATTTACACCACTCCTATGATGAGGGAAAAAATTCAAGAGTGAACAAATGCAGTACATTTAACTCTATCCCTTAACTCAGGCAACTATAATATAAAGACACTTTGTTTCCAATCTGTAACCCCATTTTGGGTATGAGAGCTTCCTTTGTTATTTTAAAATTCTTCTCACTTTATTCAGGTGAGCCACAGAAAGGTCAAATCTGGGGAAGTGGCTGAGTTTTATTTTCACTATAAAGGGAACCTGAAAATATCTTGCTTGAGATAAAGTCTATTTTTAACTTAGGTTTCATGGTTTATATTATGCTCCTTCTGTTATGAACACCTTCCACTTTGAAAGCAGATGTACAAGAGTTTCTTCTACCAATGAATATGTCTAAGGTGTCATTACTTTTCTTGTTAAAAAATGCCAGCTATCTATAACATATAATGACCATAACGAATTTCCACTGTTGGGTAAAAGTAACCATATGATTATATGAGTGGTAATTGCACAGCATTCTATATTGTTTGAAAATTCTTTTGTGGTGCTATAAGAGATACTATACCTCTTCAACATTAACTGTTTAATTATACTAGATAAGTTCAATTATAGGGTATTCATTATATAATCCAAATATGATCAAATATACTCTAGAATTGGGCTGAATTATGAAAAGCATTATAATTAATCTCTTTGCTCTAGTGACTTCTGCTAGTACTATGCTTATAATGTATAGTAGTATATAGGAATATAAGGTATCCTTATCCTCATGAAGCTGTATTATCGGGGGAAGAACAGGACATGCTAGCCTTAA
Source organism: Kogia breviceps (assembly GCF_026419965.1). Classification (NCBI taxonomy): domain Eukaryota; kingdom Metazoa; phylum Chordata; class Mammalia; order Artiodactyla; family Physeteridae; genus Kogia; species Kogia breviceps. Next base: position 74,557,861 of record NC_081322.1, read on the forward strand.
AAAGATAATGATACAAAATGGAATATGAAGCATGATATAGAAAACAAATGTCTTAGGAGAATGAGGGGCACCGAAAATTTGCACATAGTTAGCTGTGCTGAGAAAACCTAGTTTATTTTTCTAGGACTGGTCTGATTTTTCTGAACTCTCACCATACCAGGTAGGGGGAAATACAGACTTCCCAGTTATCTCAATGTCTTCTAATTTCAGCAGTCATAAGTAGGCAAAGTTCGATTTCCTGCAGGTTCTGGCTCAGATAATATCTACTCTTTCTACCCTAACCACCACCCTTAGCACGGCTGGGTGTCTGAGGGGCTTGGGGCATCGCCTCTTGGTATTGTGCTGGCTCACATGTATGCATTGGCTGGGGCCCACGGAACGGTATCTAGGTTTGTGCGTGACAGACAAGCTGCTGCTGTGAACTGTGGTTTTGCCTTTGGGAGCTTGGCATATCCTCCTGAGGTCCAGCTGACTCACAGTTGACCCCCAGCTGGTCTGATCACCCAGTAGCCAGGGTTCAGGGACAGTTTGAGCTGGAGACTTCTCAGCCAGCACCGTCAGCTGCCTTCTCCACTTTCCTGATGGGGCACAGTGGAACTTTGGAATATCGCCTCAAAACAGCCCAGGTTCCTTGGGTTCCCTCACTGCATCCAACCATTTGGATCTTTCAGGTTGTTCCAGGCACAGTGTGAAATTGTCTCTCCCCTAAAACCCAAATAGGAAGCAAGGTAAAAACCCCTTTACCCTCAACATTACTCTCATCCAATCTTACACATCTACCTGCTAAGATTTTAAAATAGAGAGGGGAGGCCAAAATATCTTTCTCTGCTTCTCTTACCTCCATAATTTTCTCTTTCCACAGTCCTGGAATGGTGTTCTACCTTCTTTACATTATATCCTGAGTTCTCTACTTCTGGTATGTAATACATTCTATGATCTAGTAGCCAGGCAAGTGAGAGCGAAAAGGACTTCAAACCATTCTTTCCTCTGTCAGTTCTGACCCTCATGACGGTTGACTCAAGACTTGATTCTGGTCATCAAAAGCTGAATGTGACCCTTTCTTTTCTCCCTCTTTCCCTTCCTTGCTTCCTTTCTTTCATTCCTACTAATACAGCTCTAATGACTTCTATATACTACACAGGTTGTTGCCTTGGGCTCACTAGTGAGCAACTTATAGACACAGAAATGCAAATAAGGAAAGCACATTAAAATGTGTCTACCATAAAGAAAAAACAAGCAAAAAACAATTAAAAGAAAGAGAAAAAAATGCATTTTCCATATTGTGCCCCCTGCAAGGAGATTGGTACAGGTTCGGCAGGATTGTATGTCTGATCAACAAAGGAGATATTAGACATTGTTTATTATATTTGACACCTTGTGTTGGGGGCATCTGGAGCAGCGGTCCGCAACCTTCGTGTCACCAGGGACCGGTTTCGTGGAAGACAGTTTTTCCATGGACTGGGGGCAGGGGATGGCTCAGGCGGTAATGCGAGAGATGGGGAGCGATGGGGAGCGGCAGACGAAGCTTCGCTCAGTCCCCCGACGCTCACCTCCTGCTGTGCGGCACGGTCTCTCACAGGCCGTGGACCAGTGCCCATCTGTGGCCCGGGGATTGGGGACCCCTGATCTAGAGGAACCGAGGCTAGAATGAAGGGGAATTTAGATGGTTGGCCAAGAGGGTCAACCATACACAACCACATTCTCAAAGTGATTTTAGCAAAACAGTCCAATAAGATGTTCCAAGGGATACAGAACAAATCTATTTGGGGTTGCTACGTACCATATATCCATCCCCCTTGGAGACTCGTAATGTATATTAGCCTGTTAACATTTCAGATAATTTTTGCCATGTGAGGAACACATGTAACATCATTTAACCCCTGTTGGGCATGTTCATATAACATTAACAACCCAGAAAACACTCTTTGAGAGCTGCTGCTAAGGTACAATGATGAAGCTGGGAATAGCTTTTGGTGGGAACTAACTTAAGGAAAATAGGGCTTTAGCAACTTCATTCAATTTTTATTGAGAACTTACTATGTACAAGGCACCATGTGGTTAATCAGTCCAAAAAGTGTCAAGTCAATTCTTGGGGATTTAGAATTTCTCAAAATTGCTATCTTTCTATTGAAGAAGTATAAAATACTAACAGTCTGTTTGCTATATAGTACAAGTAAAACAATCTGCTTTTATTTGAAATATCAGGATAATCACAGGATCTCTCAAAGTAATTGCTTATAGTGATGGTTACTATATTTCCTTTGCTGGGTAGAGCAGATATATTAATGGTGATAGCTGTCAATTTTATTTGACATTTTAAACAGATCATTAAGATATTCCAAAATATTCTTTCATGGTAATATTGTTTAAACTAAGCCTTTTTGGTGATCTTTGAAAGGACTTATATGAAATAATACTTGGAGAGGCCTACATTTCATTTTATGATGAATTATCTCCATTTTTAATTGAAAATGTTACAACTTTTTATGTTAATCATGATAGAATGCCTCAGAGGACTTTTTAAATTATATTTTTATGGCTTGACCAATTTTATGTTTTAATTTTTAATTTCTTTCTCCTTTCTTCATGTAGTGTTCTTCTTTTTAATGTGCTTTTATCTTCACTGAGTACCCTGGCATATTCAAAGCATCCTACAGTCAATATCAGTGGTACTAAGGGGTCAAGATCTCCAAATTCATTCAAGGGCACTTTGTCGATAATCACTTTGTCCTCATTATTTTAATGTAGCATTAAAAAAAATATATTTAAATATCTTTGTAAAACTTGGCAGTTCACTGTAAATTCTTGCTTTATCAAAGGTTGTTTATTCAGCTATAACTTCTCTAGTTTTTAAATTTTTTTCTTTCTCTCTTCTCTTGGCCATTTTAACCATTTGACTATCAGAAGTCCTGTCAGGAAAAATAAATGGGTATGAAATTTGAAGGTAAAGGTTCTCAGGGACAGACTGAAAGGATCATGCAATGTTGAGGCTGAAAAGGACCTTAGAGTATCCAATAGATATCAGAGAAATTTAGCCCCATGTTTTATTTACAGTATAATGAGAACCAAACATTAGGAAGGTGAAATATCTTGTCCAAGTTCAGCCATGTCTATTGGCTCCTAATCCAGTTCTCTTACTGTTGCATCAAGCAGAGTTTTAAAGAAATTTGAAACTATGCCTTTAAATGAGATTTGGGGATTATCTATGGTGATTTCCAGTTCTGCTTATTTTTGATTGTTAAAATCAGCTAAATATATATAACATAAATATAGTTCTATCCAATATCATAATCTTCCTTCATTAAGCTAACACAATAGATGTTGTAGGTAAATACACTCATTTTTTGAAATGTAAATAATTACGTGGGTAATGTCTAAAATTCCCCCAAAATGGGTCATAACATATCCCCCAGTTTATTTGTCCATCTACATATATGTTTTTGAGCACTCAGTTTTAAGTACAATACGTTTTGTTCACTGACATGCCAAGGAATGGCGTGTAATCATGATGAAAATTGGGCTTTATATTGCAATGAATTATCCTCATCTGCTAGAAAGAGTTAAAACTATATTTTTATCGTAGAAAAACCTGAAAGAAAACATGATTATATTTTTACAGATAACTTTACGGGAAACTTCACAGATAAAACAGCTTAACACCAGCTTGTGACAGTGTCAAGCTGCCAAAGAGACATCTCAGAACAGGTTATAACATAGCTTTATACCAACATAACTTACACAGTAGCTGGAAAGTGCGATGTGGTCAATATTTTATTCTTTTTATTTTCACGGAATTATTTTTATTCAATACATAAAGTCATTGTTTTATCACCTTTTATGTTTTCCATTTTGATTTTATTGAATTCCATATAGTAAGTGAAATAGTCTGTACTCCTGCAGTTAAAATTTGGAAAGGGCAGTCTGAAATTGATCCAAGTCCATTTTATCAGAATATCAGACTGAAAACAGCAATCTAATCATGAGATATTTGATACCACGTTCATTTCAGATATGTTTGCAATTTGGGGGTTAGCTAGGAGTTTTCCGTGTATGGAAATGATTTTATGAAGTCTTAGAATTATTTAATGGAACTCTTAAAGATAAATTTTATAACTTTATGTAACACTGAGTAAACTGGTAGGGACTTGACAAACATTGCGCATGGAACGTTTTAATTCCATAATGCCTAATTTTAATAATGACAATTCCCCTTGTTTGAAATTAACAGAGTAAGTTAGAGGCGATTTTATCTTGCTAAATTATAGGTCTTAATTTTGATTGCAGTTCACCTGAGAGCACTCAGCAGAAGTATTTACCTGCATTAATTTACACTATTCATACCTTGACTGTAATGGATTAAAAATCTACATTTTTTATATAAAAACAGTTAAGTCATGTATAAATATTTTATTACTTGCGGAGAATATTTCAAGGCAGTTGTGTATTTCATTTTGTTGCCTCGACAAACTCTAAAGCTTAATGCTTTTGTTTAATATAAAAATTAAGGTTTCATAATCACCATAGTGATTGCTTCCTATGGAAGAATGTATTACTTCACAGATTTTAAATTGCTCAAGGGTACAAAGCAATATTAAAAAATAATATCATAGATCATAACAAAGCCAATGTTTTATAATGTTTTTCACAAAATTTAAAATTAATTTGAGCAGCTAAGTCTATTAACATCAAAGAGTAAATCTATTTAAATGAAAAATTATCATATGTAAGCTTTTTTATGAAAACATTTTATGAAGAATATTAATGAAAATGTTTTCTTACATATTGAATCATTTACCTCATTTGATATATTTTCTTAGAAAGCAAATATATTTTCCTTATTATGTCCCTCTTAGGAGATATTAAAAAGTCATGTATAATATTTTTGTTTTACAACCAGTGATACAGCATTTGTACAGTTATCTCTGAGAATCTCATTCTGTATGCCTCTGCACTAGTGAGATGCTTCTAGACATAGACAACTCTCAATGAAATGGACAGGACAAGTGAAAAAATACCTTTGCACCTCTACAGTTGAACTTATTTAATTTTGCAGCCAAATGCACCAGCTCCTCCAATTCCCATAAACCAATTTTTGGCGCTACCCAGCTGCATTGTGGATGGACAGGGAATTTATCTTTACCTATTCCTGAGCCTCCTTCTCTATTTTAACCCATCTTCAAAGCAGATTCGACTGCATTTGATGTTCAAAGTGCAGAGAACTTTCATAACCAAGTTAAATTAAAGATATAATTGGGTTTTTAAAATTTTTTTAGGTTTGAATTTCATTTATTTTTTAATACAGCAGGTTCTTATTAGGCATCCATTTTATATACATCAGTGTATACATGTCAATCCCAATCTCCCAATTCATACCACCATCACCACCACCACACTGCCGCTTTCCCCGCTTGGTGTCCATACGTTTGTTCTCTACATCTGTGTCTCAATTTCTGCCCTGCAAACCGGTTCATCGGTACCACATTTCTAGGTTCCACCATATGTGAGTTAATATACGATATTTGTTTTTCTCTTTCTGACTTACTTCACTCTGTATGACAGTCTCTAGATCCATCCATGTCTCAAATGACCCAATTTCATTCCTTTTTACGGCTGAGTAATATTCCATTGTATATATGTACCACATCTTCTTTATCCATTCGTCTGTCGATGGGCATTTATGTTGCTTCCATGACCTGGCTATTGTAAAAAGTACTGCAATGAACATTGGGGTGCATGTGTGTTTTTGAATTATGGTTTTCTCTGGATATATGCCCAGTAGCGGGATTGTTGGATCATATGGTAATTCTATTTTTAGTTTTTTAAGGAACCTCCATACTGTTCTTCATAGTGGCTGTATCAGTTTACATTCCCACCAACAGTGCAAGAGGGTTCCCTTTTCTCCACACCCTCTCTAGCATTTGTTGTTTGTAGATTTTCTGATGATGTCCATTCTAACTGGTGTGAGGTGATACCTCATTGTAGCTTTGATTTGCATTTCTCTAATAATTAGTGATGTTGAGCAGCTTTTCATGTGCTGCTTGGCCATCTGTATGTCTTCTTTGGAGAAATGTCTATTTAGGTCTTCTGCACACTTTTGGATTGGGTTGTTTGTTTTTTAATATTGAGCTGCATGAGTTGTTTATATATTTTGGAGATTACTCCTTTGTCTGTTGATTCGTTTGCAAATATTTGCTCCCATTCTGAGGGATGTCTTTTCGTCTTGTTTATGATTTCCTTTGCTGTACAAAAGCTTTGAAGTTTCATTAGGTCCCATTTGTTTATTTTTGTTTTTATTTCCAGTACTCTAGGAGGTAGATCAAAAAAGATTTTGCTGTGATTTATGTCAGAGTGTTCTTCCTATGTTTTCCTCTAAGAGTCTTACAGTGTCTGTTCTTACGTTGAGGTCTGTAATCCATTTTGAGTTTATTTTTGTGTATGGTGTTAGGGAGTGTTCTAATTTCATTCTTTTACATGTAGCTATCCAGTTTTCCCAGCACCTCTGATAGAAAAGACTGTCTTTTCTCCATCGTATATCCTTGCCGCCTTTGTCATAAGTTAGTTGACCATAGGTGCATGGGTTTATCCCTGGACTTTCTATCTTGTTCCATTGATCTATGTTTCGTTTTTGTGCCAGTACCATATTGTCTTGATTACTGTAGCTTTGTAGTATAGTCTGAAGTTAGGGAGTCTGATTCCTCCAGCTCCTTTTTTTTCCCCTCAAGACTGCTTTGGTTATTCATGGTCTTTTCTGTCTCCATACAAATTTTAAGATTATTTTTTCTAGTTCTGTAAAAAATGCCATTGGTAATTTGCTAGGTATTGCATGGAATCTGTAGATTGCTTTGGGTTGTATAGTCATTTTCACAATATTGATACTTCCAATCCAAGAACATGGTATATCTCTCCATCTGTTGATACCATCTTTAATTTCTTTCATCAGTGTCTTATAGTTTTCTACACACAGGTCTTTTGTCTCCCTAGGTAGGTTTATTCCTAGGTATTTTATTCTTTCTGTTGCAGTGGTAAATGGGAGTGTTTCCTTAATTTCTCTTTCAGATTTTTCATCATTAGTGTATAGGAATGCAAATGATTTCTGTGCATTAATTTTGTATCCTGGAACTTTACCAAATTCATTGATTAGCTCTAGTAATTTTCTGGTGGCATCTTTAGGATTCTCTATGTATGCTATCATGTCATCTGCAAACAGTGACAGTTTTACTTCTTCCTTTCCAATTTGGATTCCTTTTATTTCTTTTTCTTCTCTGCTTGCCGTGGCTAGGACTTCCAAAACTGTGTTGAATAATAGTGGTGAGAGTGGACATCCCTGTCTTGTTCCTGATCTTAGAGGAAATGCTTTCCGTTTTTCGCCATTGAGAATGATGTATGCTGTGGGTTTGTTGTATATGGCCTTTATTATGTTGAGGTAGGTTCCCTCTATGCCCACTTTCTGGAGAGTTTTTATCATAAATGGGTGTTGAATTTTGTCAAAAGCTATTTCTGCATCTATTGAGATGATCATATGGTTTTTATTCTTCAATTTGTAAATATAGTGTATCACATTGATTGATTTGCCTATATTGAAGAATCCTTGCATCCCTGGGATAAATCCCACTTGATCATGGTGTATGGTCCTCTTACTCTGTTGTTGGATTCTGTTTGCTAGTATTTTGTTGAGGATTTTTGCATCTATATTCATCAGTGATATTGGTGTGTAATTATCTTTTTTTGTAGTATCTTTGTCTGGTTTTGGATTCAGGGTGATGGTGACCTCATAGAATGAGTATGGGAGTGTTTCTTCCTCTGCAATTTTTTGGAAGAGTTTGAGAAGGATGGATGTTAGCTCTTCTCTAAATGTTTGACAGAATTCACCTGTGAAGCCATCTGTTCCTGGCCTTTTGTTTGTTGGAAGATTTTTAATCACAGTTTCAATTTCATTACTTGTGATTGGTCTGTTCATATTTTCTGTTTCTTCCTGGTTCAGTCTTGGAAGGTTATACCTTTCTGAGAATTTGTCCACTTCTTCCAGGTTGTTCATGTTATTGGCATAGAGTTCCTTGTAGTAGTCTCTTAGGATGCTTTGTATTTCTGCAGTGTGGGTTGTAACTTCTCCTCTTTCTTTTATAGTTTTATTGATTTGAGTCCTCTCCCTCTTTTTCTTCATGAGTCCAGCTAATGGTTTATCAATTCTGTTTATCTTCTCAAAGGACCAGCTTTTAGTTTTATTGATCTTTGCTATTATTTTCTTTGTTTCTATTTCATTTATTTCTGCTCTGATCTTCATGATTTCTTTCCTTCTGGGAATTTTGGGTTTTGTTTGTTCTTCTTTCTCTAGTTCCTTTACGTGTAAGGTTAGATTGTTTATTTGCATTGTTTCTTGTTTCTTCAGGTAGTATTGTATAGCTATAAACTTCCCTCTTAGAACTGCTTTCGCTGCATCCCATAGGTTTTGGATCGTCATGTTTTCATTGTCATTTGTCTCTAGGTATTTTTTGATTTCCTCTTTGAGTTGGTCATTCAGTAACATATTGTTTAGCCGCCATGTGTTTGTGTTTTTTACATTTTTTCAATGTAATTCATTTCGAATCACATAGCGTTGTGGTAAGAAAAGATGCTGAATATGATTTCAATTTTCTTAAAATTACTGAGGCTTGATTTGTGACCCAAGATGTGATCTATCCTGGAGAATGTTCCATGTGCACTTGAGAAGAAAGTGTAATCTGCTCTTTGGGGATGGAATGTCCTATAACTATCAATTAAATCTCTCTGGTCTCATGTCATTTAAAGCTTCTGTTTCCTTATTTATTTTCATTTTGGATGATCTGTCCATTGGTGTAAGTGAGGTGTTAAAGTCCCCTACTGTTACTGTATTTTTGTCAATTTCCTCTTTTATAGCTGTTAGCAATTGCCTTATTTATTGCGGTGCTCCTATGTTGGGTGCATATATATTTATAATTGTCATATATTTTTCTTGGATTGATCCCTTGATCATTATGTAGTGTCCTTCCTTGTCTCTTGTAACATTCTTTATTTTAAAATCTTATTTTATCTGAAATGAGTATTGCTACTGCAGCTTTCATTTGATTTCCATTTGCATGGAATATCTTTTTCCATCCCCTCACTTTCGGTCTGAATGTGTCCCTAGGTCTGAAGTGGGTCTCTTGTAGAAGGCATGTATATGGGTCTTGTTTTTGTATCCATTCAGCAAGCCTGTGTCTTTTGGTTGAAGCATTTAATCCATTCACGTTTAAGGTAATTATCGATATGTATGTTCTTATGACCATTTTGTTAATTGTTTTGGGTTTGTTTCTGTAGCTCCTTTCCTTCTCTTGTGTTTCCCACTTAGAGAAGTTCCTTTAGCATTTATTGTAGAGCTGGTTTGGTGGTGCTGAATTTTTTAGCTTTTGCTTGTTCGTTAAGCTTTGGATTTCTCCATCGAATCTGAATGAGATCCTTGCCAGGTAGAGTAATCTTGGTTGTAGGTTCTTCCCTTTCATCACTTTAAGTACATCATGCCACTCCCTTCTGGCTTGTAGAGTTTGTGCTGAGAAATCAGCTGTTAACCTTATGTGGATTCCCTTGTATGTTATTTGTCGTTTTTCCCTTGCTGCTTTCAATAATTTTTCTTTGTCTTTAATTTTTGCCAGTTTGATTACTATGTGTCTTGGCGTGCTTCTCCTTGAGTTTATCCTGTATGGGACTCTCTGCACTTCCTGGACTTGGGTGGCTATTTCCTTTCCCATGTTAGGGAAGTTTTCGACTATAATCCCTTCAAATATTTTCTCAGGTCCTTTCTCTCTTTCTTCTCCTTCTGGGACCCCTTTAATGCGAATGTCGTTGCGTTTAATGTTGTCCCAGAGGTCTCTTAGGCTGACTTCATTTATTTTCATTCTTTTCTCTTTATTCTGTTCTGCAGCTGTAAATTCCACCATTCTGCTTCTAGGTCATTTATCCGTTCCTCTACCTGAGTTATTCTGCTATTGATTCCTTCTAGTGTAGTTTTCATTTCAGTTATTGTATTGTTCATCGCTGTTTATTTGTTCTTTAATTCTTCTAGATCTTTGTTAAACGTTTCTTGCCTCTTTTCGAACTTTGCCTCCGTTCTTTTTCCGAGGTCCTGGGTCATCTTCACCATCATTATTCTGAATTCTTTTTCTGTAAGGTTGCCTATCTCTACTTCATTTGTTTTACTTCAGTTGTTTTTCTGGGGTTTTATCTTGTTCCTTCATCTGGTACATAGCCCTCTGGCTTTTCATCTTGTCTATCTTTCTGTGAATGTGGTTTTTGTTCCACAGGCTGCAGGATTGTAGTTCTTCTTGCTTCTCCTGTCTGCCCTCTGGTGGATGAGGCTATCTAAGAGCTTGTGTAAGTTTCCTGATGGGAGGGATTGGTTGTGGGTAGAGCTGACTTGCTCTGGTGGACAGAGCTCAGTAAAACTTTAATCCTCTTGACTGCTGATGGATGGGGCTGGGTTCCCTCCCTGTTGGTTGTTTAGCTGGAGGCAACCCAACACTGGATCCTACCTGGGCTCTTTGGTGGGGCTAATGGGGGACTCTGGGAGGGCTCATGGGAAGGAGCACTTCCCCGAACTTCTGCTGCCAGTGTCCTTATCCCCACAGTGAGCCACAGCCACCCCCCCGCCTCTGCAGGAGACCCTCCAACACTAGCAGGTAGGTCTGGTTCAGTCCCTCTTGGGGTCACATATTATTCCCCTGGGTCCCCATGTGCACACTGCTTTGTGTTTGCCCTCCAAGAGTGGAGTCTCTGTTTCCCCCGGTTCTGTTGAAGTCCTGTAATCAAATCCCAGGAGGCTTCAAAGTCTGATTCTCTAGGAATTCCTCCTCACATTGCCAGACTCCCAGGTTGGGAACCCTGACGTGGGGCTCAGAACCTTTACTCCAGTGGGTGGACTTCTGTGGTATAAGTATTCTCCAGTGTGTGACTCACCCACCCAGCAGTTATGGGATTTTTTTTTACTGTGATTGCACCCCTCCTGCCGTCTCATTGTGGCTTCTCCTTTGTCTTTGGTTGTGGGGTGTCTTTTTTGGTGAGTTCCAGTGTCTTCCTGTCGATGATTGTCCAGCAATTAATTGTGATTCTGGTGTTCTTGCAAGAGGGAGTGAGAGCACATCCTTCTACTCCGCCATCTTGGTTCCAATCCCAAAGATAACATTGTTGTCTGTCATTTAATCAGTTATTGAATGCCACCATCGAGCAGTTCACAGATAGTATTGTCCAGATACACATATTTTAATCAAAAAGAAAAATGTGTGCTTTTCTCCATCATAAAGAAAAAAGGAAAATTTCAAGTGAAAATCCATGTAGAGACACTTCACCTAAAACTCAAAGCACCACAGATTGTCATTTTTGGTATTTGAGATTTTACTGGTGATTTTAGTTAAGTTTTGTCTTTTTTCACAATGTAAAATTCATAAGTAAGATTCTGTTAAGAATTTTATTGAAAAGTTGGAACCTACCTGAATACCGGGATGAGATCTGCAGCTCAAACTCCTCTCCTCCTTTCTCCCTCCATCCGCTCCTCGGTAGATCAAAATCACTCTTTGGCTATCCTCAAGATGGGAAACTATCCAATTCCTTTCCATACACTCTCCAACACAAGTTTTTTTTGTTTTTTTTTTTCTCTGACCTACAAGTGACTAGGGATGTCTGGGTCACTTGGCATGTTCCCAGTTAAAGGGAAATCTGAGAATCCTTAAACTCCACACTATTATCTTTGTGAGTTGCCAAGGAAGACAAAGCAGACCTTTCCCTGGAGCTTAACTTGGAGAGATTTCTCCTGTCTGCACCCTTCAATGTACAGTTTGTGTCTTTTTGGAAGTGCAGAGGGAAGAAGGCCAAGTTTTTCTTTGGTTCTTTCTGCTACAGTGCAAACTCATTCACAAAGCATGCCCTACTCTTTCTTAGTTTCCAAGGGTAGAGCCTAGTGGACTTGTTCCAAATCAGGGGCTACATGATTGTGCTTTCAGGCATTGCGGCTCCTCTGCTACTGTACCAGAGAACAGGAGATTTAATTTTATTGAATTCCACTGCAGTTATTTATTTATGTTTTGCTCAAGGAATATTCCCATTGCTTAAGGCTGGCATTTGAAGTGAACTATGAATAGTGTTGTATATAATGAATAGTGTACAATGTGTAAGCAGTGAGTGTTCATTAATTGTTTCATAGATTTAAATACATTAAATATCAAGAGCCCTAGATATTACATTTTGATGACTTTTGTTGATCCAATAATAAAAGGGACTATGTTGCTGGGACTTAACCCTGATGGGTGGCTGCCTCGTCATTGATAGAAATCTCAGAAACAACCCAGGTGATGTTCAAATTTGCAAGCTTTCCTCTAGCCTCAGGACAAAAACCAAAGTATAATTACTAATGTACATGCAGGTAAAAACTATTCACATCCACGTTAACTTAATTATTGAAAAGTTCAGTGCTAAACCATGTCCTCTAGGGGAAGAGTCCATAACATACTAGATAAATTAACCATTTAATTAGAAATTAGCGTGGCTGCAGTTATGACATATAAAGTTATAAAATCTGTATGAAATGTAAAAAAGTTTATCTAAATCCAACTAGTAGATTGAATTATATGAAAATGCCAATATTCAAAATGGTTTTGATCTGCAAGAATGGAAATATACATTCAACCTAAGAATCAGGATTTATACTCTCTAGTAGAATTTTAACTTATTGTGGTAACTGTTGTTTAAATCTTAAAGAGTAATGACTGTCACACTATGGTTTCATGAATAGAGACTAAGCATATCCTTTATAGTTTCCTCTTGGGGAGAAAAAAGGCATTGGCTCACTGTTGTCAATGCCAGGCTTTCTTCTAATTATGCCTTAGTCCCAAATTCCCAGATCTAAAGTGCTAGTCTAGCATTTTGGAATAATCTAAGAGAAAAGGCCTTCTGAATGTTACATATTTTACAGATATCTCTCTGAATCAACTGTAGCATAAAAATGTGACCCCGATATTTAAAACTGAAATAATTGCCTATGTTGAAGGATCAGAATGAAATGCCCCTAATTATTAACTCATCGAATTCCTCCTCAATGCCTTAGGCTGAAGCAGCTCTGGTATTTGAACAGGTAGAACTCCTGTTTTTCTGTCAGAAGAACTGAGTGATGTAGCAAAGCATTTTTAGCCTGTAAATCTGTAATTGAGCTACAATGCTTGAAAAGCAAAAACAGTTTTAAAATATACAGGGTAGGGCTTCCTTGGTGGCGCAGTGGTTGAGAGTCCGCCTGCCGATGTCAGGGACATGGGTTCGTGACCCGGTCCGGGAAGATCCCACGTGCCGCGGAGCAGCTGGGCCCGTGGGCCATGGCCGCTGAACCTGCACGTCCAGAGCCTGTGCTCTGCAACGGGAGAGGCCACAACAGTGAGAAGCCCGCGTACCACACACACACACTAAATATATATATATACACACACACAGGGTAGCTTACATTCCATGTCTGTGATAAAGTATGCATGACAAAATAATATCAGGGTCATACTACAGCAATTTGGGATAAAGAAATATGTTCATAGAAAGAAGCTGTGGGTATTATTTTTTTAAATAATACCAGAAATTGTCATTTTCTGGAAGTAGTAGATATGTATACAAATCTAATCACCTGACCTATCTCATTTTTGCATTGTGGCTCCAGCTGAATTTCTTGATAGAATTATACCCACATTACCACCAGCTGCCTCTTCTTAGTCTTAAGTATAATTCCATTTAGTGACTCTGTTATGTATCAAAACAGAATAAAAATCTAGTTACATAGTTGAAGAGTCCTCACAATTGGGTGCTCTTCGATTGTGCATTGTCTGAACCACTCATCTGATGAATCCTTGATTCATCATTATTACCTGGTCTTATTTTAGCATCCTGAATAGCACCTGCCTGGAAGTGACTGCAGTAGTTACAGTTGTCTGAACAGTGTGTTGCTAGGACTGTAAGCAGAGAATTTTATAACTTGGAAGAGCCTCTTACAGTGCAAACAACTGCAGCTCCGAAGGTCACACTCAGTCACACAGCCACTTCCTGGCATGATGACAGCTCTTTCTGTTCAACCTTTATTCCTTGCCTCACATATACATAAGTTTAGATGCGTTCATCAAGTATGAACTCTATAGGGATACCTATACCAACACTATACCAACTACAGGCATAGGTTGGTGTACCTATACCAACTGTGTTCCTATTCCTTTGCCAACACTGTGAGAATTCATTAGAAAAAATAAATGCAGGCAAATGAACCAAAAGAATGAATGTATTCTGACTCCCTATTAGAAAAGTTTCCTAAGAACAGGCAATATATATCAAGCTTCTTTAGTACCTTTTTATGTACTATAAAGGAAGCAGTGTATATTCCTGAATTTGAGGCCCTCAAAATATCTTAGCTGTTTTAATTTTTCAAAAAATCCTTGACAGTGGATTTTTCCGCCTCTAACTCTGGTTAGGTAGAACAGCCAGAAATCACAAACTTGGTTGTAGTTCCTCAAAGGAGTTAGTTAATAATTCCACTCTAAAGAAACAACATCAAAACAGGTTCAGAATGATTAAAGTGCTTAAATCCTCTTGGGGGCTCTTCACTTGTAATTTGTTATTTCTTGGACTGTCAAAGACAGCTTTTGTGAATGCGAAATAATTGTTATTTACAGCCTTGTTTGCCTTTGATAGAGGCTTACATGCTGCCAAGGTTACCCAGGGTTTGGAAGGGAAGAAGATTCACTTTCCCTTTTTTTCCCCATCAGTGGTTTGTTAAATCTGAAATAAAACAAAGAAGAGTTTTTTATTCTATTAATAAAAAGAGAAGAATGGAAGAGAGAAACTTGGACTGTGCTCATGTCAATTGGAATGAAGTAATGATTATGCCATCAAGTTAATTTGTATAACATGGGCTGCCAATGTGAAAAACAATGCCTGAAGTAGAACTTTTAGCTTGAATAATTTGATATTGATATCAAATTGATAATTTGATATTTGACAGTCTTGTTCTGGATTAAATCTCAGATTAAAAAACAAAAAAACAACAAAAAAGTAGATATTCAGAAAGATTTGGAACAGAACTGAGAAAATCATTTCCATTCATATGGGTGGGGATACTACGCCCAATTCACAAATGTGACCTATCTCTTAATTCTTCAGAGCTACAGTTCCTCTTGCCATTGAACTTGGCTTCTTCCTCATATAACTTGAAGATATTAATATTATATACATTCAAGGGTAGCTTTATTGGCATGTGGAGATCCCTGAGTTTCTGCTGCACAGCAGTGAAGCTGTTAGCACACAAGAAGTTGCCTCTCTGCCATATAAAAATTCAATTCAAAGCTCCAGATACAATCTTAATTAAGAGGTTGTGGAGGAGACCTTCAAGATGGCGGAGGAGTAAGATGTGGAGATCACCTTCCTCCCCACAAATACATCAGAAATACATCTACGTGTGGAACAACTCTTACAGAACACCTACTGAACACTGGCAGAAGATCTCAGACTTCCCAAAAGGCAAGAAACTCCCCACGTACCCAGGTAGGGCAAAAGAAAAAAGTAAAAACAGAAACAAAAGAATATGGACGGGACCTGCACCAGTGGGAGGGAGCTGTGAAGGAGGAAAGGTTTCCACACACTAGAAAGCCCCTTCACAGGCGGAGACTGCGGGGGGGGGGTTGGAGGGAGGAAGCTTTGGAGCCACGGAGGAGAGCGCAGCAACAGGGGTGCAGAGGGCAAAGCGGAGAGATTCCCGCACATTGGAGCGGTGCCAACTGGCACTCACCAGCCCGAGAGGCTCGTCTGCTCACCCGCTGGGGTGGGCGGGGGCTGGGAGCTGAGGCTCGGGCTTCGATCGGATCCCAGGGAGAGGACTGGGGTTGGTGGCGTGAACACAGCCTGAAGGGGGCTAGTGCGCCACGGCTAGCCGGGAGGGAGTCCAGGAAAAAGTCTGGAGCTCCCGAAGAGGCAAGAGACCTTTTCTTTCCTCTTTGTTTTAGTTAATGTAAACTATTAATATTATTGTTTGGGGCATCTGTTAAGTTGTATGAGGCCTGAGTTCCTTCATGAGAACGTGTGAACTCTCATCAATCACCTATCATTCCCAAAGTCAACAGATCATAATGGCTATGTTTCCTTTAGGACAATGCCAAGCTTAATGACTTTAAGTCCTGCTAGCAGTAAAAGTAAGTACTTTCAGGGGAAAGATAGAGAGGGTCTTTTTCTTTTTGGTAGGAGCATTAAAACTAGTCACCAAACAATTGACTTTGATATGTCAGTTTCCAAAGCGTTTAAGATTTTCTTTAATCACTTTTTAAATTCCTCATGGTAAAAAGAGCTTACCTATAACTTAAGTCTCTAATTTATATGGACTTCTCCCTGAGACTTCCAAGAAATCATTTTATGTATATGTGTATGAGTACATATGCGAGTGAGTATGTGTCTATCTCTTTTGTTCCTCGTGGTAAAATTACAGAGTTTATTCAGAAAACTAGAAGGAATCTTATCAAGGTAATGTAACTAATTCTTTGACCACACGTAGATGTTCTATTTTCTTTTTTTGTGTGTGTGGTTCGCGGGCCTCTCACTGTTGCGGCCTCTCCCGCTGCGGAGCACAGGCTCGGGACGCGCAGGCCCAGCGGCCGTGGCTCACGGGCCCAGGCGCTCCGCGGCATGTGGGATCTTCCCGGATCGGGGCACGAACCCGTGTCCCCTGCATTGGCAGGCGGATTCTCAACCACTGCGCCACCAGGGAAGCCCAGATGTTCTATTTTCAAGATAATTGAGACGTATCTTGTTTAGATACATCGAAGCCTAAACTTGATAGACATATATTGGCTCATCCTTCTATACACAAATAGTTCTATGTGTTACAGACACATAGAGGCCTATATCTTTTAAACACAGAGGTTTATACCTGATAGACACACATGGGCCTACACTTTATGGACACATACTGGCTTATACCTTTTAGACCCTTAGAAACCTATACTGTATAGACACGTATAGGCCTAAAAGCGTATGGACTTAACAGGAGCCTAAATGTACCTTAGACACATTGTAGGACTTTACCCCATATACACATATATATAGGCCTATATAACCTATAGACACATATAAGCCTATAGTTTATAGACACACAGAGGCCTATACCTTGTAAAAAGTGACCAAAAATTCCTTAATGAATATTTTAAAGGCCTAAGCACACACAGTTAAGATGTCTTATAATCACAGAATCTTCAAACTCAAGGTTTATTACCCTGGGCTCTCTCTTCTCTACAAACATTTGATGGACAAGGAAACAGGAACTCCAGGGAATCTGTACTAGACTCACAGATTTGATCCACAGGGACAAGACTCCCAAGTATTCTGATTCAAGGCCATTATATATGCTCTTGGTGTATAACCATAACTACAATAAGTCCCCTACATATGAACGAGTTCAGTTCCGAGAGTGCGTTCGTAAGTCCAATGTGTTCGTAAGTCCAACAAGGTTAGCCTAGGTACTCAGCTAACACAATCGGCTCTATAGTACTGTACTGTAATAGGTTTATAATACTTTTCACACAGATAATACCTAAAACACAAACACAAAAAAATAAAACATTTTAATCTTACAGTACAGTACCTTGAAAAGTACAGTAGTACCAGCTACATCACCACTGCTTTTACGTTTGCTTCCGGATATTTTGGGCTTGGGATAAAGATACTGTACCACTATACTCTATACAGTACTGTACAGTAAAATACACAAAAGCACAACTACTTGTAGAGGATGCACGCACGTGACAATGTATGCCAGACACGTGAACTAACTTACATGACTGGACGTGAGAACGCACGTTCGCATCTTTGAAAGTTTGCAACTTGAAGGTTCATATGTAGGGGACTTACTGTATGTATTATATATTGAGAGATTTTAAACCAGAAGTCTTCTTTAGGTGTGCATTCTGTGTTTAAAGAACATCGATTCATGTTAACTGATCATGTTTACTTCACCAAATCAGGCTCCAAGTTTAGCAAATCATTTTGATGCAATGTATTTTTTTTTTTCTAAACCTCCCCTCATGCTATGTTCCTTTACAAGCAGATATCTACAGATCTACCACTGTATCAAAATGGGGTCTCTTAGCTATTCTATAGCATTCTGATATTTTTGCAGTTAATACGTTTCATTTAAAACATCACCAAGGCAGGTTGTTGTCAGCTTGTAATTTATTTAAACTGCTGTTGGCTTCATTTCCATTTTTGTAGTCGGTAGCTCAGCATTCCAGGGACAGAAATGAATCTGAATTCAGAATATGCAATATGTTTTGGGGGAAAATATGTGTTAAATCTTGTTAGGCCTGTAAGTAACAACTGATTTCAAGAATTAAAAATAAATAAAGATACCTAATGTTAAGCCAGATACTTTCTTTTCAAAATGAGAAGATGAGTGTTTTGAGAAGGGCTGCCATGGATATTGGAGGCTGCCCCAGCAAGCTGGTATAGGCTGGGCCTTGTATGGAGTATTGATTCAGATGTCATAATTAAATGAGCCTGAGACTGAGCTCAGATAGAAACTGTTTGGAAAGGTGGATAAAGAGTCAGGAAGGATATGAGTGAGAGTCTCTTTCCCTAATAGTACTTGTCAGAATTTCAAGGGTGAGAGGTTCTATCAATTGGAACAAGAGTGGTGTGGGTGTGATAGGCTTTGTCACCTTATCAATTCTCTCCCTTCTAAGAGAGCATGTGTGTGACATCTGTGATTTATTTCCGATCTACCAGTCTCGTGAGCATGAGTTTTGAGTTAGCTGCCAAATTACTATACTCGTCTCCATGCTAAAAGGCTGCTGTCACGTTTAAGACTGTCAGAAATTCAGATCGTTCCCGTGGGTGATCCCAGAAAACACGTAGAGCAGGGACTTACTTTTGCTTAATGGAGAGCAACGTGTAGAAGTTAAGCTGTTGCAAATCAATTTATATTATACCAAATTAGCCCCCCCCCAATTTCTGCATATATGGTTAAAACAATATTATAGCCATATCAATGGAAATATAAAATATCAAAACAAATCGTCTCATAATTTCAACATCCTAACACAAATGCTACTTCCCCAGTCTCTGTCTATAGGCACCCTATAAAATTAACTTTTACACTTCGAAAATTTTTTCTGATCCTCAGCAATTTATTCCCATAAGTGGATATACCCACCCCACAAAGCGGGGAGGTGGGTATATTCCTGGTTGACTGTAAAAAAGGAGGGGCTCTAACACCTATGACACAATAGCAGGATGGACATGAATTTGATTGCAATAGCCCCTAAAGAGACACACATCTCCCTTATCTCTGGTGTAGCCCTTGGAAGGTCTTCTCATTCGCCAGCAAACTGTGTACAGATTAGATTTTCTTATCTTCACATCCTTTCCATCAAATGAGAGAAGAAGGTGATATAAGCAAAGAGGGCATTAGTGAGAGTTGATATTTTCCTTTCAATGCCACCTCCTCTTAGGCCTGTATGTAGCAAGGAGCAATATCACTTAAAGTTGACACAGCAGTTCCTCTGGCCGTCTGAATCATGACCTTCCGACCTGGGAGCTGGCCTGAATCTGTAAGATTTATCGAAAAGACCTTAACATTGCAAAAAGGCAGAGCTCACCAATCATTTGTTCACCATCTCCCTCTTTCTACTTTATTTTTATTATTAGAAGAGTCATTCTTTTAAGCTGTTCAGTTGCCTCGGGAACTGTATAGTGACCCTAGTGATGATTCTCTGTAGCATGCACACACACACACACACGCACACACGCGCACACACACGTACATATACACATAATCTTTCTCTGGTCATTTGGCCTAACCTGCCCCCAAAATGAAATTTACAAATGTCTTTTATTCTTTTTTTAAACTTTTTATTTTATATTGGAGTATAGTTGATTAACAATGCTGTGATAGTTTCAGGTGTACAGCAAAGTGATTCAGTTATAATATACATGTATCTATTCTTTTTCAGACTCTTTTCCCATTTAGGTTGCTACATAATATTGAGCAGAGTTCCCTGTGCTATACAGTAGGTCCTTTTGGTTATCCATTTTATTTTATTTTTTAATTTATTATTTATTATTATTATTTTTTTTTTGCGGTACGCGGGCCTCTCACTATTGTGGCCTCTCCCGTTGCGGAGCACAGGCTCCGGACGCGCAGGCTCAGCGGCCATGGCTCACGGGCCCAGCCGCTCCGCGGCACGTGGGATCTTCCCGGACCGGGGCACGAACCCGTGTCCCTTGCATCGGCAGGCGGACTCTCAACCACTGCGCCACCAGGGACGCCCTGGTTATCCATTTTAAATATGGATAATTTTAAAATATGCCGTGTGTACATGTCAGCCCCAAACTCCCTAACTGTCCCTTCCCCCCACCCTTCCTCCGTGGTAACCATAAGATCATTACTAAGTCTGTGAGTCTGTTTCTGTTTTGCAAATAAGTTCAACACATGTCATTTATTCTGAAGGCTTCTGCAATTTGTTTTCTTACCTACAAATTGTAAACAAACCAGAAAACCATCACGATGTATTTTATATACTGAGACACTAACTTCCTGCCCATTTACAATATGGAGGGTATAGAGATGTTTGCAAATGATCAAAAATATTGTAGGAATTGTTTTATAGGTGTTGGGAGGTGCTTACAATTTTTAGAAATCTTAAACTGAAAGACCCTTAGTTGTTCCATTGCCCAACTCCCTAATCTCACAAATAAGGAGGAGGAGATGCAGAAAACTTAGGTTCATCAGCCCAGAACCTGAGATACCATTAGTCTAGCATGGACTTTGGAGTCAAAAGGCCTGGTGTGAATCACTGTTTTGCCTCTTACTTAATCCCCGGGAGTCTGTGAGCAGTTTACTCAGCACCTCTCTTGTACCTTGGTTCTCTCAACCATAACATGGAGAGAAGATACCTGTGTCTCAGGTTATTGTGAGGATTAAATGAGATCATGTTAGCAAAATGCTTAGCACTGTTCCTGGCACATTGTAGTTAATGGGAACTACCCTTTAATTAATGGGAACGATCCTTACTTCCCGTTGGAGTTGGAGGTGGTAACAGTAACAGAATTAGCATTCTTAAGCCTCATAGAGAGCTTGGTCCTCTAAGACTTCATCTCTTTTCTTGCCACACACCCCTAGATCTGAGGGAAAAGGGGGTCTGTTTTTAAGAAGCATCATCTTGAAGGAATAATTTTTCCTTTAGCATTTGGACTTTCATTCTTATGTCTAGATATGAGGAAAGTGTGTTGTGCATTTAGACAATCCCGCTGGAAAGTGTTGCCAGAAATAAACAAGCTGTCAGGAGCAAGTGATTCATTTCTCATCTACTCAGATGACATCTGGTTTAAGTGTGATGAATACAAGCTTGTTTAAATCATATGGTGACGGTAATGCTATCTGACTGAAATGTTTGCAAATATTTTGGGAATCCCCTAAGTGCTTGCTACCAAAAGAGTGAGCTTATTTAAAAAAGGAAAAAGCATAAACTT
This sequence comes from Kogia breviceps, assembly GCF_026419965.1. Classification (NCBI taxonomy): domain Eukaryota; kingdom Metazoa; phylum Chordata; class Mammalia; order Artiodactyla; family Physeteridae; genus Kogia; species Kogia breviceps. The sequence continues at coordinate 74,579,374 of NC_081322.1, forward strand.
CAGTCTGTCAACTCGACGCTTGCCTCATTCTCCTAAGCCTATGAGATTTGCAGCTACGCCTGCCACACTGTTTGAAGATTAAGAAGTGGCTATTTTGAAATTAAATGTGGATGCCACTAGCGACGTGCTGGTGTGTAACAAATGCTCAGTCGTCATTAGGACATTAGGAAATAGCCTTTGAATAAAAGAAATGTCAAGAGCACCTACATGTTTGAATAGACTTCGGTACATTTAATGGTTTGGTTATTGTTTTCATTACCTTTGCAACTATTCATTTAATAGTGTTTAGTGGGTTGTATTATGCCAAACACAGCAGAGTCTGAAAGGAAATGGAGACATGTGCCTGCCAGGGGACCGCACATGGCCACTAAGGAGATAATCAGTGTTAACATAATGCTTGATTAATCAGATTCATAATGGAAGGACGTGGCATGTCCTGCAAAGTATTTATGTCCTGAGAATTATCAGTCATTCTGGATTGTTCTTGCCAAGTCGATTCCTTGCCATCTTGAATAACCTGAGAATTAGCAATATTTAACTGAAATATATTGATAGTCATTTATATGTAGGGAGTTTAAATTATATATAGAAATTCTAAATTACCTGAATGCTGAAAGTTGAAGGCTTATGCACAATGAGTAACAATTGCTCAGTGAGTTAAGAATGAACATTTACATGGAGAAAATCATATGAAACATGTGTTAAAGCATAAAGAAAGCATGCTTGATATATAGTCTCCATTTAATAATATATTTATGCTAAGAAGAAAAAACAAATTTCTCTTTTTATGAAAAAGCTTTTACAGTACTTTCCATGAACTATATCATATGTGATAATATCCTACTTTAATCTAGGTAATTAATTATATTTTTCAACAATATAATCAATATTTAGAATACACAGTTGTTTTCCTGAAACATCAATAAACAAATCTAATTTTATGATCTATTTATATAAAATAGGCACCACATATTTCAAAATAATTGATTTTTACCTGTGAAGTCTATCATCTTTATCATTATATTTTCTTCAAGTCATTTGTTTCTAATTTACGATCAGAAAGATGAGGAGGTTTGTCAACAGCATTGCAGTAGGCATTTTATGGTGCGGCTCAAAATATGCCAATTTGTATTGAACATAAATTACAATTTTTTTCCAGCATGTCCTGCAGCATTAATGGTAGTAGGGTAAATAAATCATCTCTGCTGATGAGAATGAGCTTCAGTTAATGGTAAGAGGTCTGGTGATCTAGATTTGAACAGTCTTTGAATATCATGACCAGACTAGATTTGATAAAAATATTAAATGCAGAAGAGTACGTATGAACACACGTGTGTGTGTGAAAATGTTCATATATGTGTGTCTGTGCAAAGAAAGAAGAGTAAAAGGGTCCACAGAACTATGAGTATTTAACCTAAGAGAAAGGTGAAGAGAAAATGGGTGAATGAAAGGCATCTTTTTTTAGTCCATATATTATTATTTCAATATAATAATATGGTATGATTTCATTTGTTTGCAATGCGAATATATTCATTTGTAACTTATGTAAAAATAAATAAGCCTAAAATGTATGATGATACCAAGAGTAAAAAGTAGACCAATCTGGTTAGGTCTTTATTGTTTGTTGTGTTTTAAAGGAACTTCCTGGTTCTTGCTCAAGCAGGGATGGTACTGAGAATCTCAGGAGGGTGAATCTCCCTCTTTGGCCTTTCTTATCTCACTTGATATGTATCTGTCCAGTGGTTAACTGTTGAAGAATGGGCTTTTGGGGTAGGAGAGAGGCTCTAATTTGTAGTATTTGTTGATCCTCCTGATGTACATACTCTCCTGGTGGCCAATTTTAAGTTACCAATCTGATGATAAACGGTTCAAAAAAATCCCTGGAAATTACTGATTGACTTTTATCCCAGTGGCTCAAATTGTGGCATCTAAAGGTTTGATTCGCCACCGTGGGGATAGTCCTTTGGATCGGGTATCAGATTTCCCTGAAAACCTGTGCTGTGAGAAGGGAGAGGGAGCCTCAGTTAATAATTCTCTAGCCAACCCGAGAGTGGAACTGAAGCCCCAGGGCTGAGTCTTGCTGAGCCTGCTACCGTATCCAGGTGGCGCCTATACCACTCTTCCCACAGGAGCAATGGGCCTGTTCCCAACCCGGCACTGCCAACATAAGAGCAGATTTAGTGGGCCTCTTCAAGTTCTTCATTTAGAAAATGGAAAATCATCATTCATAGGATGCCTAAGAACAACAAATCACTTGGAAACTGGAAATGCTCTTTAAATATTTGCACCTAGTCTGTTTTCTTCAACACATCAACACTGTCCAACTTTAAAGGCTGTCCAACTTTTTCCAAATGGCGCGTTGTTGTATGATTCCTACAGATTTGCACTCTCATTCTGCTCTGCATCAACACAACAGGTCAGTGTTAGAGACAGAGAAGGCAGTCCTTTGTACATTGAGGGGGCTTCCCTTTTAAGACACAGTTTACAATAACGGGCTACCTAGCCTAATCGTGTGCTTTGGGCTGGCCTGGTCAAGGAAAGTACGTTGATGAAGGGGTTTTGACTTAATTAAGATGAGACCTCTTTCAAGTGACTGCCTGGAAATCGGCAGAGAGGGGCCCAGGGGTAATGCTAGCCTTCCTGCTCAAAGAGCAGAAGCTGCACAGAAAGAACAGTGTTTGAGGCTATAGCAAAGTGGATCCAAATGATGAGAACAATTTGCCCTGTCCCCAGCCTAAGAATATCTTCAGCCATAGATGAGAAGGGGGTGCTCGCTCCTTTGTGAGGCAAACCCATCCCAAGTGGGAGTTGTAGGTACCAGTTTTGTCTACAATCAGGGAAGCAGCTGATTGATTTTTACAAATTAGACATCTTGATATCGGCAGGGGTGTTTAAGTGATGCAGACCAGGGAAAGTTCATTAACATAGTCAGCTCAGGATGGTTTAGATTCTCCAGGAGACCAGCTTTGCCCAGTATCCTGCAGTGACCTTGGAAGGAGTCCTGGGGCTCCGTCTGCCGTCTTTACAGCTATCTGGGGAAGCACACGTAAGAAAGAAGTGTTTGATTTGGGGATTATAGGGCTAAGAGAGGTAGCCTGAAGAATGTCTTCATCTCAGTTTGCTTTTGTTGCTTGCTGAGCCTGCTGGCTCCATGGGAAGATTAGACCATTCTTGTTTGTTTGGAGTAAGCATTCAGAAAACCCAAGGCCCTCGGCCTCCTGCAGCCACCAGGCTGGCCAGGGGATGCCTGGTGCTCTGCCCTGAACTAAAGGTCTTAGTTAAAATTTCCTTTTTTCTCTCCTTCTAATCTACCCTGAACTAAGCTTATGGTAGGTTTATTATGTAGCTGTATTTATTTTATTCTTTGGTCTGTGATTTTTTTTTTTTTTTAATCTGTGATCTCTAGTTTTTTAAGCAGTGATATATAGAAAGCATGCTGGTCGGTCCGAATACCACCCCAGGTACTGCTCAGAAGGGATCACCGAACTTCAGCGGCCATTAGATCAAAGAATAAACCAAAACAGAAAGACTGGCTGGTGGTGAAACACTGGCCTTTCTCTGTGCTGGCTGCAATCACTCATGGATTGTCCTTCCTGCCTGGGAGAATCATTTCCAAAGTCAAGTGCCTTTCACTAAAGAAATGTCAGCGTTATGATCAAAAGCTCCTGGCACCTTTCTGAGAATTCAATTGCAAGGGCTAGGGGGCTTCCCCCTGGGTGTTGCCTGAATAAGGCAAATAGCGTGTTGGTTGGAGTGAATTTTGCAGTTGTTTATTTCTATGTTGTTTGAAGGTGGCTATGCTTTTCTAATTCTGTGAACTCTTCTGCTGACTAAAGGTCTGTGTGGACCTCTAATTCTCATTTCTGCATAAAGCCCTGTAGTATTCAAATGGTATAGCTGAAGTTGCTATTGTATGTCCTGCCTAAGTGATGCTGTGGGAAGGAATGTTTCCGATTTCTTGTTTGATGTGTCATTAAGAATTCCGGTGAACCAAGGTTGGTGGGCGGCATCTTGTGAATTGCACTAGCGATAAAATAAAGAATTGGTCACCAACTGCCTATCACCATGTATACAATCTATAAGCTATGTGAACTCCTGAATAGGCAATCTTTCTACCATGTGAATTATGGACAAGATAGAGGATTAGTAATGGCTACGATTACAGAGCCTCTGCTGTACCAGGTAACATGATAGATGTTTTATATATGCATTTTTGAACCTCCTAAAGTAGCCTAAAAGCTAAGTAATATTTCTACATTTTATGATGTGAATAAAATAATTTCTCCAGGATCAAACACCTACTAAGCGGCAAAGCTGCAATTTAAACCTGGATCTCCCTGACCCCAGAACTCCCTCTCTCTCCGTGATTCAGTGCAGCTTTAGTAGAAAATGAGCAAGTGGTAAAAGGAGGCCTACCAAGAATAGGCAGAAACACCACTTTGCAGAGGGGATTTCAAATAGCAGGCTCAGTCTACCTATATAACTGCTGGCTTACTTAGAGTTAAATAAATCCTTTTAATGCAATAAGATGCTCAAGGGAGATAGGATTAACATACAGGATGCTTATCGTTCATTCCCCACATTTTAAACAGAAGTAAGAGATATTTTGATAAACAAATTGAACAGTAGAGGAATTTCACTATTGCTTCCAGAAATACCTTTCAAAAATAGTGAGAAAAAGTTTAGTGTTATCACAAAATTTCCTCATCAAGCATTGAAAGTCATTTTTCTTTCACAGGACCCTTTGACAGTTAACTTCTTTCTGTTTCTTTGTGGGTGGTTGATTGAAATTATTTCCCCTAATACAGAAAGTCTTTATGGCTATAGCAGGTTTTTTTGAACGATGGCAAGAATGTGCGTTCAAGTTTAGCAATCAGTACTACCGACGAAGGAGGATCCGAGTTAAGGACAAAATGATCCTTCAGTGCCATTAGAATATGGTATTCTTCCCCTTTTCTAGTTCTTCTTTATTTTATTTTTAAATTTGGTCCTTGCAATTAAAAAAAAATTGGTCTTGCAGTACATAAAAATTTCATGCTTTAAGTGGCTTGGCTACCTGAAGTAGTCCAATAAAAGAACTTCTAGGGAATTTTTAAAAATAAAGAAAGTGGTGGAGTTAAGAAAGGAACATTTGAATACCACACATTCATGTACACACACGCACACATCACAGTACTCACACCCAGCACACAAATATATTTACACAGGCACATACACACACACACACACACACACACACACACTCATACCCACCACACACATGCACACACATGAGCCAGTTAAAGTAAATGTGCAGTACTCACACCCAGCACACAAATATATTTACACAGGCACATAGGCTCACACACACACACACACACTCATACCCACCACACACATGCACACACATGAGCCAGTTAAAGTAAATGTGCAGTACTCACACCCAGCACACAAATATATTTACACAGGCACATAGGCTCACACACACACACACACACACACACACACACACACACACTCATACCCACCACACTGCACACACATGAGCCAGTTAAAGTAAATCAGAGCTGACATTTATTGAGTGACTAAGGTGTGCCTTCCACAGTGCTAAGCACTTCAGCCCCTGAAGGCATTATCCTGTTTCTTTCTCATGAGGGAGGTGCTGTGATTAACATCATTCTGCAGATGAGGAACTGAGCTCAGAGAAATACAGTACAAAGGAAAGAAGAAATGCATGCTTCCCTGAACTGCACTAAAACTATGCGTATAATCTGAAAACTTAAATCTCTTGCTCTGGCAGTTTTTCCTTCTACCGTACAACCGTGCAGATCCCTACTCAGCAAATTGTGATGCGGATCAGTATGCTGAGAACGAGCTTTCGGGCCTGGGTGCCCTCACTTAATTTAGGTCTTGGTCCTGGACGCTGCCATTGCCTCCTAAAAAGCTGACCCACCTCTGGGTTTCTCCATCCCCGGTCCAGTCACTGCACTGCCCTGAGAACTCTTCCCCGAACACAGACCTAATCACATCACTGTCCTGCTTGAAAAAATCCTGCAATGAGGAGGTAGAGCCTCAAATCTTGACCTTGACTTTAAAGGCCTTTCACACACCTCATATACAGAATTCCAACTCTTTTCGATCTCCATTCCCATCCCTTATCTATATCTGGAAATTTGGTCTTTCATTCAAGACCTGGTTCACAGGTCATCCTCTTTGCGGTGCCCTGTTCAGCTCGCTGCCAATGCACTATTTCGGCATTTAGTGTCACGCCATGACGGTTTATTTACATCGAGGCTCATTAGACTTTCAGCTACTTGAGGGCAAAGACTGCAACTTACTCGCTCTTGTTTCCCAAGCAATTAGCACAGAGACTGGTGTGGATTAAACCCTCAACGTACATTTTTTTAAAAAGGATCGAGTGAATGGATGAATGTCTTCACCCTGTTGTGGTCTCATTTCTATCCAGCACTTTTTCTTGCAGTTTCATGTCACATTGTGTTGGTCAAAATGTTCATTTTTCCCTAACATCGTGTGGAAAAACCTGAACGAACTTTTTGGCCTACTCAGTATTTGGCAGGAGGTGCACTTTAATTCAAGGTCCTTTTCAGGGTCCATGCATCGGCCAGGTAGTTCTTTTAAAACATCTTGTATTTGTTCTTGCTATTTCCCCCTCTCAAAATGTTCTTTGTTTCTCCGCTCACGTCTGAACAAAGCTATTTACAAGGCAGTGTTCCTGGTAGTTTGGAACATGGGCCTGGTGTCAAGGGCTCAAGATCTGGGGCCACCACACTCTGGGCAAGTGGCTGTGATGACTTCTCCAGTTGTCAAGGTGATATGGAATCTTGCCCAAGTCCTGCAGAGGAAGAGGCTTCCTTTGCCTTATTCATCTAGGTCATTAAGGGAGACCTCAGAGAGCTCAGTGCCAGCTCCTACTATGTCCTCCTTGGTTGCTATTGAAATATTAACCATATTCTCAAATAGTTTCTTCCATGAACTGTGTCACTCTTAGCTGTGAATATGCCCGGATGATATTTTTTATAAATTTATTTATTTATTTTTGGCTGCGTTGGGTCCTTGTTGCTGAGTGCGGGCTTTCTCTAGTTGCGGAGAGAGGGGGCTACTCTTTGTTGCGGTGCGCGGGCTTCTCATTGCGATGGCTTCTCTTGTTGCGGAGCACGGGCTCTAGGTACGCGGTCTTCAGTAGTTACAGCACGTGGGCTTCAGTAGTTGTGGATTGCAGTCTCTAGAGCGCAGGCTCAGTAGTTGTGGCGCACAGGCTTAGCTGCTGCACGGAATGTGGGATCTTCCCGGCTCGAACGCGTGTCCCCTGCATTGGCAGGCGGATTCTTAACCACTGCGCCACGAGGGAAGCCCTGTCTGGATGATTTTTAATCTATGAGAAAGTAACATCATGATGTACAGTAAGTCCCCTACATACGAACCTTCGAGTCGCGAACTTTCAAAGATGTGAACATGTGTTCGCAGGTCCAATCATGTAAGTTATTTCAGGTGTCTGGCATACACTGTCACGTGCATGCATCCTCTAGAAGTGGTTGTGCTTTTGTGTACTTTACAGTACTGTATAGAGTACAGTAGTACAATATCATTATTTCAAGCCCAGCATGTCCGAAAGCAAGCGTAAAAGCAGCAGTATATAGCCGATGGTGTTAGTTGGGTACGTAGTCTAACTTTGTTGGACTTACAAACAAATTGGACTCATGAACGTGCTCTTGGAATGGAACTTGTTCGTATGTAGGGGACTTGCTGTACATCATGTAAAGGGAAAACATGCCTTCTTCAATGCTTTTGGGAAGTAGTTAAGATATGTCCTAAATTATAAAGAAATTCTTGAGAAAGAGTGAAAATTCTTGATGATGTTATAATAATATATATCTTATTCTCCTCTCATAACTCTAAATTATAAAAATACGTTGAAAACGGCTTGTTTCTCAAGCCAGAGGTGAAAAGCAGGACTAGTGATTAGTAGACACTCAAATGATTTGACCCATTTTTCACACATGTGATTACAAAACTGCTTAGGATGTGATTTATTTAAACAAAACCCAGGGCTAACATTTAGAGGTGCTGAAATATTGATTCTCCTCCTTCCACTGTTCATTTACAAAGTTAACTAGAAACTGCGAGTTTGGAGGACTCCAGGTTTACATTCCTGAATAGCTGGTTATGGAGCAAAGACTACAGAGAGCCTGCCTGGCCAAGAGGCTGAGCTGCATCCTGGGGTCCATGCTGCTCCTGCATAACAGAAATTCCCATTCATGTGGCTTTCCAGCCCCTTGGATCACATTTGACATTTCTCTCTCTATTGATAGATAGATGAACAGAGAGATGGCGAGAGTGGGGCGGGGGGGGGATAAGAGAGTCAAGCTCATTACTCGGTTTGTCCCTTTTAATTCTGTGCTTGAAGATTACTTTTAATAGATTCATCAGAATTGAAAACGAATATCCTCACCTAAAGGTCATCATTATTATGTCGCCAAATAGATCACATTTTTTGTAATGCCATAGGGAACAAATATGTTGACTATATTCTGCCACAAAGCATAGCTTTTGACCGTGTTTGTGATTATGGGTGATAGAATTACGTGGACGATCGAGAAAAACAGTGCATCAGCAAAGGACCAGAATGCCGACACCAGCACATGTGGCATTGTCTCATTGCCATTCATATGATACCTTGGCATTTTCAATGCTTTTACCATGTATATATCCAGGTATTTGTCTTAATATTTAAGGAATAGAGGCTACTGATTTACAATTCATAGTTCAGTCCTGGCTCTTTTTCCTAAGACTTATGGGCAAAAAGAGGTAACAGTGTCCAAAGGGCCAGCACTGGCTCATGGCCACTGCTTATCTTGCTAAAGATGGCAGTGGTGAGGGGAGTTATATTTTCTGGAATTGTTTTTCACATCTTACTTCTTTGCCTCCAGAATTCTATGACTTTAAAACATTTTATCAAGCCTTGGAAACTATTCTGTAGTTTAGCTTCCCTAAAAGGGAAGATATAAATGTTGAGTAGAAAACATTTGTTTCACGCCAAATATTTGAGTCCACTTTTCAATTCAATTCTAATTCTGCAGTCTCCCTCCAAAAGCAAGGGCATCTGTTTTAGGCCCTCCTTAGCATCTGTTATTGGTGGGGGGGTGTGAAGAAGTGGATGAAAGCAGAATTGGCACCTTGTCAGGTGTTCAATTACTCTTTTGTGTTTCTCTGAAAATATTTGTTTGTTTCTACCTTTGCCAAATCTACTTGTTGTTCCCTCAGAGTCATTAAGAAACAATGCATGGTGCTGTGCTGTGTGAAGCTTACCATGACTCTGGGGTTTATGGATCCCCAAATCCTGCAGAGATACAGGTCTTGTTGGTAGCATTTGAACAGAAGATTGAAAAACAGAATGACTTCATGGGAGTAGTTCTCTGTCAGGAGCAGCAAAAACCCTGGTGTTACCTTTAAGGGAGAGAACAGCAGAAAATCTGAGTTTGAAATGTGATTTATGCCAGGGAAATTACAAACTGTGCATGGGATGTAACCCTTGAGACAAGATGGAAGCACAAAGCTTCGGTCCTAAGCGAGGTTTCTAAAAAAGGAAAAAGAGTAAAATCTATTCCTGCACTTGCAGCTGCAGTTTTCCAAGTGAACTGACTGAAAATCTAAACAAAACCAATGTGAAATTCATCTGGAAGCCAAGACTTTCTATCACCATGTCTGGCTCAAAAGTGAGTTGTTATAGCAACAGGAGAAAAGTAAATGAGCATTGCACGTTGTAAAATTATGCCTGCTTCTGTTCTAAACAGCGCTGTCCATTCAGTCAAATGAGCGCAAGTCATTTAAAGGAGAAGAATTCAATTTTAATTGTTCAGGCTGTCACCAAACCCACCTTTAAAACCCAAAGTTCATTTCAATTAACCTTATTCCCCGAATCGATATAATAAATTCTCTGGCAGGATGAGACGGAGCAACGTCTTATCTGATGAAGATGACCTCTGGAAAATATGGTGCCGTGGATTTCTGCGCTGGAGAATAGCCAGAGTGCTGAGTGGCCCTGAGATCACGACAGGGTACACAGATCCTTTCACCTCTAAATCATTGTTTTTAATCCAGTATAGATTGGAAGCAGGCAAGAGACCTTGCTTTTTAACACTTGTTCGCTGACCTGTATTAGATTAGATGTTGACCTGGGTCCAGCTTCAAATAGGTGTCTATACTGTGGACATTTTCTGAGCCCCACTGACTTCCAAGAAACTGGGCTGATTGAGATTGGAGAGGCTTTTTGTTTTTTCCACTCGTGTGTTTTTTCCCTCTACAACTGCAATGGAGTGTATTGCAGGGAGATTTCTTAGATCAGTGGCTGTGTCTTAGTCATCTTATAAGGAGCCTATTGCAAGGCTAACACTTCTCTATTTAGTTAAGCATTTATAATTATCAGTGTTGCAGATTATCGCATTTAAGTTAATTTGTAAATATGTAAAACAAGGAGGGAGGGAGAACCAGCCCTTAGTCCCTGAGAGCGACCTTCCCTCAAAGCCTGAGGCAAATTTTAATTATTAGCTATAACGGATGTATATAATTAGCCTGGGCTAATATTCCCTAATGCCTTTCTATTTAAAGACACAGACACACTATTAACATAGCCAGACAAGTTTGCAGTTCTGAGAAATCATCTCCATTTAGCATGAGAAGCAGTAAATGAATCAACAGACTGGCAATTGGGGGGTGTAAGGGGCATTCAGACTCACCAGAGGGGTCCTGTTTCATAAACAACAGGAGAGACTTTAGCCCCTCCTGACACCCCCCCCCCCAACCCCCATTTGTGAAAGTGAGAAGTGTTACACCTGCCCCTCCCATTTCCTGGGTCTTGCTGGCATTGGTAGACTTGGCCTGCTCCTCTGCCCTGCACCGCCGGGTGTCCCGAACATGGCTGGTGGTCTGACTCATCCAGGAGGATTTAACAGAAAGAGAGGTGCTCTGGCCCTACTCTGTGATTTTGATTAAGCCAGCCTGGGAGAGGGGCCAGGAACCTGAATTTTTAACAAGCTCCACCAGTCATTCTGATGAGCATTAAGGCTTAGGTACCAATGCCGAATCACTAAATCTTGGGAGGAGTGGGGGGCCAGGAAGAGGGAATTGCATCCCTTCATCAATGAAGGGAAGAAGTCCCAGACACTGGCTGGGACTTCTGCAAAATACCCTGAAAGCACTCCATCCAACCCCACGTGTTTCTTTTTCACAGGCAATTCTCCCAAGATATCTAATACTTACATTTTCATAAATCCTGGAGTAATTTTATATACTTCTGTAATTTCTGTAGAGGAAGTAGACTAAATCCAAGTCTATATCCTGAACCACCAGACCCTTCATGATCTCCGCTGTCGGAAACTTCTTATTCCCTCTTCGGCTCCACATTCTGCTTCAGCCAAACTCTTGACTGCTCCAAGTCTTTGTGGTGGTGTTTTGCTCTGGTCTTTCCCCACATCTTTGCTTGGCCGCCTGTGTCTCATCCCTCAGATCCCCCCAGCTCATAGATCACCTCCTTTGAGTGGTCTTCTCAGGACACTTCATCTGGAGCGGGCCGCTGACGCACCACCCACGTTCCTCTTCCCCCACGATGGACTTTGCATTACAAGACCACAGCCTCCCTGTTTCTCAGTCCTCATTATACTCTGCAGATACCTTATGTATTATTTGTGTGTTGATAGTTCTTCTTCCTACACTAGAGTGAATAAGTCCATATGGTCAGGAGCTTCTGGTTGCTGTCATGGCTGAAGAGTTGTAGCCACCACCTATGTCTTACAGCCAATTAGGCCACTGGCTCCACGACTCTGAGACTCTCTCTACCACACCACAGTGGACAGAGATGTGGCCCGATCTTTCAGTTTCACTTTCATGCTGGCAGAACAGATGTCATTGTTATGAGTGTATACGTTCTGAATGATAAATGAAAGTAACTATAAATTGAGAATTCCGAGTTTCATTTGCGTTCACAGGGCATTTAATCCTTTTGTTTTTCTTCTTGTTATAGGAAGAAATTCATTTCGGACCATTTCCCATCTTAGAGTCCTATGTCTTCAGCCCAGGGACTTTCTTATTCTACACTGTAGTTTTTATACTGACCCAGCAGATCGATTAACAAAAATAACCCTAGATGCACATACAGTTAAAATAGGGGAGGAATGGAACAGATTGGCCACCTGTTACCTGAACATTGTTTGTTAGATAGTAGGTGCTTCTAACGCACAAACCCCAAGGCTTCCTTATTACACAATTTGGCATTAATATTCAAGTTATTTTAAATTCAGATTTTCTTCAAACATTCCTAGTAATCTCCCCTTTTTTTATTCTTCCAAAGTCTTGTTCCTCTTCCCAACACCCACCTCTGAGTCCTGATACATTTTTTTCCTTAAAAAAAAAAAATTTTTGTTTGCAAGAGAACTGCAAAAGAGTTGACACTTGGCATGTGGTGATTCAAAAAATACACTGTCCCTTCTCACCACCCCTGATGTCTTTGTCTGACAAAATCCATATGCTGTGTGATCACCATGGCAACTAAGTAGGATTGTAATTGCAACCCTGGAAAGCTAATTTTTTTCACTCAAATTGTGGCATACATTTAACCTGTCTGAAGTTTCAACAAACCATCTTTTAGTGACAAGTATTTTGAAAGGTCTAATTTAGTGTGTTTGTTTGAAGACGCATTTCTTCCTTTTTTAAACTTAATAAACTAGCTCTAAAAGGGGGAGCAGGAGAAGCTGCAATATCTTCTGACAGTACCTTACAAAATTATACCTGATCTGGGCTTCCCTGGTGGCGCAGTGGTTGGGAGTCCGCCTGCCGATGCAGGGAACGCGGGTTCGTGCCCCGGTCCGGGAAGATCCCACATGCCGCGGAGCGGCTGGGCCCATGAGCCATGGCCGCTGAGCCTGCGCGTCTGGAGCCTGTGCTCCGCAACGGGAGAGGCCACGACAGGGAGAGGCCCGCGTACCGCAAAAAAAAAAGTAATAATAATTATTATACCTGATCATTTTACAGCAAGAGGTTCGAACTGTGTGACTCCCTCTGAAGGGTACACAGACATCCTCAGACCATGTAGTAAGAGTCAAATAAGGCTCTACCGAAATACAACTGTGGAGACAAAGGCTTCTTAAGGTCCAAGTTCCAAACTCTTTTCTCCCAGCTGCCATTAAGGAAATGTTGCCTCCTCTGTGACCAATGACATGAGTATTCAGGCTTAGTAGCTATTAAATTGAAGTTTCTCATTTAATGAACTTTAGCTTAGGTTCAATATTCCTGCTGTGCTTCTGGTTCCCTGTCACTTCTATAGTGGCAATTTTATTTTTCTAGATGGATGAAGTATTACTTTTGGAAAATCATATGGTCTCAGTCATCAGATTCCCCTGGGATTTGTGAGGCATGAAGTGACCGATGAGGAAGCTTTAGAACCTAGTTCTGGCGCAGCCAAGAATTACAGGCCTCACCAGCAAACAGGCTATGCTCTGGCCACCAGGAATTTCGTGACGTTGAAGAAAAAACGCAGGAACGGAATTTAAAAGACTTGGATCCTAGTTCTGGCTCAAAAAGCTTCCAGTTGTGTGACCAAAACTCAGTAACATAAAGTAGACAGGACAGCTTCACAGCATGAGCTGTGTGTACCCTCAAGTCCAGGCCTGCCCAGGTCTGCCTGAAGGATGTAGGGGTAATCTGACATGAACTGATCTGCCTCAGGGACAAAAACCTTCCAGGGAAGACCTCAACCTACAAGAAAGGAAAATGAGGCAGCCCAGCAGGGTCCAAAGAGCAAAGGGTTAGCAAGGAGGGGAAGGGAAGTCTCGAACCCAGCACAGTGTATCGATTAGAGCACGTCCCCACTCCCCCACACACAAATCCCTCCAACGCACCCTGGGTCCCCTGTCACAGCACACCGGACAGCAGAAACCGATCAAAAAAGCAAAACAAAGAAAAGAGCCTTTTTGCTAGAGTGCCCACACCCCCTGATTGGGCTGGGATCACCTGGCTTTACATGCCTGCTGTCCTGGCAAAACTTTCAGTCACTTCTCCTTTCACCGTCGAGTGTCCCGGTTTTGATAATGAAGTATGTGGTCACATGCTTTGTGGTGCTATTTCGGTAGGTTGAAGACGGCCAGGAGGTGGTGCCACTTTGTAGAGTGTGTAACCCTATGGCACCTGGGGGCGACTTGCGGACCCCTCCCCGCCCAGGTGGCCGGATCCCCGCAACCGCGAGCTGAGCGAGAAGTAGAGCAGTTACGCCTGGGGGCACAGGAGCATCGCCACACTCAGCACAGTGGGAGCTGACGAGAAAGGCCGTGGCCGGGTGGGGGAGGGGACGGAAAGGCCAGTGCCTGGGCGGACATGGGCGGTGAGCCCTGCAAACCCCAAGATGGCATGGGGAACTGGGTGGAGGCAGAGAACCATGCTTTTGCTGTAGTAAGGTGGTAGGACTGTGGGCCACACCTGTGCTGGCTCAGGAGCCCTCACGCTTCTTCCATCAGGCCCCCGGGGGGACTGGAGAGGCACATACAATGTAGGAGCCATGGTGCGGGCTTCCCATGGCTCTTGGTCTTTCAGACAGTGCTCCCAGGGGTGGTCCTTCACCTGGACCAGCCACCAAGCTCATTCCAGGCAGGAATCCCTTCTTGGGGATCCCTTCAGGGATCCCCAATTCCTGAGGGCCCCTCTGCTTCTTCTTCCCTCCCAGTCTCCTTCCTCCTTCTGGTTTCTTCTCATCTAGACATTCTACCTAAGCTCAGGAATCCCTTTTCCCTCTGGCCTTAGATTCCGTTAAACGAAGACAAGGAAAATGTGTCGACTGATTCTGGGCACACTCCTACCGCATGGCTCCTCATCACTAGAACACAGAGCCAACTTCCTGTTTGAAAGGAGAAAAGAGAGATAGGAAATTATAAAAGAAAAATTACTTACGTTGGTTTTCTATTGCCGCTGTAACCAATCACCATCAACTAAATGGCTTAAAACAATACAAATGTATCTCACAGATTTGTAGGTGAGGAGTCCCGGTGGGTGGAGCTGCTTCCTCTGCTTAAAGTCTCATGAAAACAAAATCAAGGTGTCTGCCATTGTGGGCTCCTCTCTGGAGGCCCTGGGCTTGGATGGGGCTGGGGAATCATGCTTTTAGGCTCATTCATGTTGTTGGCACAGATCAGTCCCATGTGGCTGCCCTTTCCTTCCTGGCTGTCAGCCCGATGTTCCTCTCAGCTTCTAGAGGCCACTGTGTTCCCTAGCTCATGGCCGCCTTCATCTTTGAAGCCAGCAATAGTGGGTCAAGTCCTGCGCGCATTTTGGCTCTCTGTCACTTCCTCTTCCGTTACATCTTTCTTTGCTTGCAAATAGAGAAAGTCCTCTGCTTTCAAGGGCTCAGTTGATTAGACGAGGCTCGTCCAATAATCCACGATAATCTCTCCCTGTTTTAAGGCCCATAACCTCCATGATATCTGCAAAGTCCCTTTTGTCATGTAACGTAACATGACATGGTGTGTCATCAGAGGGTGGAGGTCGTGGCATCCAAAATTCTGACTATCCACAGATTTAATATCTCAAAACAGTGGCCAGTCACGCTACTATTCTTGTAGCACCTTTTCAACCCCAGTTAACGGGAAAACCCTGAAGAAATAAGCAAGGAGATGTAAAATGAAAAGGTCCACATGCTGAGGTGGGGATCAGATAAGGATTGTGAAAGGTTTCAACAGAGAGACTGCTGTACCTTTGCAGGCATAACTGGTGTTATAGATCCATTTCCCTACAGCCCTTGTCCAAAACTTGCATAATCCCTGCAGAAGAGGCCACAGCGGGCCCCAGGCAGTTCCAGGGGCTACTGAGAGCAGTGTGGCCTTGCATAGGGCACCTTAGAAATCAGACCAAGCACACCAAGCTCCGTCCTCATTCCTGAAGGAACAGCCCAGTAAAAGAATGGAAGGACAGAGCCACAGGAATCAGAAATCCACAGGACACCGGAGGGAAGGGGAGTCAGAATGGGCAGGAAGTTTATAAAAGTCTTTGACATCATTTTTTAGCAACATATATGTTTAAATGGCCAGGATTAGAGTGACTCTAAGCAGCTATGACATCCTAATTAACCTTGATGACTTTCTAGTACTGAAAGGCCACTTTAACCTTACTGTTGGCTGATGACCTTGGCCTATGTTTTCAGAAATCACTAACTGGCAGGACAGGGTGCCCTCAGCTGCCGTGATGGCACTGAACCAAGTGAGTTTGAGACTCAGCCAGGAAATTCAGCACAATATCCACATTCTTTCACTTGAATTGAGTACATAAATTAGAAACTTGAAAGTGGAGGCCAATGTGTTCTCAGGACAGTTATTAAAATTACTTTTTCCGCATTCTCTCCAGCATCACCAAGTTGTTTTTGTTAGAAAGAAAGTAATTCATGTTTCAGATCTGCTGTCATTATAAAAGGAGTCACAGCTACAAGTCTAGACATTTATGATTATTTCACAAGGACTTGTCCTTATGAGATAATCATTGTTTTGTGCCAGCTGTAGTTTATTGATCTGATATGTGCCTGAAATTATTTAGATAGGGGAAATAGGGCTTTCTTCTCTTTCCAGCCTACAAAGGAAGATTGTCCTAGACTCCTGAAAATATAATAAGCACCTCATATTGGAAACACATTAGGGTTATAGTTTTCATTTATTAAAATCAGTTTAAAATATGCTCCAAATTCAAAGTTTATACTCCTCTCCCTCTTCTTTATAAAGTATTTTTCTACAGTTGTCTCCAGTTGTTAGTAAATTTTGTTTCTGCAAAATAAGAAGGGAGAAGGAAAAGGAGGAAAAGGGGGAGGAAGGGAAGAAAGGGGGTGGGGAAAGGGAAAGGGGAGACGGGGAGGAGGAGAGAAGCAAAAGGAGAAGACATTCTTACAGTAACCTGGATTTTATTGATCTTCTATGAGCACATAACTCGTAGGAGGGAACACAGGGGTTAAAACATTTATGACCATGACTGTGGGGTCACCAGCTAGTGAAGACAGGCCTAGAGGAAAAATTCTTATGTTCTCTAGCCTCAGCTTTTAATGGTGCTTCCATGATTCATTGTCTTGTAACCAAATAATTTGGGGGGATAGTTCATGGCAGATGTCTTTGGCTATATATCATTTTTATATGCTCTAAGAATTACTTCTTTCTATCTATTTTACAGATGAAAATGTTAAATGTAGCTTTCAGGTGCTAATGTACTATGTCTGTTAATATTGATAGGAAGGTATGTCCTCTGTGACTCATTATTAACCTTTAATATTTATTTTATTGCTTATGCAAGATAATCCAATGAACTCCCATTTCCTGTCAGTGTATGTCAATGGTATTTTTCATTGCTTTGCCTTTCTAAAACTATCTGTCTGTTGAAGGACATGGTAGTCAGCCCTACTGGGGTATGAATATAAAAGAGTCCTGTATGAGAAGCTGGTTTATCTTCAATGCTTTCCCCAAACACTGGAATTTGCCAAAATTAGATTTGGGACATCCTTTTTGCCCTATGTGCGGTGTCTCTTCTTTTTGGTTAATTTCAGGAACAGAGCCCGAAAATGTTACCTTTTCAGTGACCCCCCCCCCCACTAGTGTGTCTCTGGAGATTTGTTACATATTGAATAAAAAGCCCTGCCCCATTCCAGGTCATAAGATAGTTCCTATGTCATCTTTTAAAAGTTCTGTAATTCTACATTCCACTTTAAGTCTTTAGTCCACCTGAAATTGATTTGTGTTTATGGTGTGAGGTAAGGATTTAATCCCATTTTTTAAATGGCTAATTTTTTTTACTGAAAAGTCTTGCTCTGCCCACTAATCAGTTGCACCAGCTCTGAAATAAGTCAGATCTTGCAGATGTGTGCTCCCAGCCACCCTATCTTAATATATTTCATAATAATCCCTGATTTCTCATAAACTTAATTCCCTACTCTGTTTTCTCATTTTAAAAACTATATTAACTATTCTTGACCCTTTATTCCTGCATATACACATTAGAATCTGCTTATTTTATTACACACACACACACACACACACACACACACACACAGAGGGAATCCCTGTTAAAGATTTGATTAGAATTGTGATTGAAATTGAATTAATAGATCAGTTTGTTAAGAATTAGCCTCATAATGATTTTGAGTCATTCTGTCTCTGAACAGGATATATCTCTTGGTGGGGGGTAGGGGGGGTCTTTAAAATTTTTCAGTAAAATTTTAACATTTTCTACATAAAGTAGAAAAGCAGCTGGATTTATTTTGGGGAAATTTATATTTTTGATACTGTTATAAATAGTATCTTTTAAAATTACATTCCCTGATGTATAGAAGAAATGCAGTTGGTGTTTCTAGACTACTCTAAGGAACACAAATTATCCAGAAAATTCACTAAACTTTCTTAATAGAAGTTAATGTGGGCAATTTGTGATGTTCTTAACTTAAAGGGAATATGTTTATGTATCCTACTGAGTATAGTCTTTAATTTTTTTTTGATAGCTACACTTTCTTCCTCTGTCCTTATTTTGTTAAGCATTTGAATGTTACCCAGTTTTTAAAATGAAATTATTGAAATTACTATGTTATTTTTCTTCTTTGAATTGCTAATGTGATAAAATATAGTAATAGGTTGTTTTACATTAAACTACCCTTGCACTCCTGAGATAAACACAACTTGGCCATCTTTTATATTCTTTGCTGGATTCAGTTTGAAAAATATATTTAAGATTTTTGCATCTATTTTGTATTAACTAGGCTAGAAACTAAGTCGCTATAACAAAGACACCCAACATAGAGTAGCATGCATAAGATAGACATTTACTTTTCTCACTGGTAATGGCCTAGAGTCAGTAAGTAGTTCATGGCTGGCAGGGCAGCTTTGTGTATTGAATACTTGGCTTCCAAGTCCTATCACTTCTCAGCCAGTTAAAAGAGGGACAGAGAGTCCTGAACACAGTTCCTTTTTTTTTTTTTTTTTTTTTTTTAAAAAAAAAGTACTATTTTTTTTATTGCAGTATAGTTGATTTACAAAGTTATGTTAGTTTCATATGTACAGCAAACTGATTCCGTTATACATATATATATATAATCTATTCTTTTTCAGATTCTTTTCCATTATAGGTTATTACAAGATATTGAATACAGTTCCCTGTCCTATCAGTAGGTCCTTTTGTTTATCTGTTTTATATATAGCAGTGTGTCTGTGTTAATCCCAAACTCCTAGTTAATCTCTCCTCCTGCCTTTGGTAACTGTAAGTTTGTTTTCTATGTCTGTGAGTCTATTTCCACTGAACAGCGTTCTTAAAAAGATGAGAAAATTGCCCTGCTCAGACCCATTCACATCTCATTCACCCAAAGTTAATTCCATGACTATATACAGCTGCAAGGGAAGCAGAAAAATATTTTCTCTGGCTGGGTAGCCATGAGCCCAAGTTATATGGAGTTCCATGTGAATTTCTATTACTAAAAGAAACAAAAGTAGGTGGATAGTTAACATTTTCCAATACATATGGTCATGAGAAAGAATGAACTATAATTTTCTTTTTTGTAAAGTCCTTTCTCGGATTTTGACATCAAGATCATGTTAGTTTCTCTCCCCACTGCCCAAAAAAGTGAGTTTGGTAAATACTCTCTGGTTTCCTGCTCTTTGGTATAATTTTGGTAAATTCATAACTTAAAAAAAATTGGCAGAACTTATAGGTAATAAATACCACCTGGTGTTTTCTTCCAGAAATAATTTTATTTAGTGATTCCAAATGTTCAATAGATATTGTACTATTTAGTCTTTCTATTTATTCTTGAGTGGATTTTTGGTGTAGTTTTAGAAGTAATGTGTCTATTAGCATAAAGTTATTAAAAATAAACTCTTGCTATACTTCTAATCTTTTGCTGCATCTGAGTTTACTTCATCCTTTCTTTTGGATTATAACTTAACTATCTTTTCTCTTTCTCTTTTTTCTATTTGCTTCTAAAACAGTTTTGTAAATTTTATTTGCTGTTCAAGAATAACTTTTGTCTGTCTCAACCCTCTCTGTTGTGTGGTTTTTATTCTACTCGTCTGTTCTCATTTTCTTCCTTCTGTTTTGTTTGCTTTTATTCTGATGCTCTTGTACTGACTTCTCAAGATGGATGCTTAGTGCATTCATTAAGTATTACTTTAGCTGCATCCATATGGTTTGATAATTCCGTATCATCATTATAATTTTGTCCTAAATATTTTCTGATTTTTACCATTTCTTCCTTAACCCTTGAGTTTTTTAGAAGCAAAATGCTTCTTGTGTAAGAAGAGGAAGTAAGAAAGTGTTCATATATCTGCTATTCATTTCAAAAAGAAACACAGGAAAGGTAAATCAACAATGTTTGATTTCAACAAAGTTTTTAACCTATTAGTCATAGTGGGAATCAGAGAAGAAGAAATTTGGGAAGTAGTGACATTTCTCCAAATATACCTCTTTTTTAAAAAGTTTTACTTTTGGAAGCATGTTCATGTTCTACATATTCAAAAAATAAAACTAAATCAACATCATTGGGAAAAGAGGAAAAATTAAAACTGAAAGCAAACTGAAACAAACCAACCTAATTGTATTTTAAATGAATTCCATAAGCACACTGAAAGAACATCAAAAAACTCTCAATTCAGGTAATTTAGGAACACAGTATTCGACTGTATACTCTTTGTCCTGGGCAAGATTGTGGAGCAAAAACTGCAAACACATCTGGAAATCTTTTTAGTTGAGTTTGTTTTTTTGTAGTGGCATAGATAAAACAGTTCTGAAACAATTTAGATGTATGATAGGATCCAACAAGTGTGTGAATGTGTTCACGGGAGATAGGTCTGTCACTATAAAAGAAGGGACATGCAGACATGGAGTGAGACAGGGCAAGAGGGAACTACATGGGGATGGATTGGAATGGAGCCACCAGTGCAAATTCATGGTTTCTACCATATGCATACATATGGGTAATGCATGTAATATGTGTGTGATCGTACATGTATGTGTGCACATAGTTGTATGTTTGCCTGGATGTGTATGTATACGCAGATATTTCTAGCTCTAGTCACCGAAAAGTCACTGAAAAGAAGCAAAGACACTCCCATAGCTATGAGCACCCCTCGCACCCTGGTCTTAGGTTCTAATTCCATGCCTCACTAAAAGGAACCATGGCTCTGCTGAGAAATGGCTGACTCCAGGTTTTCTTTAACTGAAAATATCTTTACTTGCCTTTGGTTTTGAAAGATGTTGTCACAAAACCTACCTTAGGTTGACATGTATCTTTCTCTCCGCACATTGAAGACACTCATTGTTGTCACTTTTCTGTTGTTAATTTTGAGAAGTAAATGCCCAATCAAATTGTTAAGTTTTGTAGGTAATTTGATCCACCCCTCTTGTTTTTAGCACATTATTTTTGTCTTTGGTGTTGTGCAATTTGCAACCATGTGTTAGGTTTGTTTATTTATACTTTTCAATATAAAAAGTATAAAACAGTAATTATACTATAAGTAGTATAAAACTGAGGCAATTCTGAGCCATTAATTCTTCAAATGTTGCATCTGCCCCATTTTCTCTTCTCCCACTGGATTTGCAATAAGAAATATATTTGATCTTCTCACTCTGTTATCTACGCTACTTGACTTATCTTTCATACTTCCCATCTCTTTGTTTCTCTGTGTTTTGTTCTGGATAATTTTTCAGATCTAGATTCAAAGTCACTAATTCTCTCTAAGCTATATATAAAAACTCTTAGCAACTGAGTTTTTAATTCCAAAAGCACTTTATATAATTTCTGGAAGTTCTATTTTAGTTATTTTTCAAATGTTTGGTCCTTTATTTGTCTCCCATTTTACTCATGTTTTCAAACTTGCTGGATTTTATATACATACTAAACATAATTATCTATATTCTGTGCTTGACACAATATCTGAAAACTTTGCAAGTCTAATTTGACCACCTGTCCTTTCTGAGCACTATGCTCTTGGCGCCCTCCATTTTGTGGTTTTATTTTCTTTCAGTCTTACGAGGGAAAGGTAATTTCTGTTTCTCCATTACACTGAGCATATAGGCCATTCAGATGCCTCCTTTTGTGGGATCTCATATTAGTGACCTTGGGTGGACTCTGGCTTTCATTGTCTCTTGCCCAGTATGTTTCATAAGATCATAAAAGCCAATGCTCAAGTTCGTTCTGATGGCAAATGCCCTCCAGGCCAAGCTTGTCTTCAGTGTGTGACATATCTCTTTAGGTTCCTGGTTTCACTGGGTTTTAGCCTTTCAGTCATTAACTATTTTTAGTATTTTACTTAGAAATTTTTAGTTGTTTTCAGCAAGTGGGTCAGTCACGGTATTTTGTCCACTGTACTGCTGGAAACTTCTAGAAGTCCTCTGTACATATTTTAAACAACTTGATAAATTTCATATATTATTGCATTAAAAAATAGTTAAAATGAAAAGCTAGAAAATCACTGACTTAATATAATATGCCCCTTGTCATTGAAGGAGAAATATAAAGAAACAATAGTAGCAATACCAGGGCTATCACTCACTTCTGACCCTGCTCTAGTGCTTTCTGTGGCTGGGGTGCTGGCAGAGGGGAAGGCAGTGGGATTTAATGCCCCTGTAGAGTGGAGTTTGTACACAATCTTTGTTGGGCACATAAAGACACTCTCTATTCTGTACAATCTTTACTACCTTGCAACACTCAGACCCAACTTTCATTCCAGGTGCATTCTTAAGACAAACCCTAAGTCTGAGAAATTCACCAAAAATTAGTGACACACACAGACACTTGGATTCTACCAATTATAATATTTAGTTAGACTGCTTTTTTGTTAAATAATATCTCCAGAGCATTAAGTAATAGAAATAATAATTAAGTAATATAACTTGAAAAATATTCATGCAGTATTGTCTTTGCAAATGTGTGTTATCCGTTGAATGGTTGTGCCGTAGTTTGACCAGTGTTTCACTTCTAGCACACTCATGTTGCTTCTAACTCTTTGCTCTTACAAACTGAGCCACCTTGAATGTTCCTATAGTTCGTCTTTACTTAGTATCTTTAATCATCTGCATAGAATAAATTCCCAGAAGTTAAGTTGTGAGGTCAGAGGGCATGCATATTGATAAGGTCAATATATCCTGCCCCCACTGGCTTCTGGAGAAGTTGTGTCAATTTACCTTCCACCAGTGGCCCAAGGAACTTCAGGGATGGAGGTTGGCTTTTTAAAGGTGACATATTCTGGTTAATTTCTAATAAAAAAATTATTGCACCAGATTTTGTATCTGACTCCTTCCCTAGTCTAAAATTGATAAAAGGTGTTCTACAGCACTCTCAGTATTATGCCTACTTAAAGATCTTACATAATATAGGCTTCCCTCCCCTTTAATTTATTTGCAAAAATTTAATATTGTAGTATTAATGCAGTTTCTTAAATTATTTTGTTTGACATTATTGGCTTTATTTTTATTTATACAGCAGGTTCCTATTAGTTATCAATTTTATACATATTAGTGTATATATGTTAATCCCAATCTCCCAATTCTCATCTCACCACCACCCCCCACTTTCCCCTCTTGGTGTCCATACATTTGTTCTCTACATCTTTGTCTCAATTTCTGCCTTGCAAACTGGTTCCTCTGTACCATTTTTCTAGATTCCACATATATGTGTTAATATATGATATTTGTTTTTCTCTTTCTGACTTACTTCACTCTGTATGACAGTCCCTAGGTCCAACCATGTCTCTACAAATGACCCAATTTTGTTCCTTTTTATGGCTGAGTAATATTCTATTGTATATATGTACCACATCTTCTTTATCCATTCGTCTGTCAGTGGACACTTAGGTTGCTTCCATGACCTGCTATTGTAAATAGTGCCACAATGAACACTGGGGTGCATGTGTCTTTTTGAATTATGGTTTTCTCTGGGTATATGCCCAAGAGTTGGATTGCTGGATCATATGGTAATTCTATTTTTAGTTTTTTAAGGAACCTCCATACTGTTCTCCATAGTGGCTCTATCAGTTTACATTCCCACCAACAGTACAAGAGGGTTCCCTTTTCTTCACACCCTCTCCAGCATTTGTTGTTTGTAGATTTTCTGATAATGCCCATCCTAACCAGTGTGAGGTGATACCTCATTGTAGTTTTGGTTTGCATTTTTCTAATAATTAGTGATGTTGAGCAGCTTTTCATGTGCCTCTTGGCCATCTGTATGTCTTCTTTGGAGAAAAGTCTGTTTAGGTCTTCTGCCCATTTTTTGATTGGGTTGTTTGTTTTTTTAATATTGAGTTGCATGTGCTGTTTATATATATTTGGAGATTAATCCTTTGTCCGTTGATCATTTGCAAATATTTTCTCCCATTCTGAGGGTTGTCTTTTCGTCTTGTTTATAGTTTCCTTTGTTGTGCAAAAGCTTTGAAGTTTCATTAGGTTCCATTTGTTTATTTTTGTTTTTATTTCCATTTCTCTAGGAGGTAGGTCAAAAAAGATCTTGCTGTGATTTATGTCAAAGAGTGTTCTGCCTGTGTTTTCCTCTAAGAGTTTTATAGTGTCCAGTCTTACATTTAGGTCTTTAATCCATTTTGAGTTTATTTTTGTGTATGGTGTTAGGGAGTGTTCTAATTTCATTCTTTTACATGTAGCTGTCCAGCTTTCCCAGCACCACTTATTGAGGAGGCTGTTTTCAATGTATATCCCTGCCTCCTTTGTCATAGATTAGTTGACCATAGGTGCATGGGGTTATCTCTGGGCTTTCTATCCTGTTCCATTGATCTATATTTCTGTTTTTGTGCCAGTACCACGTTGTCTTGATTACTGTAGCTTTGTAGTATACTCTGAAGTCAGGCAGTCTGATTCCTCCAGCTCCATTTTTTTCCCTCAAGATTGCTTTGGCAATGCAGTTTCTTAAATTATTTTTTTAATTTTTTTTTATTCAAACAGAAAGTCACAAAAATTATAATCATCCTCATCAGTTCACTCAGTCTTAAATTTTGACATATTTTTGTTTTGACAAAACCCCAACCATCACATGGCGACTAGTAGCCTGTGGCATTTTTATAATGAATTAGAACTAAATAACATTACTGCAACAAATGAACATATGATTTTCCTATTGTTCTCTCCTTGAGTTATTCTGCTTGTCCACAGACCCACTAGTGATGACTCATAGCGAGTCCCCTGTAACTAATGAGAATTAGTAAGGGATATGGCTTTTTTGACACTTATTCTGCTCGGATTTGGTCATATGAGAATCCAGCAATGTGATTTCTAGCAGATAACATTGAAAGACTGATCTTATAGAGTAAACGGGCGGTTGGCTTCCTGGCATGCTTTTAAATTTGTTTTCACTTAATAGGACACAGGATTTTTGTTCATTAGATCTCTTGCTGTCCCTGGTTAAATCCTTCTGCCTTACTGTTCCTGCTTTTGACGTTACACTGTGCAGAATGGCATTTCTATATAAAAAGCTTTTGGCCAGGGGGCAACATACCAGCTAGTACATATTTGAAATAGCTATTTCTTTTTCACTATGAATGGAATGGTATTTTAAGCACACGTAATTCTTTCACAAGCTAACATCTGTCAGTTGCGCTGTGTACAACTTCATCAGCTGGGAATTGAAACCCATTCATAACACTCTTGTTTGCAAACTTCTGTCATCAAGGCTGTTCAGGTTGTAAGTTTTACTGCAAAGAGAAGCAACGGCTTGAATGCCAAAGAGTGGCTCCAATTTAAGTTAATGCTTGAAAATTTCAAGGGAGTGGCAATTGCTTGAAAGCCCTTTTTCTGAGTGAAAGTTGGGAAATTGGGATGTGGGGCTACTGACCTTATCAAAACTTAACTTTTCTCAGACACTGATGGATTCTTCTGGTGGTTCAGGTTGTTCATTTGGTTACAATGAAGGTCTTTCACAGAGGTTTTATGTTGATTTTCCTTGTGGATTTGAGTGTAATGGTATGAAGAATATTGAGTCTATACAGGGTCAATCCATAAAAACTGAGTCGGAGAAAGGAGGCAGATAATTACTCTTAATTTGGTATGAAATTACACACAGAATCCTAAATATAAATGTGACCTGTGAAAATGAAGCAAAGAGAGAATTTATACACTGGGAACAAGATTTTAGACAAATCTTGTCTGCATATTTATTTAGGTCCTCTTACCGTGTCATTTGTATAATGATTTGTTTTTATTGTAGAATCACAGCCTATACATTTTTTGTTGTTCTTGTCCTTTGGAAGTAATTAAATAGTTATTTTCAACCAAGGTTATAGAATTGATTTAAGTAATGCCTAAGAATTAGAGCAATGTGTAAGAATCACCCGGGGGATTTGTTGAAAATGCAGATTTGGAGGGTGGTGTCCCCCATGATTCTAATCGTTATACCATGAATGGAGCCTAGGAGTCTACCTTTCTAACAAGCATCCCAAGAAATTCTGATTTTGGTGATCCCCAGGAAAACACTATTAAAAAATACGGTTTAAAAAAAGATAAAACTTGGGCTTCCCTGGTGGCTCAGTGGTTGAGAGTCCGCCTGCCGATGCAGGGGACACGGGTTCGTGCCCCGGTCCGGGAAGATCCCACATGCCGCGGAGCCGCTGGGCCCGTGAGCCGTGGCCGCTGAGCCTGCGCGTCCGGAGCCTGTGCCCCGCAATGGGAGAGGCCACAACAGTGAGAGGCCTGTGTACCACAAAAAAACAAAAAAACTTAAGGGAATAAAACTAAGTTTTATAGAATATATAAATGGGAATCTTGTTTTCCTTTATAATTTATTTTTGTAATAAAGGTATGTGACTGCAGTCCTGATACCTTAAGAAGTAAGACAGATACACTATGTGTGCCCATTGGGGGACCGGGGCCCCTTGAAGGCCACCTCTGCCTGGGATTCAGAGTGACTTTGCTAAGTCACTGTCCTGCTTTTGTCTCTCTTTCCTCCCCTCCAAATGGGAAGAGCATGCAGAACCTTTCTTCCACCTGGACATGCTGAAAATAAAGCAAAACAATCTTGAGGCTGATTTCTCAGTCCAAACTGGTGTCATTATTTCCAACACTTGGATAATGCTTAATTCTTTCCAAACCGTTGAATTTAATAGACCATAATCACAATTGTACAAGCTTTAAAGTCAGACCCTAAACTAGATCATTGTAGCCTCTCAGAAGCTTTGTAGGGTAATGCAGGGTCACAGTCACATTACATATAAACCAACCCTGAAAGATATCACCTTAAATGTTGCAAGAAAAAGAAATCTCACAGCTTCCCTTGGCAGTTTTGTGTTCCAGGGCTTGAAATCTTTCAACAGAAATCTTTCTGAGTTCTTAATCCAAGTTGTCTGTGCCACGTCTGGCCTGTTCTTGAGAGAAAGGGAAAAACTGCTCGCCACAACTCACACACTTTTTCCACACACTGAACAATGTTAAGCTTTTTCTTGTTCTTATTGTTGTTTTAATGCAAAATACGAAGGCAGTTCCTTTGGCCTTTTCATAGGAAACCTCAAGAAACTATCTATAGGCAGGGACAGAATAGAAACTCCATCTATATATTTTTTCCCTGCTTGTTTTCATTCAAGACCCTTAAGTGTAATTTGAGGATGATGATGACTGTTGAATGTAGAATCTTTTCTGAAACTTTCTTTCTGTAGTTGAGTAAATGTTCTTGGAGGCCTTTCAAAAAAATCTACTAAGTTGATCAGGAAGTTGTCTTCATTAGTCTAATAGTGTGACCTCAGCAAGTCAATTTGATCTCCCCGGCTCTCAGTTTTCCCCAAATGAGGGACTTGAGCTAGGTGCTCTTGACTGTTTCTTTACAAAATCTTGAAGTTGTTTATTGTAGAAATAGGATGGAGTTATCTCAGAGTAATTTTGTGGCCATAAAGGACTCCTTTTTTGGTAAGTGCAATGTTGCTTCCTTGCCCTTTTTGGTTTTCTTTGTGTGGTTTGGTTTTTTGGCCATGCAGCCTGTGGGATCTTAGTTCCCAGACCAGGGATCAAACCTGCGCCCCCTGCAGTGGAAGTGCGGAGTCTTAAGCACTGGACCGCCAGGGAAGTCCTATGTTTTTTCTAACATAATATCTCTTCTGGTGATGAGGATCATCTCTTGTGAAAGAAAGGAAAGAAAGAGGGGAGGGAGGGAGAGTAGAAGGGAAAGGATAGAAGAAGGGAGGAGTGGAAAGAAGGAAAGAAAATAGTAGCCAGCAGTAAAGCCAGTGGTCATAGATATCACAAATACACAGGTGAAATTTCTGCCTGTTTGATCCCTGAGCATATCCTGTACCTGAGGGCAGATTGACATCCTAGGACTGTTTCCTAGAATTTATATATATATATATATATATATATATATATATACACACACACACACACACACACACACAAAATATATATAATTTATACATACATATATACAAAATTAGGAGAAAAAAATAAGTATATAATTGAGTCTAAATAAAACAAAAGGCCTTGTCCACCAGATTCTTCATGGTTTGTGGGACCTCACTCTCTGTTCCAGGTCCTTCTAAGAGAAGGTGTTTGATGGATCTGTGCTCTTTCTTTTGATGCTCCTTTATTCAGCATCCATTTTTATTCATAGATTTAAATTTCACAAATGGCATGAAGAGCCTGGTAAGATTTTTCTTCATAGCTTTCATCTTTTTCAAATGGAGAAACCTGGAGGTTTTACTGGAGGCTGTACCGCAGGACCACCCTGTGTGCGGAGATCTCAGTGTGGCCCTTGAAGAATGTATTGGCCTAAACGTTTTTGATGTTCCTATGATTTTTAAAGATACTTAGGTTACATCATTAGAAGCAACTCCTAATCCATATGGTCATCATGGCCCAGTAGACACCATTTCTCCAGAATAGTAGGAGAACTAAAGATGACGTGGATGGGAATGTCTGCAGATCCACACAAATATACCATTTTCTACTCACACTGTAGAGGGTTACTCTGGGCTTTGCTTTCTAACTCCAGGATACTGCAAACTGATTCCAAAGGAAAGTTAACTCTAGTATCAAATCAGTTGAAACTGATTCCTCGACTGATCTGAAAATTCATATCTCCTGCCATCAGATGATCTAGATAATTGAGAATTCTTGACAGTGTATCTCTAGAAACAGTGCATGAATTAAAGTGCTGATGGACCAGCATGGGACCCCCTGCTCCTCACCAGGGAAGGTGCTCCTCCTGCTGTGCCTGGACCACTGCAGACCCATATGAGTATCTTCTCCAAGACACTTGGGCATTGATTATTTGACCTAATTCCCTGAGGACTCATCTGAGCCATAAGGTGAGGGAAAACAAGTTAGGAACCACATAGTCTCAGGTATCTTTGCATGATCTTTCTATAGCCAACGTTAGAAGCCAAAAAGAACCTCCAAGAAATGTATGCCCTTAATGGGTTAAAAACTGTTCTTTTCTAGTCTTACTAGCTTATTCTTCTTTTAGTTCCTGAAACCTCCTTTACTTCCTGAAACCCAGTGCTGCTGTGATTTGTCCTCAAAGGGTTGTATTTGTGTCCACAGGCTGAATGTTTGAAAGTCTGGTTGCCTGTTTTACTGCAACCTGACAAAACAGGTTCTAGTAAGAGCTCAAGAGCTGGTTATTGTAAAGTTTCTTGTTTCAGCAAGAAGTACACAATAAGAATTTTGGGCTTGGGGTTGTACACAGACCCTTAATTGGTTATGATTATTATTTAGTCCAGATTTTTTCCCCTGGTAACCTATATCCTTGAATATTCTCCGTGGGGTATGTAGAAAAGAAAGGTTAGCACTCTTGTTGGAACTTTATGAAAGCAAGAGCTATAAATCACCTACAAATATACAGCCAGCTTCCGGGATGTTACTTCAAGACAATATGTCTAAAATTTCATTGTTGTTTAAGGATTTAGCCAGACAATTTTAATTCACTTTAATGAATGTAACTGCCTACTCACCACTGTGGAAAATTCAGGGTTCGAGAGTGTGAAACGCTGCATTGATTATGCAGAACCTCAGTCAAAGCTATGCTTTTTTTTCTACATATTTTATGATGTTATTTTGTCTAGACGTCTGTGTCCTTGTTGCCCTCAGTTATAGCATTTATTGCCAAATCGCTTTAATCAGCTATCTCCTTCATTCAAAACCCTGTGTCCAAAAGAGCTTAAAAGGATGCAGACTGTCCATCTTTTCTCTTTCAGAATGTTGAAGACACAGGCAAGTGTGAATAAAGTAAACAGTGTTTCTTAAACTGTACATCATGTGTCTTGATTAAAATATTCAATATACATATGGGGAACCCTGTAACCTTTCCAGTCATCGCCTCAGAGCCCAGTCATAAAAACATAGCCAACTGCATTACACAGAGCATTTCTACTTAGCCCCAAATATTATAGAGGTAAACTTAGGCTTCCTCTACCATTGTATCCTCTGTGTTCTCAGACAAAAGTAAGACACCTAAATATATATTTTGGGTTCTAATTTAGGAAAAGTTTTGGGATATCAATTATTAGTCTTAGCACTATAAACAGTCTTCCTTTTAAGAAATTCTGTCTCAAATGTAATTTCAAATAAATTCTCTAACTTAAAAAATTATTTTATCAATACCCTCTTCTTAAAATTAAATACGGTGATTGCCAATATTATTAGATCCTTGATATTTTTGTGAGTAGACTGGCTACAACTGTGGAAATCATGATGATTCTAATTCTGGCTCTAATTTAACAGGAAGTCAGTCAAGATTACTAATTTAATGCCTCTTATGCATCATAGTTACTAAAATAATGTCCATTATTTTAGCTATGTATATTATAAGCTATATACATTATGTTAGCAATATATGTATAGAGAGAGCGCTATATTTAGTATCCATTATTACGTTATGTTCATAACCACATTTCTAATTCACTAAGCATTCAGCCTAGTTGACTTTTTTTCTCTTTTTAAATGAACTGCTTGGGTTAGAGGCTCTCTGAGGTCCATTTCAGCCCTAAAATTTTATGATTTTGTGTTCTATGAGATAAACTGGCCATCTCGTCTTTTTTATGGTCCCAACTGCTAACTCAGATGTAACCTTTCCCTCACTCCAAATAGGAAACATTGAAAATATTTTATAGATGGATCAGCTTTTTTAATCAACTCAAATTCAGCAGAAGAGAATGACATTTAAAAGACATTCCCAACTTGAAGAGATTTGAGACATCTTCAAATAGCTCCTATGACGTTATTTGTCATGGAAACTCCTGGAATGAGGCTGTCTAATTTTAAATGGTTCAAGATGAAGTTTCATCTCTAGTTTGGTCTAGAAAGTAAAAGTCTATATTATATCAAATCACCTGGTCTGACCTAGGCAGTCTTGTGGAATATAATGATACCAAAAAAATTATGCCATAAAATACTTATGGAAACTGTTTTTTTTAAAAACACTTTTATTGATATGACTACTGTGCCGGCTCATTCATTTGGCCATTCTTTCTAAGAGATACTCACCATCAGCATCTATAAATGGATTAAATCAAGTTATTATATTGGGTTGACCAAAACATTCATTCAGGTTTTTCCATTTTTAAAAAATGGAAACGGGTTTTTCTTATGCAAAAACCTGAACAAACATTTTGGCCAACCCAGTCATAACAATAGCTAATCTAAGAATGTGCCAGGCACTATTCTGAAATTCTGACAATGGTTCTAAGCTGGGTACTATTACCCTTCCCATGAAAAGGAAGGGAACAAGGAGCAAAGTGTGTGTAATGAAGGGAAAAGCATCTGTGCCCTCCACCATTATCACAGGAAGGTCTTTATTTTTTTTTTTTGAAGTATAGCTGATTTTAAATATTATATTAGTTTCAGATATGCAACATAGTGATGCAATATTTTTATAGATTACACTCCATTTAAGTTATTACAGAGAGTTCCCTGGTGGCCTAGTGGTTAGGATTCAGGGCTTTCACTGCCGTGGCCCAGGTTCAATCCCTGGTTGGTGAACTGAGATCCCATAAGCTGTGCAGCGCAGCCAAAAATAAATAAATGAATTAATAATAAAGTACAAAATAATGGCTGTATTTCCTTGTGCTGTACAATGCATCCTTGTTGCTTATTTATTTTATATATAATAGTTTGTACCTCTTAATCCCATATCCCTAATGTGCCCCTGCCCCATTCCCTCTCCCCACTGGTAACCACTAGTTTGTTCTCTATTTCTGTGAGTCTGTTTCTGTTGTGTTGTATACATTTGTTTGTTTTCTTTTTTAGATTTTACATGTAAGTGATAACATAGCATATTTGCTTTCTCTGTCTGACATTTCACTAAGCATAATACTTGTTAGGTCCATCCACATTGTTACAAATAACAGAATTTCATTCTTGTTTATGGCTGAATAGTATTCTAGTTTATA
The DNA here is from genome assembly GCF_026419965.1 of Kogia breviceps. Taxonomy (NCBI): domain Eukaryota; kingdom Metazoa; phylum Chordata; class Mammalia; order Artiodactyla; family Physeteridae; genus Kogia; species Kogia breviceps. The sequence goes on from NC_081322.1 coordinate 74,611,737, forward strand.
TATATACTACATCTTCTTTATCCATTCATCTGTTGAGGACACTTGGGTTGCTTCCATATCTTGGCTATTGTAAACAGTGCCGCTGTGAACGTTGGGGTGCACGTACCTTTTCAAATTTGTGCTTTCATTTCCTTTGAATATATCCCCAGGAGTGGAATTGCTGGGTCATATTGTAATTCTATTTTTAATTTTCTGAGGACCCTCCATACGGTTTTCCATAGTGGCTGCACCAGTTTACACTCTTACAAACAGTATTCTAGGGTTCCTTTTTTTCCACATCCTTGTCAACATTTGTTACGTGTAGACTCTTTGATGATAGCTGTTTTAACAGGTGCGAGGTGCTATCTCACTGTGGTTTTGATATACATTTCTCTGCTGCTTAGCAATGTTGAGGATTTATTCACGTGCCTGTTGGCCATCTGCATGTTTTCTTTGAAAAAGAATTGTTCCTTAGTTCCTTCATTCATTTATTCATTTTTTTTTTTTTTTTACATTTTAGCACTGACTGGTAGATCTACCCTCTAATTCCTCATTGATTACTTCCTAGAATCACTCTTCATTCTAGTACCTGATCCTCCCAGGAAAACGGAGCTGCACCAACACAAAGCCTGGGATTATTACCACAAGTCCTCTTCTCCTCAGTACAGACTGTCTGGGACATCCTCACGTGTATTTTACATAATTCCCCTTTGCAGTTTCCTAGCTGGAGGTCCCATATGAAGTGAAAGAGGAAACTGATTTCCTCCTCAGATTTCTGTGCTCCTGGGAAACTTTATCTTGCACCATTTTTTAATTAGACAGCCCTAAGCCAGGAATTTCTGAAATTCTGTTTCTTGATGTAGCTGACTCTGTTTGGGGCACACAGAGATGGTCACAGAGCATAACAGTTCTGTTGACCTGTTTAAGCCCTGGTGACTTCCTTGTTGTCAGGTCCTTCCTAAGTGGACAGCAGTCATACTAGAGGGGAGTTTAGTGTGGAGGCCAGTATCCATGAGCGACAAGTCCAAGGCTATCAAATTACTAATTTTTCTGCCACCTACGGTGAACCTGAAGCCTAGACCAAAAGAAAGCCCATTTTATTAGTTCTTTACATGATTTATAACATCCTTCTTCCTTACCACCCCCAACTTGTTATCCTTTTTTTCTGGAACAGAATTAAGTAATGGATACCATATCACAGACATTTCCATAAGGTTAAGATGATGTAACCTGTTTAACAAGTATTCCATTAGGGAGAATAAAAAAGGTAAACTGAGAAATTCCAGTAAAAGTTTGTTATATCATTTTAAATGCTTTAGAATAACGTCACAATATCCTGCTTAAAAAAAGATCCGTCCTTTGTGGAAGATGTTATTAGTGAAGTCCTTGAAGCAAGTGGTGGAAAATGGCTTTTTCATTACTTCAAAGGCAATATTAAGGGACCATGAAATTCAAAGCTCCTGGTTTTATCCCAGATATTTTTATGTCAAGATTTAAACATTTACCTACTCGGCATTCTTCTAACAACTGTAGTTTTATAGGAAAGAATTGTTATAACCGGCTTGGATCATAGGATGATTATTAAATGATAGGCATCAATTAAACTGATATTTAAATTGAGGATATTCATATCAGATAAGAGGAAAGTATGATTATAATTAAATGCAGAAAATGTATAATCTGCTTTGGGAGTACGCTTTAAACCATGTGATTATTTGTTGGACTATAAACTGTCACAAAAATTCTTCTGCCTGTTTCCCCCTTGCTTACTGTCACTAAGCATAAATAAAACGTTTCATACATATTTTCCTTAATCTTAACATGATTATGGGTGTGCTTTATGTAGATGATCGTGTTGAGGCTGTGTCACTGAGGAATAAAAAGAAGTCGCAGATGACAACCCAGGATCACTCCTGTCAATGCAGAGTTGTCAATGCACTTGAACTCCCCACAGTTAACCTTTTGGTTCCTGGGGTTTTGACATGAGTTATTATCATAGCATTGGCACTAATATAATAATACAATCATAAAGTGCTTGCTAAGGATTTAGGGACTTAGCAGTTGTGTGTATTCATTGTTTTTATGGATATTTTAAAAAGTATAAAACCTGTTAAATAGCAGCATTCGTAGGGCTTCCCTGGTGGCGCAGTGGTTGAGAGTCCGCCTGCCGATGCAGGGGACGCAGGTTCGTGCCCCGGTCCGGGAGGACCCCACATGCCGCAGAGCGGCCGGGCCCGTGAGCCGTGGCCGCTGAGCCTGCACGTCCGGAGCCTGTGCTCCGCAACGGGAGAGGCCACAACGGTGAGAGGCCCACGTACCGCAAAACAACAACAAGAAAAGAGTCATTTAAAATAGCAACATTCGTAAGTTTAAAGTATCATTTTCTTACCTACTGGAGATCAAAGAAGCTCAAAAAAATCAGATTCACAAATTTCAATATTAAAACTTTCTTAAACAAAAATACTAAGACCACAAAGGGATTATTTCATCATTTTCCTACATCTCTTCACTTGGAAACTCTTGAAAATAGGAGAGTTCTTCATTTACGTGTGTCTCTGTGTCTGTTCATCTACATCTAAAATATGAGCAGATGCCATCTGGGGGGGGTGTGTGGTTTTTTTTCCTATTTCTGTAATCTGGTTCTTACTGGCTGTGTCTCCAGGCATTGACAAGCAGCCGGGTGCTATCCATTGGGGCTGACCCTCCTCTCTCTCTACATGGTAAGAAGCCATTGGCTTACATTTATAAAGAGAGTCCCATCCTTCATACCAGAGTTACTGCCCAGAGGTAGTTATGTGATCCAACTTTATCCAATTAGAGTGAAACTCTGGATTTTTGTTTAATGATAAAGAAAGAGAGAAATCTGCCCACTACCCCTCCAATCTCCCTGTACAAGCTCTGGAGAGAAACGTATATATGCTGAGTTCTAACTGCAGTCACCTTATCAAGGGAAGCTGACCTGCAGATGAATCTAGTCCATAAAATATGGAAGAGCAGGAAGAACCTGTGGAAAATGGAACTAAACCTCTAACTGAGCTGCACCCAAAGGCCCACCTCTTCACTCTCAGTTACATGAGCCAGTTAATTCCTTCATGATTTAAGCTAGATTGTAATGGTGTTCTATTATTTTTTGTAACCAAAAGGCATCCTACCAGGTACAGAATTTGGTGCTAAGAGCAGTATTTTGCTCATCACACATCCCAAAATATTGAACTAACTGTATCTAGGCAGGCAGAGCAATTTTTCTATGGTTGGAAGTTGACAAATCTTATTATATAGTCACAAAATAACTAGTTAAATGATTTCCTGCTGTACCTTACAATAGATTTCAGTTGCCAGCCAAGATTGTACTATTCAGTGATTTAGTAGGAAAATTTTCAGCTTTCACTAAAGTCCTTCGAGAGAGACAAAATTGGTCTGAAACTAATTAATCTGAAAGAAAAGAAAAAAAATAATATGGCTTTTCTAAGAGAAGCCCTCTCTACAAGTGACTTTCCTTCCTAAATGGGTAAAAGTCTGGTTATCTGGAGACTGACTGGTTGAAAAATCAAATTCTCTGCCCCAAGATTAGGTCAGTTGGAGCAAAAGCAGGAGGCAGGGGCTATAACAGGAGGTAAAGCTATATCTGGGGAGAACCTAATCCTTACTCCTCTCCCAGTAACTAGAATTCCCCAAGAAACCCCAAGCCATGGGTTAGGCTCTTATTCGTCTCTAGGGTAATCTCCAGGCTCTTATAATCTCATAGCTAGACCCTCAGAGTGATGCGGGCCCGGAAAAGGAATTCTCCCCAATGTCCATCTTTGGTATAATTTTACAAAACAAAGTATAGGGAAGACAGTCCTGGACAATAGGACTGAGGTCAGCAAGATTGGCCAACTAAATCATTCACTCCTCATGCAAGGCAGAGACCACTCAGTGTTCTGTCCAGCTGGCTATGAAATGTGCTATGGACGAATGACCACTCTGTGTTGCTTCCTATTCTCCTTCTTACACATAAAATTTGTATGGTCGCTTACCATCCTCTCTCCACCACTGTATGTTGGAGGAGGACAAGTGATGGTAACTTATCATTTGTCAATTTGTGACTGACCATTGAGAGTTATATCAGAATTTGATTTAAAAATAATAAAAGGACTTCAGGGCTTCCCTGGTGGCGCAGTGGTTGAGAATCCGCCTGCCGATGCAGGGGTCACGGGTTCGTGCCCTGGTCCGGGAAGATCCCACATGCCGCGGAGCAACTAAGCCCGTGAGCCATGGCCGCTGGGCCTGCGCGTCCGGAGCCTGTGCTCTGCAACGGGAGAGGCCACAGCAGTGAGAGGCCCGCATACAGCAAAAAATAAAAAAAATAAAAATAAAAATAAAAATAAAAATAATAAAAGGACTTCACCTAGAAATCCTGCACTTGAGTTGCTAGTAACTGGAAGAGACTTGATCGTCTCCCTTTAAACTAGTGGTTCTCAACTTTGGTTGCTATGCAGAACCACCTGGGAGTTTTTTTAAAATTCCGATGACCAGGTTTCACCCAGATGAATTAAATTAGAATCTCTGGGGGAGGGACCCAGATGTCAGGTGATCTCTGCATGCAGCCTAGTTGAGAACCACTGCTTCCATTTAGGGGCGGGGACTGGGGGAACTTGGATATAGGGAGGAGGGTGTGTGTGGTTGTTGGTTTAGCAAAGATCGCAGTGGATCTTTGTGCTTATTCCTCAAGTCATTTTACTCCTCTCTTTTTGGGTACCAGCCATGCTCTCTATTGACCCTGTCCTCACTTTAGTGGATCATAGGAATACATGGGTCTTACTGCAGGTATTGATTCAGGAGAAGACACTTGACCTAATATGTCCCAATTAGAGTAAAGCTCTGGACTTTTGCTTTATGGTCAGGAGAGACAAAATATGAAGGGAGAGTATCAATATTGATTGTTTCTGGACAATATTAACTCCCAGAGAATACGAGACCCTAGATAACTGCAAGAAAAGGGTGTTAGAGCCCAGAATACACCATAGCTGAAACCTACCCTACCTCTGAATGGAGCCAGCAAATTCATTCTATTGGTTAGGACGGTGGGATTTAGGTTTTCTCTTGCATGTAACTGTGAAATCATTCTAACTGACAGGCCCTTTAGTGGACACAGTCAGTGCTCTACTAAGATTCCCCTGGATTCCTTTTTCTATTTTTCCCCCATTTCTTCTGCTTCCAATGGTCTGTACCTATGACACTCCTCTGAGGACGACTTTCAGGCCACGAGAGCTGCTTTGCTTGATTGCTCAGAGCTAGAAGTACCTTCACATCCTCCCCAGAGCAGACCTTAGCCTCCCAGTACACAAGCATGAAATCCAGCATCCCTACCTAGAGTTGAACAAACCGTGAGCCCCCTGTGGGATACGTACCTTTGCTGCACTTCTTCCATTCCTTATCCGACATAACCGACATGCTTCCCATTTTCTCCTGGGAGCAATTCCTTCAAAAAATGACTTGAGCACAAATCCTTACTTGGAGTCTTCCTCTGAAAAACCCAAACTAAGGCACATGCTGACTTGTGTGTGCCAAGTTTTATGTGGAGCACGTAGCGTGGGATTGATAAATGTAACTAACTCGTTCAACAGCCGATAGCCTTCTCGACAAATATTGTCTCTTATTTTACATGTCAAGTGAAATTCCAAAACATTTTTAGCAATAAGGCACATGACAGAATCAAATTTTAGAGTGAAGTCCAGAGAGATGATCTAACAAACCTGTCGTGTTACACGTAAAGCAAGTGAAAGCTAGTGAGGTCACGTGGTTCCAAGCCTCTTGACCACTTAGTGGCAAGGCCAGTGCTTGAAGTCAGGGCTTTTTTGGTGCCATAGGCAACTTGTCTATTGCTGCGCCTAACTTGATTTCAAGCCTCTTATTCAAATCACATTTTCTGTATTTAAAGACAAATTCTTTACTCTTCTTGTATGCCGAGGGGTGTCCCAATAGCTCAATTGTTAAAGCTGAATACTATCTATAAGAATATGATAAGCATAAGTAAGTGATTCTTAACATATGAACCATGGAGTTAGGTAATTCCTGAGCCACAGAATAGACTAGAACAGGAAGAAATGTGACTCAAGAAGGTAAAGGTCATAGGGCTTCCCTGGTGGCTCAGTGGTTGCGAGTCCGCCTGCCAATGCAGGGGACGCTGATTCGTGGCCCGGTCCGGGAAGATCCCACGTGCAGCAGAGCGGCTGGGCCCGTGAGCCATGGCCGCTGGGCCTGCGCTTCTGGAGCCTGTGCTCCGCAACGGGAGAGGCCACAGTGGTGAGAGGCCCGTGTACCGCAAAAAAAAAAAAAAAAAAAAAAAAAAAGAAGGTAAAGGTCATAGACTGTGTTCTTAACTTATTCCGGAAACATAGTAGATACTCAAATATTTGCTGAATAAAGCATAGTGAAGTTCACAAGGACATAGGGAAGAGAGGTTCTAATGTCAATGGTAGAGAAGAGGTAGGCACACCTGAATTAAATTGGAACAGAGAAAATAGGCCTTGTGTAGAAGAGATGAAGGAGTTTGTTACTTTCCTCCTGCCCTTCTTCTTAGATCTAGAACTCAGGAAGTTGAAGAGCCTTAAGTTTGTTCCTGGGTGGTACATCTGTCATAAAGAGATTGATATTTCAGATATTTACCCTGTTTGTGTGTGTGTGTATGTGTGCATGTTTAGTGTGTAGCTTTTCGTTATTCTACAGTTCTGATAAGGTCTAGGTAAAGGTCTGAGCTGAGCCATAATGCATTAAAGGAGGTACTGTGGTACTACTGACCTCTCCTGCACTAGCATCTTAGATGAGATGCAGAGTTTCACGACCTGGAAATCAGCAGAAAATGACAAGAGTTTTGAAGGAGAGACAATCAAGGCACTGGTAAATTTTGGACCTAACAATTGGGACCATAGTCTCCACTGCCTTTGGTCTTTACCACATGGAGAGTATCTCTCCGCTGTCATCTTAGAGGCCTTGGATTGTGTTTTGTTAATAATCACACTGATTTTCCTTACATAAACCCAGAAACATTTTTAGTTAAAATAAACATAGATAATGCCTTAGTTTAGTATACACATTTATAAAGTACTTTATAGTAATCTCAAAGACTTCGCTAACCAAGTTTGTATAGGCTTGGATAAGGTTACTATCCTGTCTCAAAAAAAAAGATAATCCAAAGCATATCTCTTCATGGAGGATAATCTGAGTAAAATTCTGATCTAAAAAGAAAAGGAGAGAGAAATATTTATACACGTATACAGATTGTTAAAGGTTACATAGATAGGAGCTTTAAATGAAATTCCAGAAATGTCAGCTTTTTTTGTTGTTGTTTGACTAAGAAGATAAAATTGCACTGTTGATAGCATTCTAAAATTCTCTCTATAGTCCTGACCACATACTAAAAGAAAAAAAAGGTCAAGAGGAATTGAGGAAGGTTGCCATGAAATTAAGTTTTGTTAAATCACCTATTATATTCCAGTTACCCTTTTACCTGATTTCAATCTTATCTCAGGTAATCTTCAAAACTACCTCCTAAAAAAAAAAAACTACCTCCTAAATAATATCTTATATATGAAAGAAAACACTTCTACAGTGAAGTAAAATAACTTGCACAAGGTAGTAAAAATGGATTTAAAACCATATTAGTCAAGTCCAAAGTTACAGGAAAAAAATGAATAAGCAAGCGATGCTAACAAATTGGAAAATTCAGTGAATAGTGAAATATCTTTTTGAAAAACTTTTTATAAAAGTAATCATTATTTGGAGGAAAATAAAATCTAACTTTTGCATTTTGTTATATACTTAGAGGTGAAGGTGATGCCTTGAAAGCAAAGTACCTAATACATGATCATTCAAGCTGGAAGGGCTGATGGTTTGCTGTAGGATTAACCACCAATTGTTGTTAGGTGTTCCTAGGCCAACGGATGTACATAAAGATGCAAGACATTTGGGAGCCTGGGCAAAGGTCTGGTATTTATGGAGTAGGCTCTGTAAATTGACAAAATGTGCCCTTGAAAGTTGATTGAAGTGAAATTTTCTTTATGAACTCCATTTTTCCATTGCCTCTTATTTGAAAACAAGAGTTATATTCAGTTAATCACCAAATATTTGTTGAGTGTTCATTCAAGGCACACTTTTCATTAGGTTTTACAAAATAGAGATAGGCAAGAAAAACAACAATCAGACTAACAACCTGAAGAAAAGAGATCTGGCTTTATTTGGTGAGAGTCATTTTAGCCTCTTTTCACAACCATTTCTAGTTCTTCTTTCTAAACTACACAAACTCAAACCTTAACTCATCATCCCTCTTCCTAGTCCCCACCTCAGTTCATTTAGTTTTAACACCAAGCAGAGCCTGTTCACTGCCAGAGGCAAAGTATGAGAAAGTCAAGATGCTAAGACTATTTGTTAACATTTATTTATCACTTAATATGTGCCGGGAAATGACCTAAGGTTTTAAGATGTATTAATTGACTAAATCCTAATAAACAACCTGTTGGTGGCTATTTTCATTATTCCTCATCTATCTATGAAGAAACTAAGACACTATGATACTATTATGAAGGAATAGGTATATGAGACAAGAATTAATAAAGATAGGTGGGGTAAAGATAGAGGTAAATTTTTAGATGGAAAGGAGAAATTGAAAGGATTATCTTTATCTTCTCCATAAAGTAGGAGGCAATAGGAGAAGGTGATGAAAGGGAACTAAAAATTGAATGTTATTAGAGCTTGGCACGCTGATATTAGACACTTTACATAAAGAATTTACCTACTGCTTTTATTATAACCCTTCCAGGAAGGTAATAGTACTCCCATTTGACCAAAAAAAAAAAAAAAAGCATCTGAGGATTTGAGAAGTTAAGTTGTTTACCAAAGGCCACACAGTCTAGGAACTCAACACTGTCTGCCACCAAATCTTGGCTCTTTCCCCTGTGCCATGTTACTTCTCAATTCTCAAATTGGTGGGAATGAGCTTGGGAAATCAAGAACAGCACACGTCTGGAATAGTCACTGGGGGAAATGAAACTCACAGCCAGACAGAAGTAAACAAAGAATTGCCCAGTCAGTCTGAGGATTTGAGATTGCAAAGTGTGATATTAAAATGGAGTCAGTCTGGGTGATTAATTGACTCCTGATAGGAAGGCAGTGTGCACGGCATGCAGTTTGGAACCGCTGGAGATACAGAAGTAAATAGACTGGTCCAACCACCACTTATAACACTGGTGTCCACAAACACCTAGAATACAAAGCAAGAAACTATATTTGATAAGTGCCATGAGAGAGGAGTGGAGAATGTCATACTTCATTAACTCTAATTCAAAAATTTCACATTTTAACACCTCAAAATTGGGATGCATCTTAAAATGGGTAGCATCTTTCTTCACCAATGACTAGGTAGCTCTCATGACTTAGCTGTGATTGTCTGCACATTCTTGAACTTGGTCATGGATGTTCACATTGCCTTTACTCCAGTTGGGTTGTGTTCATTGTGGATACTACAGGTACTGATTTGCATATGCCATTTAAAGTGTCTTCTTAAAAAGTACTCTATGATTTTGCTTTGAAAAAATAATTGTACACATAGAGGCATGGAAATACTGCTGAGAGGCGTATATGATATGTTAATGAAGCAAATATTTATATTAATGAAGTAAAGGTAAACACAAGTTGTTTTGTTTTTTTTTTTTTTTTCTCGCTACGCGGGCCTCTCACCGCTGTGGCCTCTCCCGTTGCGGAGCACAGGCTCCCGACGCGCAGGCTCAGCGGCCCAGCCACTCCGTGGCACGTGGGCTCCTCCCAGACCGGGGCACGAACCCATGTCCCCTGCATCGACAGGCGGACTCTCAACCACTGCATCACCAGGGAAGCCCACAAGTTCATATTTTTTATGAAGCAGCAAGGCAAATGCCTTACCTGACCTATGCCCACAAGTCGATGCAGCTAGTTATGTTTTGTTATTGAGATATCTGAAAAAGGATTGCCTAGTACAAATCAAGCAACTCAGCTAAAGGTACGAGAAATTGCCGGATGCCTAGGACTAGTTGTATTCTAGTTATCTCTTGATGTGTAACAAATCACTCCCCAAACTACGTGGCTTAGACAAATACTGATCATTTTATTATCTCTCACAGTCTCCATGGGACAGGAATTTGTGAAGGGCTTGCTTGGGTGGCTCTGGCTCAAGGTCTCTCATGCAATTGCAGTCAGAAGGAGACTAGAGCTGTGACAGCAGGAAGGTGAAGCACATGGAGGCTTTTTGAGCATCCTTCTCCCTTATGTAGTCTCAGAGCCTCTCCTTGTGGTCCCTCTCCCTACACAGGCTCCTTTGGGCTTTGAAATGTCTTGGCAGCCCCAGGGCAAGTTGGACTGCTTACATGGCAGCTGAAGGTTTTAAGAGTGAGTAGTCCAGTGGGCAAGGTGGAAGCTGAATCACCTTTCACAACATACCTTCGCAAGTTATGCAGCCTCACTTCTGCTGCGTCCTGTTGGTGACAAGCAAGTCAGAAGCCTGCCCAGGGCAGGGGAAAAGAATTAACTTCATCACTTGATTGTGAAGCAGCAAGCTCCTACAAGAGCATATGGGCTGGGAGATATTGTTGCAGACGTATTTGGAAAATACAGTCTGTCACCAGATGAAAGAAATGTCAACGGAACAAGAGCCAGGCATTACCGATTCATTCATTGTGCAGGACCTAGCATTAAAGCAATGAACTTTCATTGAACTTCCTGCTGACTTTGAACAGAAATTATCTAACTTCCAGCAACATGTGATTTGATCCGGGGTGGGGGCGGGGGGGTGGGTGGAGAATGAAACTATAAGGTTATGTTAATTAAACCCTGGTTTTCCTGATATAAGTTGTCAATGCTAATGGTGTTAAAGAGGTCAAGATCATGATCTCCAGTTATATGTCTTCTAAGTCTAAATGATCCTGGAAGAGCTCATTAGGTAAGTTAAAATAAGAATTCTAAGTGATAAGAGGGCTCTGTGCCATACTTTAACTGGCAACATTTTTTTTAGTGGTGCATAAAATAATGGTCAGTCTTACAATCCATGGCATCTTTTGCTTTGATGAAGGACAGTAGTGTAATGAAAGCATAAAGTTAGCAGAAATTTCCTCCTCTTGGTATGGTGGGAAGGCCCAGACGAGTGGTACTGGGAATTTTTAGACTTTGGGAAGTAGAAAAGAGACTTAAAGATGAAGCAGGAAGTGAAGGAGTATATTTGAAAAACACTTTACGACCAAACCCCATCCCGTCTACCCAGGCTTTGCCCCATCACTCTATATGTAATTCCTACTATAATCAGTCCTTCCACTTGCTCTTATGAGACTCCTGCCAATCCTTCCCTACTCCTTGCAGGTCCTGCTAACTCCATGTTGCGAAGATTTTTCATTGGTTGCCACTGGAGACAGGTGGGATGGGCTGGCAGAGCAGAGCTTGGTTTATCTGTTTTAGCTGTTGGGATTTCTTATAAGGTTTCTATTGATGAATGGGGTTTACAGGTTAAACACAAAACCAAAATGTGTCACTGTAATATATTACACACTTGCACAGTCAATCTTAGAGCATACCATTAATTAGCTATCATCCATTCATTCAGTTAACACCTACCTATTAGTAGGTGTTAACTATTACCTAACACCTATTCTTGGTGGTAGGTAATGTGCAAGGCATTGGCTATTCATGATACACCTTGCTTCATGGAACTTCTAATTGATCTGGAAATGGATGTATGTTCATTTCTTTGGGGCAGATATCTAAGAGTGGAATTGCTGGATTGTCTGATAATTGTATGTTCAACTTTTGTTAACATAGGTGTGCCATTTGCACTCCCATTAGCAGTGATGAGACTGTCAATTGCTCCACACCCTCACCAACACTTGGTATGGTTCGTGTTTTCTAAAAGTCTAGCTATTCTAAGGATGTACCGTAATGTATCATGGCAGTTTTCATTTGTACTCCCTTGATAACTAATGATATTGAGCATCTTTTCATGTACTTTTTGCCCATTCCTATATCTTCTATTGTGAAATGTCTTTTCAAATCTTGCGTCATTTTAATTGGAGATGTTTTCTTCTTATTGAGATGTAAACTTTTTTTTAATAATCTCTGTTTTTGACTTCCTTGTCAGATATATGTATTGTGAATATTTTCTCCCATTCTGTGCTTTGCTTTTTTAAAATTTTCTTGATGGTATCTTTCAAAGAGCAAAGTTTTAAATTTTGATTAAGTATAACGTATCAAAGTTTTCTTTTATGGTTTATGCTTTCTGTGTCACATCTCAAAAATACTTGCTTATCCCAAGGTTGCAACAATTTTATCTTATGTTTTCTTCTAGAGCTTTTATAATTTTAGATTTCACATGTAGATATGATTCACTTCTAGTTCATTTTTTAAATATGATGTGAGATAACATTTGGGGTTTATTTTTAAATTTTCTCATTTACCTTTCAGCTGTCACTACTTCCTCTTATTACTTCTTCCCTATTTTTTTATACCTTCTACCCTTTCTGACTTGTTTCTACAGTTCTGTGAAACTAGACAATCAAACTCACTGGAAGATGAACCAAAACCTATAAAACTGAAATAATTGAGAAACAACTATTTTAAAGTGCATGGGGATTTCAGGCATCTATTTTGGCAACACAGAAGCCTGATTTTGCTGGCTTTAAGAGTCTCATGGAAAAAAAAAGAAAAAAAAGAGTCTCATGTATTTCAGATGGTCACATAATAGGACCTCTGGAGAAGTGACATGCTAATTCCTCTACTATATTATTGTATTTGAGTTCATTTTATGGTGGATAGTTTGTTAAACCCTAGACCATCTATTTTACTATTAGCAATTCTACACGCTGTGCCTAGCATAATGCCAAGTCACATAAAAAGTACTTGGTAAATTAAATATGTTCTGGTGATTGACAGCAAATATAAATGACAGTGTTTTAGACTTACTATTTTCTAGAGCAGTGCAGTGGACTTGGTTTTTTGGCTGTTGTATAGTTTTGGTCATGCACTCTCTCCAATGTACGTATATTTGTTTATTTACATATTATATGCATGCATCGTTGCAGTACCAAGTATTTTTATAACATTAAAAGATAGAAATTGAAAAATGAAATAAATCTAAATAAAACTTGTAATATCTTCATCATATACTCAAATCATATTATGATTTTGTTCTTGGAGACATAATATAGGATTCCTAATTTTCAAATTGGACTTTGAAATTAAGCGCTATAATAATGAACTTTCACACACTGGATTGCTAAATAATCAATAGAGGGAACATGTTTACCAATAATTAGATTATATTTAGAACCCATATCAATTAATAAAATTTCATATCAACTAATAAATTTTTTTTGTAAAGATACAATGAATTGTTGACAGTAAAACTGTCCTTTAAAAATGTAATACCATAATCAGTTTTGACCAACCTTTATTTGTTGCTTAAAAAATAAGCATTTCTGAATTGCTTTACTCAAAAATACCAGAGTTGTAAAGAGGATTTCTGTGCATTTCCTATGAAAACATTTGGATACCCCCATCATACATCTGTATAATTATATTTATAATCATTCATATTCAGCATGCGCCTTCTAAATACACCAGTGAAAAGTAAAATGATTACTTTTCCTCACATGTTCAGCAGGCACTCTAAATTAGCCAGCTGGTCTCTTGTCATGGCTGAAAATGTATTGTCTTTTTATAAAAAGTGACAGTAAATACGTGCATGGCACCAGTCACTTTATATGCAAGTGGGAGTTCTGTTGGTGCAATGACTTATGATTGGAGAAGAGCAAAAAGTGTGTAAAGAAAGAGAATCAATGAGAATAGTGCTTCGCATGCCCTGCAGTGGCTCACAGAGAATAATTCATTTTAAGGACGTGAAGTCACCTTGTTTTATGGCAAGGCAGTAATCTCAAGGTCCACATGTTAAGTTTATTATTATTATTATTGAAGATTCAGAAGTCATTTAAAAACGTGACCTGGGGCTTCCCTGGTGGCGCAGTGGTTGAGAATCCGCCTGCCGATGCAGGAGACACGGGTTCGTGCCCCGGTCCGGGAAGATCCCACATGCCGCGGAGCAACTAAGCCCGTGAGCCATGGCCGCTAGGCCTGCGCGTTCGGGGCCTGTGCTCCGCAACGGGAGAGGCCACAACAGTGAGAGGCCAAAAAACGTGACCTGTTAGAACAATTAAAATGCACCAACTCTATTTGCAAAAATTGTGTTATAAATCATGTTTCATTATGTGATTGTGATCAGCATACGGTGTTAGAAATTCATCTCTCATGATGATTTGGTCCTTTCTGTGTGGTTCCTTTTATGCAATGGAATAGTCCCCACTCCCACTTTTATTTATTTTTTTTCTTTGCTCTATTCTGTCCCTCTACTCTATTTTTCGCTCTATTTTAAACTATCTTATACTTTTTTGGGCCTCTATTGTAATCTAACTTGTGTCACCAGTACTATAAGGTATACAATAAGTATAAAATACCATATTAAATAAAATCATCTTTATTTTCACTGAGAATGTGGACTTAGAGTCTCTCATAGATCATGAAATAATAAACAAATGAATGCTCAGATGATGGAGTTGCAGTGAGGGTGGGGGGACACTTTAGAGATTTCCTACCCGAGTCCCCTCATTTAAAGATGAGAGGGCTTCCCTGGTGGCGCAGTGGTTGAGAATCCGCCTGCCGATGCAGGGGACGCGGGTTCGTGCCCCGGTCCGGGAGGATCCCACATGCCGCGGAGTGGCTGGGCCTGTGGGCCGTGGCCGCTGAGCCTGCGCGTCCGGAGCCTGTGCTTCCCAACGGGAGAGGCCACAGCGGTGAGAGGCCCGCATATCACAAAAAAAATAAAAATAAAAAAAAAAAATAAAGATGAGAAACCAAAAGTTGGAAAGAGAAAAACAAATATTGTATAATATTGCTTATGTGTGGAATCCAGAAAAATGGTACAGATGAACTTATTTGCAAAGCAGAAATAGAAACACAGATGTAGAGAACAAACTTATGGATACCAAGTGGGGGAAGAGGGGTGGGATGAATTGGGAGACTGGGACTGACATATATACACTACTATGTATATGATAGGTAACTAATGAGAACCTACTGTAGAGCACAGGGAACTCTACTCAGTGCTCTGTGGTGACCTAAATGGGAAGGAGATCTAAAAAAGAGGAGATATATGTATACGTATAACTGATTCACTTTGCTGTACAGCAGAAACTAACACAACATTGTAAAGCAACTACACTCCAATAAAAATTAATTAAAAAAATAAAGATGAGAAACCGAAACTCATAGAGACCAAGCGAACTTGTCAGATAACAGAGGGACAGTGCAGATTTGCCTTTTTCCCAGACTGCTGCTTCCCCCCCTCTGCCTAAGCTCCCTTTGTGATGAAAACCAACTGAATTGTACAACTGGCAGTCATCATCTTGATGGTGAAACTATTTGTGGCAATTGTCTCTTTCCGTGAGAATTCATTCAACCGTTATTCTCTGATATTGATTGAGCACCTACCACAGACCAGGACTGTCGAGGATACAGCAGGAAACACGGAAAACAGAGACCTGCCTTCATCGAGGCAGCTTTCTAGTGGAGTGAGGCCGATGATAAACAGCATAAATGAGCAGAGCATGTAGAATGCGAGATGATGATAATGATAAGTGTTTGGAAGTAAAACAAGGAAAGGAAATTGAGAATAAATTTATATTTTTGTGTTGAGGGGAAAGGTGGGTAAAATCGTGAGCAGTGTAGCCAGAAAAGCTATCACAGAAAAGGTGACATTTGAGTAAAGACCTTATGTGGTTGAGAGCCATGCAGTCCATTTCCTTCATGACAGTGGAAGAAAGCCGAGATTTTTCCATACATCTCTCCTTCATCTTCTTCAAGGACAGTTGTCCATCAGTATCTGCAGGGGATTGGTTCAGGACCCCCAGGGATACGAAAATCTGCTGATGCTCAAGTATCTTATATAGAATGGCATAGTACAGCCGGCCTCCATATCCATGAATACAGAACTCATGGATACAGAGGACCGATTGTAGTCAACCAGTTGAACATCCTGATGTCAGAGTTCTTTCTTTTACCCAAAGCATTTGCAGCAATCAGAAGGGTTTCTTTTTTTTTTCTTTGGTACGCGGACCTCTCACTGCCGTGGCCTCTCCCATTGTGGAGCACAGGCTCCGGACGCGCAGGCTCAGCGGCCACGGCTCACGGGCCCAGCCGCTCCGCGGCACGTGGGGTCTTCCCAGACCGGGGCACGAACCCGTGTCCCCTGCATCGGCAGGCGGACTCTCAACCACTGCGCCACCAGGGAAGCCCCAAGGGTTTCTTTTATGTTGCACATCTAGATGTAAGTGATTAGAGCACTATAACTCTACCCATGAAAAATGTAGATAGACTTAGCCATCATTTGAGAGCTGGGCAGGGAAAACTGGATTTGTGTCAGTGGAGCCAAGACCCACTTTTTAATTTATTCTCTGCCCATCAGTTAGGCTTAGTCTACAGGGCTCAGATGAATCACAGCTTGAGAGATCTCTACCACTTGGCAACATTTTATCCTGAGACCTAGAAAGCACAGAACAGGAGAGAAGTCATTTGTTTACTTGAAAAAGAAGCCACTTTCTGACAATGACCATATCCTTGAACATCTTTCGAAAGAAAAGAATTCTCAATAAGCTCAGGAGGTTTAACCATTAACTAACTTTTATTGTAGGTAGAGGAGGGCTAGCTTTGTGATTGTTGATGTTTCTCATGTTTTGCATATCAAAAGAGGAAAAGATTCTTTGAGTTAAAAAATTTTAAGAATCTCTGTGTATCTACCATACACAAGAATAAATGTGAGACTTAGAACCAAAAACACTTCATGTATAAATGCATAAACTACACATCTGCATTTAACTATAAATTTCCATTAGAGGCTTTCAGATTTCATTTATGCATCTTAGTTACAAAAATTCTATTTCATAAGAAAAATATCTTCATGAAATTCCTAATGCCATCTTCATTTATTTATTCATTCATTTGCAAATACTTATTCAGTGTATATTGCATGCCAGGCACTGTACTAGACACAGTCTATGCAGTAAGTTCTAGAAGTACCTTTTCTATATTTTGTGTATTTCCTTAGGCTCAAAATCAGATGCTCATTGGACAAATGCCTTTCCATATTTGTTTGTGTATTAGTGCATTATAAAATATAATGATATATGAACTGTGTGTAGTACCATCAATTTTTTTGAGAGAGGAATGGTCAAGTTTGGATTAACTTAAATGTTAAGGGGTAGAGAATTACTATACAATGTAAGTGTACCTCATTTTAGGAGAATAGGCTATCTAAATAAAATCAATTAGGGCAGTGATATTATTGAGTAATAAAATAAGTTTCAAAATTTTAAATTTCTAGATAGACTCTTCATAATAATATTATAGTACCAAAAGAGATATCAAGTCTGATTTCAACCAGAGCATGGATGTTTAGGATTTTTTTAAATTTCAATAACAGGAGGACTTCAGTGATGGAAAGATGGAGTGGATATACTTTTCCATATAAGGACCAAGGAAAGGACAAAAGACTTTTAGACAATAATTGCTCTACTCTACTTTTGGACTCATCAGAGAATGCCAGCCTTGGCTCCTACTTGTCTCCTCTGAGGCTTGGGGAAGAGGGGAGCTAAGAACACAGGTCCACTGAAAGACTCAAATTTAATTGTAAGATTGTGGAAGACTTCTCATCCCCCATGCCTTAATACCACACCAACAGGGCTCCAGTATAGCAGTGGCCTCCAGCTGAAAGATCTGCAAGATGTAAAATATGAGAAGATAAAACTGATAGAACTGAAAGGAGAAATAGACAAATGTACAGTTATAGTTGGAGACTTTAACATTATTCTCTCAACAATTGCTAGAATAGCTAGAAAGAAAATTAGATCAAAATTAAAAGAACTCAAAATACCATCAACCAAAAGGATCTAGTTGGTATTTATAGGACATTTCACTCAACAACAGCAGAATACCCATTCTTTTTAAGTATCCACAGAACCTATATCAAGATGCAATATCATGGCCATTAAACAAACTTAAAAGAACTAAAATTATACAGAATGTTTTCTCTGACCACAATGGAATGAAACTGGAAGACAATAACATAAAGAAAGCAGGGAATTTCCAAACACTTGGAAACTAAACAGTACACTACTAAATAATCTATAGGTCAAAGAAGAAACCTCAAGGGAAATCCAAAAAATACATTGAACTGAATGAAAATGAAATTAAAATATATCAAAATTTGTGGAAAGCAGCTAAAGCAGTACTGCGAGTCAAACTTATAGCACTAAATGCACACATTACAAAGGAGTAAAAATTTCAAATCAGTATTCTAAGCTCCCTTCTTGATGACCTAGAAAAAGAAGAGCAAAATAAACTCAAAGCAAGCAGAAGAAAGGAAGTGAAAGCCTGTTTCTGAAGGCCAGAAACCAGTGAAATTGAAAGCAGAAAGTGAGATGAGAAACGCAACAAAATAAAGTTAGTTCTTTGAAAAGATAAAATTGATAGAGACTGACGAGGAAAAAAAGAGAAGGCACATGTGCTTAATATCAGGAATGAAAATGTAGATAATACCACAGACCTTGTGTATAAGTTTGCGGGGGCTACTGTAACAAAGCACCACAGACTGGGTGTCTTAATCAACAGTGTTACAGTTGGAGACCAGAAGTCCAAAATCAAGGTTTTGGCAGGGTTGGTTCCTTTCAAGGGATTTGAGGAAAGGATCTGTTTCAGGTCTCTCTCCTTGGCTTATAGATGGCTGTCTTCTTATTTTTCTTCTGTGTTCATCTCTGTCTTCAAATTTTCCCTCCTTATAAGGACACCAGTCATATTGGATTAGGGTTCACCCTAATGACTTCACCTTAATTTGATTACCCTGTAAAGACCATATCTCCAAATAAGGCCACATTTTAAGGTACTGGGGGGTTAGGACTTCAACATAAGAATTTTGTAGGACAGTTCAACCCATAACACTATGCAAACAAAAAACTAAGAACAGGGTAGTGTTTCAAAGAACTCTATACACAGAAAATTGACAATTTAGATAAAATAGGCCAGCTCTCCCAAAAACACCATCTACTACAATTTACCCAATTAAAAAAAAAATCATTTGAATGCCCCACAACTATTTAGAAAATTGAATTATTTTTTTTAAAGCCCAATTCTGCAGGCCCGGGTGGTTTAATAGAGAATTACACTAGACACCAGTTCTATACAATCTCTTCCAGAAAATATAAAAGACCACTTCCCCAATCATTTTATGAACCTAGTAATATCCTGATACCAAGATAATAGAAAAAGAAAACTCTAGACCAATATTTCTCATGAATATAGATGTAAAAATTCTTAACAAAATATTAACAAATAGAATTCGACAATATAAAAATCATTATACTCCATGTGCAGTTAGGGTTTAATCCAGAGATATAAAACCAGTTCAATATAATCCACCATAATAGCAGGCTAAAGAAGAAAAATTACATGAGAAAAAAAACTACATTTGATGCAGAAAAAGCATTTGACAAAATTCAACACCCGTTCTTTACTAGAAAAAATTATCTTGGAAAAACCAGGAATAGAAGGGAATTTCCTCAATTTCTTCAACTGAAAAAGAACATCTTTAAAAACCTTATTGACAAAATTTTACTTAATGGTGAAAAACTGACTATTTTCCTCCTAAAATCAGGAACAAGGCAAGAATGTCTATTCATAGACACATAGATCAATGGATGAGAATCGAAAATCCAGAAATCGGACTCACACAAATTTGCCCAACACCTTTTGACAAAGGTGCAAAAGCAATTCAATGCAGGAAGGATAGCTTTCTTAACAAATGGTGCTGGGTAAGTGGGCATCCGTAGGCAACTAAAGTGAACCTAGATTTAAGACTCATACCTTATAACGAATTAACTCAAGATGGATTACAAACAA
Organism: Kogia breviceps; assembly: GCF_026419965.1. Lineage (NCBI taxonomy): Eukaryota > Metazoa > Chordata > Mammalia > Artiodactyla > Physeteridae > Kogia > Kogia breviceps. Next base: position 74,631,708 of record NC_081322.1, read on the forward strand.
ATATAAAATGTAAAACTCTAAATTTTTAAGAAAAAAATGGGAGAAAATATCTTTGACATCTAGGACTAGGCAAAGAATTCTTAGATTTGACACCAAAAGTACAATCTGTAAAAGGGAAAAATGGGGAGAGTGACTTCAGCAAGATGATGGTAGCAGCATTTTTAACACTTGTCTCCTCTCAGAAACATCAGTTTGAAAAACTAACTATCCATGCCTGTAAATACCTTCACAAGAGCTAAGGATTCTGAGTGAGAGATTACAGCATGTCAGCGGAGCATAGAAATAAGAAAAGACATGGTGAAGGCAGGAAAGACAATTGCATGTTACCCTCATCATCCCTGCAAGCCCACGCAGCCCAGCAAGAGATAGTCACCCTCCTGTGGAGGAAGGAGAGTGAAATGAACACCCAACTTCACCATGGACCCTAGAACAAGGCCCACACCAGTGCCGGCAGGCTCCCACAGACCCAGACTCTTGGCCCATCCTAGTGCCAGGCCAGTCTTCATCGACCTCAGTTCCCAGGAACTCAGGCTCTTAGCCTGCCCCAATGCCAGGCTGGCCCACATGAACCTAGCCTCCCAGATGGCTCCCACAGCCCCAGGCTCTAGGCAGGATCCCACAGACCCAGGCTCTTGGCCTGTCCCAATGCCAGGCTGGCTCCCAAAGTCTCCAGGCTAGCTTTCACAAATCCAACCTCCAGGCTGCCCCGGAGGCCCTAAGTTCCAGGCCAACTCCCATGACCCCAGGCTCTAAGTTTCCTCTAACATCAAGATGGCCTCAGTCAGCCCAGCCTCCAGGCTGGTTCCTGTGAGCCCAGGCTTCTAGCCTGCTCTAGCACTGAGCCAGCCCCTGAAGACCCAGATGCCAGGCCCATGCCAGTTGCCCCCAGAACCTGGTTGACCCCCAGAAGCCCAGGATCTAGCCCCGACCATGTGGACCCAGGTTCCAGGCCCATTACCACAGATTCAAGCTCCAGGCATATCCACCCTGGACCCAGGCACCAGACCTAGCCACTTGAGGACTTCTAGGTTGTCTAATTTGTTGGCGTATAGTTGTTCATAATACTTCTGTGGTATTGGCTGTAATGTCTTCTCTTTTCATTTCTAATTTTATTCATTTGAGTCCCCTCTCTTTTTTTTTCTTGGTAAGTCTGGCTAAGGGCTTGCTTTTTTGTTTATCTTTTCAAAAAAACAACTCTTAATTTCATTGATGATTTCTATTGTCTTTTTAGTCTCTATTTTACTTATTTGTCCTCTGATCTTTGTTATTTTCTTCCTACTACTAACTTTCGGCTTAGTTTCTTCTTCTGTTTCTAGTTCCTTGAGGACCGAATTAAAATTCAGCACTTTTCACAGATGAATTCTACCAAATTTTTAAATAAGAATTAATACCAATACTTCTCAAACTCTTCAAAAAAAATTTAAGAGTAAGGAACACTCCCAAACTTATTTATGAGGCCATTATTACCCTGATACAAAGCCAAATAAGTACACCACAAGAGAAGAAAACTACAAGACAATATCCCTAATGAATACAGATGCAAAAATTCTCAACAAAATACTAGCAAACCAAATTCAACAGCACATTAAAAGAATCATAAACTATGAACAAGTGGTATTTTTCCCTGGGACACAAGAGTGGTTCAACATACACAAATCAATAAATGTGCTATACCACATAAATAGAATGAAATATACAAATTATATAATCATCTCAATAGATACAGAAAAAGCATTCAACAAAATTCAACATACAACATGGTTAAAAAAAATAAACCTCTCATATGGGGAGGGGGAAGGGTAAGCTGTGACAAAGTGAGAGAGTGGCATGGACATATATACACTACCAAATGTAAAATAGAAAGCTAGTGGGAAGCTATAGCATAGCTTATATGCTATGTGCCGCATAGCACAGGGAGATCAGCTCAGTGCTTTGTGACCACCTAGAGGGGTGGGAAAGGGAGGGTGGGAGGGAGGGAGACACAAGAGGGAAGAGATACGGGAACATATGTATATGTATAACTGATTCACTTTGTTATAAATCAAATGCAAAAGAATGAAATTGGACGCCTATCTTATACAACTCACAAAAATTAACTGCAAATGGATTAAAGACTCAAATGTAAGACTTAAAACCATAAAACTCCTAGAAGAGAACATAGGGGGGAAAAATCTCCTTAACGTTGGTCTTGGCAGCAATTTCTCGATATGACACCAAAAGCACAAGGAACAAAAGCAAAATTAAACAGGTGGGACCACATCAAACTAAAAATCTACTGCACAGCCAAAGCAACATCAACAAAAGGAGAAGGCAACCTACAGAATAGGAGAAAATACTTGCAAACCATATATCTGATAAGAGACTAATATCCAAAATATATTAAAAAAAACATACAACTCTAGAGGAAAAACAAAACAAAACAAATAACACAATTAAAAAATGAGCAGAGGACTTGAATAGACATATTTCCAAAGAAGACATACAAGTGGCCAACAGGTACATGAGAAGGTGCTCAACATCACTAATGTTCTGGGAAATGCAAATCAGAACCACTCTGAGGTATCACCCCACACCTGTTAGGATGGCCATAATCAAAAAGACAAGTGATAGCAAGTGCTGACAAGATTACAGAGAAAAGGGACTCCTCGTGCACTATTAGTGGGAATGTAAACTGGTACAGCCACTATGGAAAACAGTACGGAGATTCCTCAGAAAATTAAACATAGAACTACCATATGACCCAGCTTTCCAATTCTTGGTATGTAGCCAAAGAAAATGAAGTCAGTATCTCAAAGAAATATCTGCACCCCCATCTTTATTACAACATTATTTACAATAGCCAGGATATGGAGACAACCTAAGTGTCCATCAACAGATGATTAGATAAGGAAAAGATTAACTGTGTTATATCTGTATACAGGTAGATAGATAGATGCATAGATAGATAGATAGAGGAGAGAGAGAGTAGAATGGTTGTTGCCAGGCCACCACCTGGAAATGAGATGTTGGTCAAAGGGTACAAACTTCCAATTATAAAATTAATAAGTTCTGGGTATGTAATGTACTGCACGGTGACTGTAGTTAACAATATTGTTTTATATACTTGAAAGTTGCTAAATGAGTAGATCTTAAATGTCTCACTATTAAAAAATGGTAATTATTTGAGGTGATGGAAATGTTTACTATCCTTATTTCGGTAATCATTTCATAGTATGAAATGATTTTTCATACCAAAAGCTGACAAGGATGCAAATTGTATCACTCATAAACTGCTGGACCAAACAGGTATAGTAGTACAGCCACTATGAAAAATGGTTTGACAAGTGTCTTAAAAAGCTGAACATCGGGACTTCCCTGGTGGCACAGTGGTTAAGAATCTGCCTGCCAATGCAGGTGACACGGGTTCGAACCCACATCTAGGAAGATCCCACATGCCGTGGAGCAGCTAAGCCCGTGCACCACAACTACTGAGCCTGCACTCTAGAGCCTGTGAGCCACAACTGCTGAGCCCGCATGCCACAATTACTGAAGCCCATGCAACTAGAGCCCCTGCACCGCAATGAACAGCAGCCCCTGCTCACCGCAACTAGAGAAAGCCCGCACACAGCAACGAAGACCCAACGTAGCCATTAATTAATTAATTAATTAATTATTTAAAAGCTGAACATACAGCTACTCTTCCATCCAGTAACTGCCCTCCTGGGCATTTATTCCAGAGAAATGAAAATTTAACATTCACACAAATACTTGTACATGAATGATTTTAAGAACTTTATTTATAACAACGAAAAACTGGAAGCAAACAAATGTCCATCAAGAGGTGAATGGTTAAACAAACTGCTGTTCCTCCATGCCATGAAATACTTCTTAAAACCAAAAGGAAAAAACTGTTGATACAAATGGTAACATGGGTGACTCTCCAGAGAATTAGGCTGAATGAAAAAACTCAATCCTAAAACATTATGTACTAAAGATTCTATTTCTGTAACATTATTGAAATGGCAAAATGATAGAAATGGAGAAACACAGTAGTGTATTCCAGGAGTAAAGTTGGGGTGGAGGTGGGAGGGAAGTGAGCATGGCTATAAAACACCATGTAGGGTCTTTGTGGTGATAGAAATGTTCTGTATCTTGCTTGCATCAATGTCAGTATCCAGACTGTGATATTGTACTACCTGTGGTTTTACAAGATGTTACCATTGGGAAAAACTGCGTAAAGGATACCCAAGATTTCTCCATTTTATTTCTCACAAAGGCATGTAATCCTGCAACTATCTGAAAATAAAATTTTAATTTAAAAAAATTCCACTGACTCCACTCAAAATACAGTCACCTGTACTTGCATTGGCCATTTAGATTTTCAATATAGTAGAGGAGAATAGTGGGAGACTGAATGGATTTTAAACTCTGTAATTGCCTTCGTTAGGAAGAAATTGGTAAATTCACCAAAGGGACTTGCTAATGACTACAGGGATTTATTCATATTATTGATTGGCTTATTAGTAAGCCACAGAAATAACAGAAAATCAAAATCAACAGGGTCCAATTTGGCTTTTTTTATTCCATAGTTGTAATCTTCCCTAATCAATCAAATAGAAATAATGTTATCCTGTGGTTCTTGCTGTTACAAGGAATGATCTATTTCTCCATATAAAAATTGTCCAGTTAAAATGTGTGTCTCTTTTATAAAACTCAATTTGAAGGTCCTCAACTCAACAAACATTAGTGAGTACCTACTATGTGCTGGGCACTGCTCTAGATTCTGGATTTCAAGAGGGGAACCAAGCAAAGCCCATGCTCTTCTGACACACACACATGTATGTGTGTGTATCCTTCTTTTTACCATGTATCCTTCTTTTTTAGATTCTAAATTCTACTAAACTAGATTTAGATTTTAGATTCATTCTTGTTCTGCTGGTAACTATGATGGAAGATGGCTCAGGATACTTCAGACTTCATTTCTAACTATGACATACAGAGGGGAAATCCGATTTTACTAGGACCATTCTGGGCGCCTAAAGGAAACACAAAAGAAGAAGAGTGGAGAAAAAAGACAAAATGCGCCCCCGTCGTCTCCACTATGACTTTATAGGCATTTTGGATGGGAATGTGAGGTTAGCTATCTCTCTTTAGGAATATTTTACTTTGAATTTTTACTAAATGTAAATCCAGAGGATGCCGTATTCATTACGACTGCTTAAGTGATTTCTGCGACCTAGAATTGGATAAGATGTCTGATTATGAATAAGAATTCACTGCAGAGTGTTGTAAAAAGGGTAATGAGGTGCAGGTGGGTCACTGAAATGCACTGACAGGGCTGAGTAAAGAGCAGTTGACAGACATATCTGTGTGCGGCACAGAATTTGAAGCTTTTCCCTAGATCCGTGTTATAGCTTTCACAAGACATTATTCTTCATCTGTAATAAAAGTACACTGGCTGTTCTACGCTGCCGGTACTTGCCTGACAACAGAGAATGGAGAGCAGAGGGCAGCCATGGCCGTGCTCATGTACCTGTTAGGGCTACCCCTGATTCCTCTGAGAGTAACTCATACGTACTCAACCTTCAACCAGGATCCCCTTTGACTGCACAAAGGAACTAGACAAAATTCCCTCCTAGTGGGAGGCAGAGGGGGCAGGGAGAAGCAGCCCCTCCTCCCTGTAATTTTCCCCTGCAGCCAGGCATCCCTCAGTAGGTTCCATCCTTAACCCCAGTACTAATTCTCTAGGTCTTCATCTGAACTACTTTTAAATTTAATTTAAGCAACTATTTGCTCCATATCCATGCAGCCCATTAGCACACGGTGTACATTTACTGTACAATATTTCAAATGAAGTGAAACTTCAAAGCCATTTATTTGATAGGTATGGGAAAAGGTGGGCCTGATGTAGCCAGAAGGAAGTAATAATCTCCCAAGGATCTCAGCAGGAGAGCTAAATTTAGCGGCAGACTTAAGTTTCCATTTAACATTAAATGTATCTCTACTTGGAGCAACTTGGGACCCTGCCTTGTGCTACAGATAAAACCTCAGGAATGAGGAGGGGAATGGATATATATATATATACCTGGTCAGAATGAATATTTCTCATCGTCTCAAATTCTCTTTCCCTGTGCAGGTTACCAAGGAAATAGAATTCTTGATGTTTTGCTTGCAAATGTTTATTCTTTACCTTGAAGCAGGAGTTCTCTGCACTCGGAGGAAAGGGGCAGGGAGGCTTGGATCTGGCTTCAGGATATCACCAAGGGTCAGAGGGAACAAGATCATGTTGTGCCCTTGCCTTGGAGGAACTGGCATGCACAAAAGGCGGATGAGATTCTTTACTTTGACTTTCGCTACCGATTATGAAGTGGTCTGGACACAAGCAGGTGTTTCCAGGCACGTTGGAAGTAGATGAGTGCGGATCAGGCTTCTGTAGTCATACAAAGCACTCACACACACTGCCTTCAATTGCATCGTCCACTTTTCTCCATTTGCAACTCATATTAGCTGACAGCAAGGGATTTTCTAAAATGCCAACTCAGCCCCTACAATATAGTATAGAGGGCACGGAGGTAAAACATCCAAATCTATATGAAAGGGGGAAACAGTTTTGTTCCAAAGCCTCCATATTTGATTAGATCATCGCTTGTGTAGAAATTAATGTCTTGTAACCCTAGTCACTAACTTATCTTACTTCCCATTTTTGGTGAAATATTAATTCAACAAGAATTTATCATACCAGGGCCTCCCTGGAAAGAACTTACAGTACTTTGGTAGAAAGACTTGAAAGCATCCCAGAAACAAACCTGAAAACCCAGAAAACAATACTAAATAATGAATAGTGAAATGTTAAAAAGAATACACTCGGGTGCAAAAAAAAAAAATGGTTGAAGTAGTATGTCCTAGGGGCTGGAATTCCAGAGTGTATAATTTGGAAGAGAAATCAGGGTAATTTCTCCTGTAAACACTAAAAAGATGCATCTCTCTTAGAGACCTAACTCAGCGTCATTTTGGGTGTGGCCTCATTTCCCCCTGGATGAGTCACCTGGTTGTTTATTGAGTTTTTAAACCTGAAAGCCATATTTCTTTTCCATCACAGTTGCACTGACAATCACTTTTAGAATACTAAAGTGAAAAGCGAACACGCTTTCCAGCGAACTTCTACCAATATGCTGAGCTAGAAGTTGCTCTTGGTTACATGTTCACTTGACCATACTTTAGGTGCGGATGCGCAATGTATTATAATTGCTCATGCAAATAGCCTTTGTACTTAACAGATTTTGTGTAGCCTGATATTGCTGATGCTGTAATGGCACGATTTTTCTTTTCAGGTAAAAGTTGAGTTAGAAACAGATAAAAAGAGAAGCATTTGATTGCCCTCAATCAGACTCTGGCTTTCACTTGTCATTAAATTAGAGGCTTATTTGAAATCCGTTATTGACAGTAACCCATTCTTCACCTGCTTATGTGATTCTTGAGTTCGTGTGTAATTTCCTGTTTTATTTGTTCTTGGTGCACTGCTTCCGTGGTGTGCTCATTGTTATGCACCATTTCTGGGGAGCCTCACCTTGGAGGGTGCTTAGGAAGCTGGCAGAAAACAGAATTCAGCCTGTGAACTAGCCATGTGGAAATGACAGTGTGAAAATCAAATTGAATTTATAAGCCCAGTTCTGCATTCCTTGCTTAGGTAACTGCAATTTGAAATGGCATCATTTTAACATTTTTTTAGTTTCTTTACATAGGAGGTATATAATGCTCAGAGTCAGCTAAATTATTAAACCTTTTCTAATTTCCATCAAAATTCTCTTTGGACTGAAAAAATGTGACAACCTCAGGCCGAAAGTGAACTGAAGTCTACATGTAAAACTAGGTGCCGTGTTAGGAGTGTTCCACTGCTCTGTCAGTGGTTAGTGATTCTCCATGAGTGTATTTTTTATATATGAGTATATAATGTATATATATGTATTTTTGTACATGTATGTGTATATATGTATTTTTATATGTTATATATGTATATTTGTATATACATATATATTTGTGCCTGTGAATGTGTATTTTCACATTGATCTGCTCTATACCTTGTCCTCTGTGCCAATTAAGTCTCTCTCAAAGAGTAACAGTCATGTCATACATTATTGTAAGTAAACAAATGTGTATGTTAAGATCATTTCTTACCCACATGTCACCTCTAACCTTTGTGTAAAATGTCTTTTACATTAGCATAAATATTAAGAAGATGCCATTTCTGCTATATATAGGTCTGCCTTCAGCTAATCAGTTTTTCATGCATTTAAATAGGAATATTAGAATGATGGTAATTACTTTAGTTTTCCATGAATGATCCATCAAGACATTGCCTTTCACTGGATAGTATTGCTCAGGGTAAGTAGGACAGAGTTAAATTGTTAGCTGGGTTTGAATAGCTTCAGTGTTTTGTTGGTGACTTTTAAACAAAATTCATTGTTAAGCCTATTATCTTTTCTAAGAGTAAATGCACAAGGTGCTTTAGAAAGACAAGAGTAATCTGAGGCACATGCAGACGAAGTGAAATTGTAATGAATTGTAAAATAAGACCTGTTTATTAAATGCATGAGAGACAGAAGACTTTCAGGCAGATTACAAAACCACACACACACACACACACACACACACACACACACACACACGCACATTGGATTAATGTGGAAAAATTCATAAGTACTTTTTGAAAAAGTGCCTTTTATCGAAATCAGACCTTTCTTCCTTTGCACAAACATACTTCTGTGGTTTCACAAATTACTGTCACATGTAAACTCAAACGTCAGAGTGTTGAATTTAAAACAACTTGCATTTTTATGCATTATACACTTATATCATTAAACTACCTTTGCTCTGCTGGAGCTAGACATCACTAATGAACATATATTTTAAACTGACTGGTAGCTGGTGATTCTGTTTCAGCCGTGTTTCCCGCTTTGTCTGCACAGCAGTGTTTGTTTGCACCAAGATATCAAAATAATTGCATGTTTTGCTTCATTGTTTTCTAAAAATTAGAAGGAAATTAGAGAAAATGATGGTTTGATACTGCAAAAAGCATAGTCATTTAAACCTACAACCCAGATAAGGGCAGCAATCTCAACACATGCTGAAAGTAGCAAGTCTAGCTCAACAAGATAATTGTTAAACTCAAGCCAGACAAATATGTATTCAAAGAGGAAGAAAAGTATAAAGATTGAAGCATGATATCTTCATCTTAAAAAACTTTCCACGAAATTGTGTGCTTGTACATGTTTACACACACATGTATAGAAATATGCATGCAGTCTTGTAAATGCATAGAATGGCACACACCAGGTGGATAGCAGCGGTTACCTGGGAGTGGGACTTATGAAAAAAAGAGAAAGATAGACTTCTACTTCTTATTTCAGTATCATTGTATTTTTGCAATATATTTGTGTATTAACTGGATAATTTTAAAAATGGTTAACAAGTAACCAAGAACATGTATAAAAAGCTTGAAACATATTGGCAAAATTTCCATCTAAAAGGTGATATTTAATTAGAGATTTTAGAATACTTTTCAAAGCTCAGGAAATAGAAGCTCCTTCGAGCACTGCAGTCTGTCTGTGGGATGTTAGTCCTTCTTAGACATTCTCAGGAAAGCTTCATGCACAAAAACACAGGGCTGCCTACACATTGTGAAATTTCATCCTCCCCACAACCCAGTAGTGTTCACAGGGCAAGCATCGTGATGTCCCTGTTATCAGTCAGGTGATAATACTGAAGCTCAAGAAGGCTTATAAGAAATTTGCTCAGGTTCACAGGGCTGTAGGTGATAGAACTAAATGTGAACTCGTGAGCACATCTTTGGGTACAGGTCCCAAGTGCTGCACTGGTTGCTGTGGGCTGAATGTATCTCCCCCAAATTCATATGTTGGAGCCTTAACCCCCGTGTGACTGTATAGGAGATGGGGTCTTTAAGGAGGTGATTAAGGTTAAATGAGGCCATAAGTGTGAAGCCCTGATCCCATAGACCTGGTTTCTCCTGGAAGAGAAATCAGAGAGCACTCTCTCTCTCTCTCTCTCTCTGCAGTGTAAGGACACAGTGGAGATCCACAAGCTAGGAGGGGGGGTTTTATCAGGAACCAGATCAGTTGACATCTTGATCTTGAACTTCTCAGCCTTGAGAACTGTGAAAAACTAAACTCCTGTTGTTTAAGCCACTCAGAATGTGGTATCTTGTCATGGCAGCTGAGCAGAGTAACACCCTGGTGGGAAGGCACTTGTCTTCCCCAAAATCAAAGACATTCCAGCATCTTTTTGTCCCATAAAATCTTTTTCACCCTACCAAGGAACAAACTACATTATCTGCCTTTTCCTGATTATCAGCCACCAGTATTTAGTTTCATTGCATAGACTGGTCTGAGGCCTGTTTGTGTTGCACAGAAAATAATGCTGGGATGAATCACAGGCCTATTACCAATGTAAGAAAAATACTTCTCCACACTATTAACAATTCCCAAATGACTCCATAAAGGTAACCATTGAGCTTTTGTCTATAGTAACCTAGAAAGAACATGATCTTTGGATTCACACAGACATGGATGCAAATTCAAGCTCTGCTACTGAAAACTGTAGAACCGGTTCCTTAGCCTAAGCCTCGGTTCTGCAGGAATCAGAGTTGTGCTTGAGGTTTGGCTTGTACCTAATAGAATTGTGAGAATTAAATGTAATAACACACGTCAAATGATTCCCCTAGCTCCTGGCACATGCTGGGTACCCAGTAAAATCTTGTCATCCTGCCTTCCCTTTCTTGCTTCCTTCGTGTACTTTTGCTTCATTTCTTCTTGTATCTTGTTTCTATTTCTGCTTTTACAAAAAACTGTTTTTGTTTTGCCAGTATGTTGTGCAGCGTTTAGAATTCGTAGACAAACTCTGTTATACTTTACATTTCCATAACGGTTTGGATTTTAACAAAGTGGTTCCACGTACACTAATCTTATATGCTCCTCTAAAAAAGTGTGTTATCAAGTGTGAACCATGCCAGATTGTGTTCAACTTGCCATCACTCTTGTTCCCATTGGCTTTGGACTGAACGTTTGTGGTGCACCTAAAATTTGTACATTGAAGCCTTAATACCCAACGTGATGGTATTTGGAGATGGGGCCTTTGGGAAATAATTAAGGTTAGATTAGGACATGAGGGTGGGGTCCTCGTGAAGGGACTAAAGCCCTTAGGGAAAGAGTAAGAGACTTGAGATCTCTCTCATTGCCATGGGAGGAAAGAGTGAGAAGATGGCCATCTCCAAGCCAGGAAGAGCTCCTGACACCGGATCTGCCAGCACCTTAATCCTGGACTTCCCAGCCTCCAAAACTGTAAGAAATAAGTATTTGTTGTTTCAGTCAAAAAAATATATTATTAACCATCAGTCCCATTATTAACTTTCCCCTTGATCAGCCAGTTGCTCCTATGTCACTGGAATCTAGAATATGAACTCTTGGAGAATACAAATTTAGTGTCAACATGAAGCTCAAGAGATTGTGTTTTATGTGCTCAAATGTTTCATGTCATCAGCATATATTATAACACTTTGAAAAAAGTTTAAGTAGATATTGGCTTTTGTTGCCAATATTAAGATTTATTGATTCAAGAGTTATTGATCATGGGCAGTCTTGGCCATTATTATGCCTTGAGGACAAGTAAATCTTTATCAGCAGAACATGAATCGATATAATTATGCTTCACTTATGCACATCTTTTTCCTTAACCATATTGGGTTTTCAACCAAATCATAAAATATGAGAGAAACTACTTAGGAAGGCAGTTGTGAGGAATTATGCCAAGAATATTCATGTTTTGCAGCAGTGCCAATACTAGATAAAGCCAAGCCCTGCCAGCTCTTGCTGACAGAATTGAGGTAATCTCAGCAAAAGGTAGAAGTTAATTTTTGAAGAACTGACTCAGATATACAAAAATATCATAGGATAGAAAAAAAGACTTTAGAACTAAAAGAAATTGTAACAATCATATCCTATACTAGAACAGGTAGCTGAGAGAGTTCTAGAAAAGAAAGGCAAAAAAGTTTCAGAAAGTCCAGGAAATCTGAATTTACTTTAAATCTTTTTCAGTGATTCTAATATGCAGGCTTCAGGGAATGACTGACTCCTTCGTTAGATGCAAAAATTATCTTTCAACATTTCCTTCTGTTAGCCTCAACTAATTTTATGGGGAATTTTTGTTGCTGTTGTTTAACACAACCATCTCACCTTTGGTGAAAATTAAAGCTTTGGCTCTTCGTTAGATGACCTTTGGTTCTTGCTTATGACCTATTATAAATCTACTCTAAATGCCAGATTTTTTCCTGTTAAGATTCAGCTTGTTTTTGTCTGGTGTTTAAGCCTCCAAATCCATTTGTATTTTGATTCTGTCACGCTTGTTCATTATCCTGTCCATCTTTGTTTCATGTGTACATTTGATCAGCATCCTTCTCTATCTCCATCCCAGGTGCTGATAAAAGTTGACCAGAGACAGTCTTATCGTAACCCCCAAATCCACACCGTTTCACATAGTTGTTAATACCTAATATGGCTTCTTTCCAGCCTGTCTCTACATCTTATACACATGCACTATGTTAGGCTTTATAAAATGCAATGCTGAAATTAAAAAAAAAAAAAAAGATCTTGAATAAGTTTTAAAGTGATTTCTAGTTAGCACCAAGCTGACTGTCAAAACACATGCACACAGAGAAATGCAAATCAAAACTACAATGAGGTATCACCTCCCACCGGTCCCTCACACTGGTCAGAATGGCCATCATCAAAAAATCTACAAACAATAAATGCTGGAGAGGGTGTGGAGAAAGGAGAACCCTCTTGCACTGTTGGTGGGAATGTAAATTGATACAGCCACTATGGAGAACAGTATGGAGGTTCTTTAAAAAACTAAAAACAGAACTAACGTATGGCCCAGCAATCCCACTACTGGGCATATACCTGGAGAAAACCATAATTCAAAAAGAGTCATGTACTACAATATTCACTGCAGCACTATTTACAATAGCCACGACATGGAAGCAACCTAAGTGTTCATCGACAGATGCATAGATAAAGAAGATATGGCACATATATACAATGGAATATTACTCAGCCATAAAAAGAAATGAAATTGAGTTATTTGGAGTGAGGTGGATGGACCTAGAGTCTGTCATACAGAGTGAAGTAAGTCAGAAAGAGAAAAACAAATACCGTATGCTAACACATATATGTGGAATCTAGAAAAAAAAAGGTTCTGACGAACCTAGGGACAAGACAGGAATAAAGACACAGACATAGAGAATGGACTTGAGGACATGGGGAGGGGGAAGGGTAAGCTGGGACGAAGTGAGAGAATGACATTGACATATATACAGTACCAAATGTAAAACAGATAGCTAGTGGGAAGCAGCCACATAGCACAGGGAGATTAGCTCGGTGCTTTGTAACCACATGGAGGGGTGGGAGGGAGACGCAAGAGGGAGGAGATATGGGGATATATGTGTATGTATAGCTGATTCACTTTGTTTTACAGCAGAAACTAACACACCATTGTAAAGCAATTATACTCCAATAAAGATATTAATATATATATATATCCAGAAAAAAAAAAACACATGCACAACATTAATTACATGGGAGTGTGATTAATTTCAGGCATATAACTCTGAACTCTTAGATACAGGAAATCTTTCTTCTATTTTCACTTCTACTGACCCCACAGTCAAATATAAACTGACTCTGTTTTTAATACCTTTTGATTTCTGGTTGACCTCGCAGATAACTTGAAATGTTACCAAGCCTTGCTGTGACAGTATTACTGATGGAGACTGGAAAACTGAATGCTGTAGAAGTCCATCCTTTATCTTTTTTTTGCCCACAATCTAGGCAGATGTAGCTAAGCAAATTGAAGCCAGTCATGGATGGCGTGATAATTTCATAGGATGTAATATCCAGTTCTAAGAATTCAGAAAACAAAGAGCCTGGAGAGGAAATGAAATAATTATATGCTGTCTTATATTCTTTCTGTGGTGTTCAGAAATCCAAGCGTAGCATCTCAAGTGTGGATGGTGGTCATCCAACACAGCTCTTAGCAGCAGGCTGCTGTGGGATTACCCAAAGTGTGTAGAATAATGTATGCAAAGTGTACACAGTAGTGCTGTAGAGACACAGGAACACACCTCACCATTTGCAAGTGCCACATCTGTCATTTGCCACATTTGCCACGTGGCTACATGAACTGGTGCATCAAGTCAGAGAGCAGCTGCGGCGGAGGTTGGAGGGTGTGTAAGGCATCCAAGGCAGTTTAGGGGGGTGACTCCATTACTGCAATGGTTGGCATCGTCAGGACAAAATCCACAACCAGGAATTCCCCTTGTGGTCCAGTGGTTAGGATTCCGAGCTTCCACTGCAGTGGGCATGGGTTCGATCCCTGGTCGGGGAACTAGGATCCTGCAGGCTGTGGGGCACGGCCAAAAAAATTTTTTTAATAATAATTTAAAAATAGCTTTAAAAAATACACAGCCAAGTATTACAGTCATAGGTAACAACCTATCCTTCACACTCTCTTCTTTTATGCCTTGCTTTTTGATCTACAAATCACTTTCACATTTAACTCCTCTAAACCACTTTATGATATGAATCCTCATCCCACCTTCACAGAAAACACTGAGGCTCAGAGAGGTCTGGCGATCTGCCCTGGGACTCCTGCTTCTAATGGCGGTGCAGGGACTAACTCAAGCCACTGACTTCAGTTTCCAGCTCTCTCTTCCCTAAAACAAAGCTCCCTACTTTTATGCTTAAGGTTTTTCTCTATTTATTCTCCAAATATTTCCAAATATATCAAAAGGTAGGAAGATGCTCTGCATCCTTCTTTACAGTGATGATGGCTGGAATCTGATATTCTCTTAGACACGTATCCTGTCTTTCCACCTAACTTCAGGCCCTTCTGGGAAAGAACTTTTATCGTGAGCATTCCATACACAGTGTTCATTTGATACATCCTTCTTCATGATATCAGTATGAAACCCTTGCGGGAGCTGTTATTTATAGATATTTTTCTAAACTCTCTCTTTAGTCGTTTAGTGGTGTCTTGGTCCATTTGCCTATATTAATGAACCCTTAATAGGCCACTGCTGTGCTTGGAAATGGAGATTTATCTTGTGGTAAAGCAGAGATTAGATTTGAAATGTAGGCCTGGATCTACTGTAAATTTGTGTGCCCTTCCAGGTATGATAGAGGGAGGATAATCAGAGGGACATCAGGGAACTTGTGAGACCCTACGGAGCATGAGTTACGTGACAGAGAGAGCACTGGTTTATGAGTCGGAAGACCCAGGTTCTAGAAGTGCCTTTGCTAATACTGTATTATAGGACTTCGTTGAGGCCATTCATTCAGTCTCTAAATTTCCATTCTTTCATCTGAAAAACAAAGATTAATGTTACTGACTATGTGAAAGCAGCCCATGAAGTGCTATAGAAATTTAAGATAAAATTGTCATAGTATACATATTTTATGAAAACCATAATAATGTATTTCCTTTGCAAATGCTGAATCAGTCTCTTAAAACATACCCCATGAAAACATTTTTTCATGCAAACTCCTATCCCTTTGATTACTATTGTAAATTTCGAACTATTGTAAATCTTGAACAGCAAAAATAGAGAGATATGGTACCATACATAACAGTCACAGATCTTAGGGAGACAGAATGCTAAGGGCTGGGTTGTCTTTGTTTGACTCTACATGACTCTTTTGCTCACTCACTCAATGATAAGTCTATGTTTCATAGGTGATCACGACTCACAGAAGAGCTTAGTTTCAGTGTAAAGTCATCAGTTATCCACTGTGCAGCCCCTAGAAGTTTAACAGTCCAGGGCTTCCTTTGCCTTTGTTCATGTTCAAGCGATCGATTTCCTATTTCCTCCCCCAAATTCAAAGATGGTTGAATAAAGGTGATCACTTAAACAGATTTTTGAGGCAGAAAGTTGAGACATGTCTCTCTTTTAAAAGTGAGCAAGTATTCTCAAACCCCTTCACCCTAGGACAGGAGTCACTGCTATGAAAAAACTGCATTCATCAGAGGAAGGCATTACTTGGATGGGGGACAAAAGCAAACCAATAATGATGGACCATGATAAGATCATGTCGCCACTGCTATATAAACAAAAGCTCTTCAACAAAACCAGTGTCAGCAAAAGATTCACTTATTCTTGCTTTACTGAGCATGAAATGGGATTGAAAGATGGTATTAAATGGATTATTAAACTGAAGAAATGATGTCTTGTGATCTTTCACACCAAAGCCCCCACCCCCCACCCCGCCGCCCCAAGACAGGCATTTTCTTAGTGAAAAACTCTCCAAAGACTCAAGTCCTTAATATGGAACCTGAGCCTCTTAAATGTTAGACTGGAAGTTTTATTTCCCATTTTCATGCTGGAACTATGATCCCTTGGGAGATTACTATTGCTCTTTATTTATTTTATTCTTATGTCAACATGTAGAAAAGGAATGTTTATGAAAACTTTAAAATTTCAAACACAGAAAATTCATTTTCATGTACCAAGAAAGAAAAAATAATTTATTTTAAAAGATATAAAACCTTTTTAAAATTTCTAGCATTTTTTCCCCTATTTAAAAAATTTCTCTGTGTCTCAGATTAAACATAAGTAATGTGTTTAAAACCTTGCTTGGGGGCTTCCCTGGTGTCGCAGTGGTTGAGAGTCTGCCTGCCGATGCAGGGGACACGGGTTCGTGCCCTGGTCCGGGAAGATCCCACATGCCGTGGAGCAGCTGGGCCTGTGAGCCATGACCACTGAGCCTGTGCGTCCGGAGCCTGTGCTCTGCAAAGGGAGAGGCCACAACAGTGGGAGGCTCACGTACCGCAAAAAACAAAAACAAAAAAACCTTGTTTGGTTTAGGCTTTTTTTTTTTGGCTGTGCCAAGCAGCATGCAGGATCTTTGTTTCCCAACCAGGGATTGAACCATTGAACCCGTGCACCCTGCAGTGGAAGTGTGGAGTCTTAACCACTGGACTGCCAAGGAAGTCCCGGTTTAGGCTTTTGAAAACAAGTTATACAATGAAGTCTCACTTATTAAAAGTCCAAAGAACTAACAGGATCAAATAATCATTATTTCCTATTCTTATGCACATGAAAATTGACATTCTCATGTAATTAAGACCCAAGCCACAGAATGACGTTAACAGGAAATGTATACTTTACTGTTTCTGAAAGTTGTAATTATTTTAATATGGCGACTCAGCTAAACATCAGATCCAAATATCGTTTTCCCAGCTTTCAAAAGGACTCCAAGTTTTGTTTTAGGCAAAATCATAGATGATCATAGATGACATACTCTGAACAGACCCTCCCTCTGAGGAGAACTTAAAATAATCGAGTTTTTGAAAAGCTTTAAAGGCTTACATGAGATAGTAGGAATGTTAAAAATTCACAGGCACCAAAACTACTTGAAGAAGAAACCAGAGATGTGAGCTGATGACTAAAGCCAACATCTACCCTGAGGGCGTTTGCTTAAGTTGATCTTGAGCTTTATGGGCTCGAGGTGAATAACAGTTATAGACTGAGGGGGTCTCCCCCAGGATGGTGAATCTAATAGTAATATCTCCTAGCATAAAGTATAAAGGCAAACTAAAAATAATATGGCCCTTCAACATACATCCATAGCCAAGGAAAATTACCTGTCTGGGTAAAACAAGAAAATTCACACCTAGAGGAAAATATTTCCCCTGAATCTCTGTAATAACATCAGACATCAAATGAGTTCACAAACGAAATTCTCACTCACCAATCATTTATAAACTTCAAGTTGGGAATGTACTTTACGGTAGTCCAGGGTTTGAAGATTCATCAGTAACTTTGCAGAGGCAAATGCAAATCCTCTGTGGAAACTGACCTGCAGTCTAGGCTTGGGAAATGTCGTAGACAGTGTAAAGGAATAATGAGCTTATAGTGGAGAACCTAAACATACAAGCGAACAAGTCTTCATAAGCAAGACTTTAGATACCAAGATTATCAGAAACATAAAAATGAGTGAGTTTAATATGTTTAAAAATAAAATCTGGACTTGAAGTATGTGCCAGAAGCAAGAGACTATTTAAAAATTAACCAAGGATATTTGAAAAAACTAAATAGAACTTCTGGAAATAAAAAAGAATTGTTGAGTGAAACTGAAATCAACAGAGGATTAGACCCAACTGAAGAGGGAACTAAAAAACTGAAAAATAGATTAAAAGAAAAATTTCAGATTACAGCACAGAGAGGCAAGAAGATGGAAAATATAAAGGACAAGTTGAGAAACAGAGAGAATAGCATAAGAAAGACTAACATTAGTATAATCAAAGCCCAAGCAGGAGAGAATGCAAAAAAATGGAGGAAATTCTAATCCTTAGAATCAGGAAGCCCTGCAAATCCAAAACAATAAATACAAAGAAATTCACTGTTAGAAGGGTCATAGTGAAGCTACAAAACATCAAAGACAGAGAGATTATAGACACAGAGAAAAAGGCCAGTTACAACAAAGGAATGATAGTTATACTGACAGCTGATCTCTGAGTAGAAACAAAGGAACCCAGAAACAATGGAGCAGTATCCTCAAAGTGTTAAAAGAGAATAAACCAACCAACAGTTGTATACTCTATGAAAATATTTTTAAGAGAGAAGTCAAAATAGCGACATTGTTAAACAAACAAAAGTTGAGAGAAGTTTCTATCTATATACCTTCATTAAGGAAATTCAAAAGGACGCACTGCAAGGTAGAAGAAGGTGATTCCAAGTGGAAGGCCTGAGACACCCAAAGGAATAATGAGCCCGGAAGGTGGTAAACCGTTTCTTAAATAACTATATAAAACAATAGCAATAATATCTTATGTTGTAAAAGTAGACTAAAGATAGACTAAATTACCTAATTATATGTCAAAAGCAATGGAATAATAGAGGGAAAATAGAAGATTCTCATATTATCTGAGGGATAGAAAGTGTACTTATTATTTTTGAACATTGATCAGTTAAGTGTTCATGTAAAACATGCCTAGGATAACCATAAAAAGACAGAGAATAAACAATAAAACAGTGTGCACAACTGCTAAACTAGTAGAAGGGGAAAAATGTAATGAGAAAAACACTCAACCTAAAAGAAGGCAAGGAAGGAGAGTAATAAACAAATAGAAAAGGAGTGAAAACAGACAAAAATAGATGATAGAAATAAATCCAAATATATTAATTAATGTAAAAACTGTAGGATCGTAACCCAGATGGTGGAGTAGAAGGACATGCTCTCACTCCCTCTTGCGAGAACACCAGAATCACAACTAGCTGCTGGACAGTCATCGACAGGAAGACACTGGAACTCACCAGAAAAGATATCCAAAGACAAAGGAGAAGCCAAAATGAGACTGTATGAGGGGTGCAATCACAGTAAAATCAAATCCCATAACTTCTGGGTGGGTGACTCACACACTGGAGAACATTTGTATCACAGAAGTCCACGCACTGGAGTGAAGGTTCTGAGCCTCACGTCAGGCTTCCCAACCTGGGGTGTCCAGCAACGGGAGGAGGAATTCCTAGAAAATCAGACTTTGAAGGCTAGTGGGATTTGACTGCAGGACTTTGACAGGACTGGGGGAAACAGAGACTCCACTCTTGGAGGGCACACACAAAGTAGTGTGCACATCGGTACCCAGGGAAAGGAGCAGTGACCCCAGGGGAGACTGAACCAGACCTACCTGCTAGTGTTGGAGGGTCTTCTGCAGAGGTGGGGGTGGCTGTGTCTCACCGTGGGGACAAGGACACTGGCAGCAGAAGTTCTGGGAAGTGCTCCTTCACGTGAGCCCTCCCAGAGTCTACCATTAGCCTCACCAAAGAGCCCAAGTAGGCTCCAGTGTTGGGTTGCCTCTGGCCAGACAACCAACAGGGAGGGAACCCAGCCCCATCCATCAGCAGTCAGGCGGATTAGAGTTTTACTGAGATCTCCCCACCAGAGCAACAGTCAGCTCTAC
The DNA here is from genome assembly GCF_026419965.1 of Kogia breviceps. Taxonomy (NCBI): domain Eukaryota; kingdom Metazoa; phylum Chordata; class Mammalia; order Artiodactyla; family Physeteridae; genus Kogia; species Kogia breviceps. Next base: position 74,651,712 of record NC_081322.1, read on the forward strand.
CCATCACTAGTCCCTCCCCAGGAAAGCTGCACAAGCCTCTTAGATGGCTTCATCCACCAGAGGGCAGACAGCAGAAGCAAGAAGAACTACAATCCTGCAGCCTGTGGAACAAAAACCACATTCACAGAAAGACAGACAAGATGAAAAGTCAGAGGGCTATGTACCAGATGAAGGAACAAGATAAAACCCCAGAAAAACAACTAAATGAAGTGGAGATCAGCAACATTCCAGAAAAAGAATTCAGAATAATGATAGTGAAGATGATCCAGAACCTCAGAAAAAGAATGGAGGCAAAGATTGAGACGATGCAAGAAATGTTTAGCAAAGACTTAGAAGAATTAAAGAACAAACAAACAGAGATGAACGAAACAATAACTGAAATGAAAAATACACTAGAAGGAATCAATAGCAGAATTACTAAGGTAGCAGAACGGATAAGTGACCTGGAAGACAGGATGGTGGAATTCACTGCTGTGGAACAGAATAAAGAAAAAAGAATGAAAACAAATGAAGACAGCCTAAGAGACCTCTGGGAAAACAGTAAATGCAACAACATTCGTATTATAGGGTTCCCAGAAGGAGAAGAGAGAGAGAAAGGACCAGAGAAAATACTTGAAGAGGTTATAGCTGAAAACTTCCCTAACATGGGAAAGGAAATAGCCAACCAAGTCCAGGAAGCACAGAGAGTCACATGCAGGATAAACCCAAGGAGAAACACGCCAAGATACATAGTAATCAAATTGGCAAAAATTAAAGACAAAGAACAATGATTGAAAGCAGCAAGGGAAAATTGACAAATAACATACAAGGGAACTACCATAAGGTTAATAGCTGATTTCTCAGCAGAAACTCTACAAGCCAGAAGGGAGTGGCATGATGTACTTAAAGTGATGAAAGGGAAGAACCTACAACCAAGATTACCTGGCAATCATCTCCTTCAGATTCAATGGAGAAATCAAAAGCTTTACAGACAAGCAAAAGCTAAGAGAATTCAGCACCACCAAACCAGCTCTACAACAAATGCTAAAGGAACTTCTCTAAGTGGGAAACACAAGAGAAGAAAAGGACCTACAAAAACAAACCCAAAACAATTAAGAAAATCGTCATAGGAACATACATGTCGATAATTACCTTGAACGTGAATGGATTAAATGCTCCAACCAAAAGACACAGGCTTGCTGAATGGATACAAAAACAAGACCCATCTATATGCTGTCTACAAGAGACCCACTTCAGACCTAGGGACACATACAGACTGAGAGTGAGGGGATGGCAAAAGAGATCCCATGCAAATGGAAATCGAAAGAAAGCTGGAGTAGCAATACTCATATCAGATGAAATAGACTTTAAAATAAAGAATTTTACAAGAGACAAGGAAGGACACTCACTACATAATGGTCAAGGGATCAATCCAAGAAGGAGATACAACAATTATAAATATATATGCACCCAACATAGGAGCACCTCAATACATAAGGCAACTGCTAATAGCTATAAAAGAGGAAATCGACAGTAACACAGTAGTAGTGGGGAAGTTTAACACCTCACTTACAGCAATGGACAGATCATCCAAAATGAAAATAAATAAGGAAACAGAAGCTTTAAATGACACAATAGACCAGATAGATAATTGATATTTATAGGACATTCCATCCAAAAACAGCAGACTACACTTTCTTCTCAAGTGCACATGGAACATTATCCAGGATAGATCACATCTTGGGTCACAAATCAAGGCTCAGTAAATTTAAGAAAATTGAAATCATATCCAGCATCTTTTCTGACCACAATGCTATGAGATTAGAAATGAATTACAGGGGAAAAAACGTAAAAAACACAAACACATGGAGGCTAGAAAATACGTTACTAAATAACCAAGAGATCACTGAAGAAATCAAAAACTACCTAGAGACAGGGCTTCCCTGGTGGCACAGTGGTTGAAAGTCCACCTGCCGATGCAGGGGATGCTGGTTCGTGCCCCGGTCTGGGAAGATCCCACTTGTCACAGAGCGGCTTTGCCCGTGAGCCATGGCTACAGAGCCTGTGCTCCACAATGGGAGAGGCCACAGCAGTGAGAGGCCCGCATACCAAAAAAAAAAAAAAAAACCTAGAGACAAATGACAATGAAAACACGACGATCCAAAACCTATGGGATGCAACAAAAGTAGTTCTAAGAGGGAAGATTATAGCTATACAAACCTACCTCAAGAAATAAGAAACATCTCAAATAAACAATCTAACCTTATACGTAAAGGAAGTAGAGAAAGAAGAACAAACAAAACCCAAAGTTAGTACAAGGAAAGAAATCATAAAGATCAGAGCAGAAATAAATGAAATAGAAACAAAGAAAACGATAGCAAAGATCAAGAAAACTAAAAGCTGGTTCTTTGAGAAGATAAAGAAAATTGATAAACCTTAGCCAGACTCATCAAGAAAAAGAGGGAGAGGACTTAAATCCATAAAGTTAGAAATGAAAAAGGAGAAGTTACAACAGACACCGCAGAAATACAAAGCATCCTAAGAGACTACTACAAGAAACTCTCTGCCAATCAAATGGACAACTTGGAATTAATGGACAAATTCTTAGAAAGGTATAATCTTCCAAGACTGAACCAGGAAGAAACAGAAAATATGAACAGACCAATCACAAGTAATGAAATTGAAACTGTGATTAAAAATATTCCAACAAACAAAAGTCCAGGACCAGATGGCTTCACGGGTGAATTCTATCAAACATTTAGAGAAGAGCTAACATCCATCCTTCTCAAACTCTTCTAAAAAATTGCAGAGGAAGGAACACTCCCATACTCATTCTATGAGGCCACCATCACCCTGAATCCAAAACCAGCAAAGATACTACAAAAAAAGAAAATTACAGACCAATATCACTCATGAATATAGATGCAAAAATCCTCAACAAAATACTAGCAAACAGAAGCCAACAACACATTAAAAGGATCATACACCATGATCAAGTGGGATTTATCCCAGGGATGCAAGGATTCTTCAATATAGGCAAATCAATCAATGTGATACACCATATTTACAAATTGAAGAATAAAAACCATATGATCATCTCAATACATGCAGAAAAAGCTTTTGACAAAATTCGACACCCATTTATGATAAAAACTCTCCAGAACGTGGGCATAGAGGGAACCTACCTCCACATAATAAAGGCCATATACAACAAACCCACAGCAAACATCATTCTCAATGGCAAAAAATGGAAAGCATTTCCTCTAAGATCAGGAACAAGACAAGGATGTCCACTCTCACCACTATTATTCAACACAGTTTTGGAAGTCCTAGCCATGGCAATCAGGGGACAAAAAGAAATAAAAGGAATCCAAATTGGAAAGGAAGAAGTAAAACTGTCACTGTTTGCAGATGACATGATACTATACATAGAGAATCCTAAAGATGCCACCAGAAAACTTCTAGAGCTAATCAATGAATTTGGTAAAGTTGCAGGATACAAAATTAATGCACAGAAATATCTTGCATTCCTATACACTAATGATGAAAAATCTGAAAGAGAAATTAAGGAAACACTCCCATTTACCATTGCAACAAAAAGAATAAAATACCTAGGAATAAACCTACCTAGGGAGACAGAAGACCTGTATGCAGAAAACTATAAGACACTGATGAAAGAAATTAAAGATGATATCAACAGATGGAGAGATATACCATGTTCTTGGATTGGAAGTATCAATATTGTGAAAATGACTATACTACCCAAAGCAATCTACAGATTCCATGCAATACCTAGCAAATTACCAATGGCATTTTTACAGAACTAGAAAAAATAATCTTAAAATTTGTATGGAGACAGAAAAGACCATGAATAGCCAAAGCAGTCTTGAGGGGAAAAAAAGGACCTGGAGGAATCAGACTCCCTGACTTCAGACTATGCTCCAAAGCTACAGTAATCAAGACAATATGGTACTGGCACAAAAACAGAAACATAGATCAATGGAACAAGATAGAAAGCCCAGAGATAAGCCCATGCACCTATGGTCAACTAATCTATGACAAAGTAGGCAAGGATATGCAATGGAGAAAAGATAGTCTTTTCAATCCGTGGTGCTGGGAAAACTGGACAGCTACATGTAAAAGAATGAAATTAGAACACTCCCTAACACCATACACAAAAATAAACTCAAAATGGATTCGAGACCTAAATGTAAGACCAGACACCATAAAACTCTTAGAGGAAAACATAGGAAGAATACTCTTAGACATAAATCACAGCAAGATCTTTTTTGATCCACCTTCTAGAGTAATGGAAATAAAAACAAAAATAAACAAATGGGACCTAATGAAATTTCAAAGCTTTTGCACAGCAAAGGAAACCATAAACAAGAAGAAAAGACAACCCTCAGAATAGGAGAAAATATTTGCAAATGAATCAACGGACAAGGATCAATCTCCAAAATATATAAACATTTCATGCAGCTCAATATTAAGAAAACAAACAACCCAATCCAAGGATGGGCAGAAGACCTAAATAGACATTTCTCTAAAGAAGAGATACAGATGGCCAAGAGGCACATGAAAAGCTGCTCAACATCACTCATTATTAGAGAAATGCAAATCAAAGCTATAATGAGGTATCACCTCACACTAGTTAGAATGGGCATCATCAGAAAATCTACAAACAACAAATGCTGGAGAAGGTGTGGAGAAAAGGGAACCCTCTTGCACTGTTGGTGGGAATATAAATTGATACAGCCGCTATTGAGAACAGTATGGAGGTTCCTTAAAGAACTCAAAATAGAATTGCCATATGATCCAGCAATCCCACTCCTGGGCATATACCCAGAGAAAACCATAATTCAAAAAGACACATGCACCCCAATGTTCATTGCAGCATTATTTACAATAGCCAGGTCATGGAAGCAACCTAAATATCCATCAACAGAGGCATGGATAGAGAAGATGTGGTACATATATAGAATGGAATATTACTCAGCCATAAAAAGGAATGAAATTGGGTCATTTTATTGAGATGTGGATGGATCTAGAGACTGTCATACAGAGTCAAGTAAGTCAGAAAGAGAAAAACAAATACTGTATATTAACGCATGTATGTGGAACCTAGAAAAATGGTACATATGAACCGGTTTGCAGGGCACAAATTGAGACACAGATATAGAGAACAAACGTATGGACACCACGGGGGGAAAGTGGTGGTGAGGTGGGGGTGGGGGTGTGATGAATTGGGCTATTGAGATTGACATGTGTTCACTGATGTGTATAAAATTGATGACTAATAAGAACCTGCTGTATAAAAATAAAATAAAATTCAAAAATTTAAATAAACTGTAAGTGGATCAAATTCCCAGTTACAAGACTAAGTTGTCCGTCTATATATAAGTACTGTTTAGCAGAGACAACTAGAATTTAAGGTATCAGAATAGTTACAAGTCAGTGGATGAATAAGCAAAGCAAAGCAGGATAATACAAACCAAACCAAAGTCAGCGTAGCTATATATATTTTTGCATCTTTATTGGATTATAATTGCTTTACATCGGTGTGTTAGTTTCTGCTGTATAACAAAGTGAATCAGCTTATATATACATATATCCCCTCCCTCTTGAGCCTCCCTCCCACCCTCCCCATCCCACCCCTCCACTTCATCAGAAAGCACTGAGCTGATCTCCCTGTGCTATGCAGCAGCTTCCCACTAGCTGTCTACTTTACACATGGTAGTGTATATATGTCAATGCTGCTTTCTCACTTCTTCCCAGACTCCCCTTCCCCTCCGTGTTCCTCAAGTCCATTCTCTACGTCTGTGTCTCTATTCCTGCCCTGCCACTAGGTTCATTAGTAGTGTGGCTATATTAATATGAGATTAATTTGGTTTTTAAGACAAAACATTTCTGATGATTAAAATGTTAACTATAGAATGGTAGGAGATTCAATTCTCACACCCGTCTTCAATAACTGATAGATCAAGCAGAAAAAAAAATAAAGACATTGAGTTAAATACAATTAACAAGTTTCAGCTAATAAATTATATAGAATATTTTTCCCAACAACTTATGAACCCTGCTTGCTGGGGTAGAGAAAAGAAGTAATAAGCCCATGAAATAGAAAAAAAGCATATAATAAAGATGATTAGCAGAACCAAAAATTGACTTTTTGAAAAAATTTATTAGTTATAAAGTTTTGTTTAAAAGTCAGTTACTTTAATATCAACAAAATTGGTCAAAATATGATTTACCCTTTTCCCCATTAAATTCTAGAGGATCACACATTTCATCAACAATGTCTTTTTCACAGCGACAGGCTAATACCAAAAAAGCAGTTTGCAGTGCCATTAAAAAAAAAAAAAGCCTTTGATTTAAATAGATAATATTCTAACCTTGGGAAATCATGAAGTAGACCTACAAGGGGGAGAAGAACACTGATAAGTAAGCAATTAGTTGTTTCAAGATTAAGGAAGGTGACCAGTTTTATTTCCGTCCTTTTTTGTATACAAATGGGCAGCCTAGAATGAAGCCAAGTGTTAAGTTTCCCAAGAGAAAGCAAGTAGTGCAAGTCAAATTACAATTGAAAATTACTCTCTCAAAAAGCAAAAGCAAATAAAAACCAAAAACAAACCAAAGAACCCAAAAGAATACATGGATATGACTATATGTTTTTTTCACAAATCTCCAATTCATACTCAGTGCTTGAGAGGAGAGAAGATATTGCTAAGTGGAAGACATTATCATCAGCTGATTGTGCATTTGTACATTTTTGGTAACTATGACTGGCCCACTGAGTATGTCCAAAGCAGGATAGCAATTTGCCTAGGAAAAGACAGGGAATGGTAAATGGTGACCTTCCCTTTTAAACAGAGATTGATGAACCACATTTTGGGAAGGGGGGCGGTGAGGGAAACACACTTTTTCCTTTAATTTGTGAAGAATCCTCTCCTGGATGTCAAGTTCGAGTATCAACTACAGAATCTTTCAGATTCATCAACTCGAGTGAAAGTAGGGTTGCCTAAAGTTTCTGAATTTTGATGAACTACTTCTTAAACTTCAATAGCAGAATTAACTAATAAAAGACTTCTTGGGGAGAATTTAGTCTTTAAAGGAAGAATAACATTTTCCCCTTAAAAGAACTTTTACCCTTTGCGTGTAAAACAAATTTTATATCGTCAGAAAAGGGAATTATGTACCAAAATGCTTAGCTTTCAATAAATATTTTGCTGTGAGGCTTAGTGAAGCCACCAGGGAATTGGATGAGGATAGAATAGAAAAGAAACACAAAGGCATGAATTTGAAGCCAGCCCAGTAAACATGGACTCTGTTTTTCTCCACCCACATGCAGGTATGTAATAGGTGGAGAGGTGAATTTGAGAGGGTTCAGATTTTGTCCTGCTGATGTACCAAAATGAGATAGGGTGAGGATATTAAAGATATATGTAAGGGAGTTATTCCAAGGATTGTGACATTTTAGCTGAATGAGGAAATAAGGACATGGAGATGGATCAGGTCATGGGGCAAAGGTCGGGGACAATGAAAAATGGGGATTGATGAATTAATTATATCAGCTGATGAGGCTGAAGGATTAGAATGAGGATCCTAGAAGAATTAGCATGAAATGCATCAGGTGGTGGTCATAGAATGGGATGCTGGAGGTAGATTCCCCAGGTATTGGTAATGAAAGTTCTAGGTATGATGACCATGGGAGTAAGGCGCTGAGGCAGGTGGAGGACGAGACCATCGGAAGAGAAGAGGTCGAGGTATTGGAAGAATTCCCTACATGGATACAAAACTCATAATGAGTGAGTTATAATAAGAGTAGTTCTGTAGAGGTGAGCCGGGAGCTTAAATCTTCAAGAAGAGGAGCTGCTCTGAGGGTTGGTAGATAACTACAGCAAGATGGTATAGGCTCAAGGAAAAATTCAAAGGTGTTTATTTTTAACAGAAAAAGAACAAAGAATGATCCAGAAGGAGAAATGAGGAACAGGGAAGACTGGTACCTCACCTCTGGATCCAGTGAGAAGAGTGTTATGAGACAGTGAAGAAAATTTGGACTCACCTCCAAACACAGCATGGGCAAGTGGGCATTAATAGCCAAGGAGCAGGGTGGCGATCAGTGGATGGTGTATTACTAAGAGAGAACATCAAAGATAAGGGGGTTCTGGCTAAACCAGCCTAGCAGGATTCTTGCTGAAGACAGGCCAGGGTGATCAGACATCACCTGGTTGGTGGTGGAGGGTAGGGTACCCGATCAGCTATCAAGGATGGGGGATTCTGGTTAAAGTGACTTGGCGTGGTCCTTGCTCAAACTAGATTTTACAAGGAGTGTGCAGATGGGCTTAGGAGAACGTTGAGGAGCCTGACTAAGGTTTGGTCAAGCAACAGATTTGGTCATACCTGGATCTCCAACTTCTAGCCTGTAGAACTGTGAGACAATATATTTCTGTTTTTAAGCCACCCAGTTTGTGGTACTTTGTTACAGCAACCCTAGCACATTAATAGCAATAGAATACATCTGTATCGTGAGCTTTGTGAGAGCAGGAACTGAATGTCATGTGTAACTCCAAGACTTAGCAGCCCATGTCCTACTCAGGTTTAACTGCCATTTAGATCTTGTGTGGGTACATTTTACGTGAGTGTTATTTTTTCAGTATAAGAGCAATTAGACAGGGAGCCAGAGAAATGTCTGAGGACTTAAGTTTGCAAGGTTAAATTATCATTGGAGTTTTGAAAATTCTTTCTAGGAGTCAGATTATGGCTGTGTTGTATGTCATAAGCAATCTGGACCTAGCACCATAGACTAAAGTTCAATTGACTGGCCTCAGCTTTATGCCGACAGGCAAATGTCCTTATTGCTATTTCTCTTTCTCTTGCTCTGCCATCTAGGTGATTGAGCCCAATTTACAGGGAGGGAAATCTTTCCTCTGAATCCAATCCATGGGACTTCTATTGATCCCATGTATGACTTTGCCTGTGTCTTTATACTATATAAGTTAAAGGTATTTTTTAATCTGCTTCTATTGAGAGGAGGTGGGTACCTGGGTCAAGTACATCTTTGATATATTACTAATTATATTCTGATAATTTATTGAAAGGACGGAGAATAATGTGGGGAGCTTTGGCAAGCTGCCTGAATAGAATTGATGATAGAGGACAAACCATGTTATGAATAGCCTTGGAAGTGGAATATATTTGAATGGGATTAAAGATATTTATCAGCAGTAAGGGTGACAGTTTCACAGTGTGATTTGCTTGGCTATTCAGCTACCTGAATATGATGAGGTTCCTCCAACGCCGCTTCCACTGCTAATCTCAGAACTCATAGTTCAAATGCCCACAAGTAGTAAGATTATCATTAAAAACCAACTTCAGCAAAAACAGGCACAAGAATGTCAGCAGAAATGCAAAGTTTGAAATTAAATTTGAGAAGTTACAATGCAGGATTTGGAACTGTCTGAAGTGTACTTTCAGATGCCATTTCTGTGTATAGATAGATGATCTGTCGATATCTATTTATCTATATCTATTTATCTATATCTATAGAGGGAGAGATTAGCAACTTTTTAAAGATTTTTACATCACTTCTCTCGTATATGTAATATATTTGTATTACATATACAAAACCTTAAAAGATATTAAATCTTTAAAAGTGAACACAGTGCAGGAGGTAAGTGGACTAGTTGTTCCAATTATTTACTGCTATATAAAACAGCATACCAGGGGCTTCCCTGGTGGCGCAGTGGTTGAGAGAGTTCGCCTGCCGATGCAGGGGACATGGGTTCGTGCCCCGGTCCGGGAGGATCCCACGTGCTGCGGAGCGGCTGGGCCCATGAGCCGTGGCCACTGAGCCTGCGCGTCCAGAGCCTGTGCTCCGCAACGGGAGAGGCCGCAACAGCGAGAGGCCCGCATACCGCAAAACAAAAACAAAAACAAAAACAAAAACATCATCCCAAAACTAAGTGGCTAAAACAATATTATCTCTTACGGTCCTGGGGTTGATGGCGTTCAGCTAGGGGTTCTCATTTGGAGTCTGTCATACAGTTGTGGTCAGACAGTGGCTAGAACTGGAGTCACCTCAGAGGACTTCTCACTCACATACCTGGAATTGACACTGGCTATCCACTGAGTTCTTAGCTGGGGCTTTCAGCCGGAACACCTATAGGTGACCTCTACTTCCTCATAGCATAGCAGCTGGGTTCTAAGAGCACGTATCCCAGGCGAGAAGATGAGAGCTGCATCACCTTTTAAAACCTACTCTCAGAAGTTATATAGTATCTCTTCCTTTGTAGTCACAGGCCCGCCTATGTTCAAGCGGTGGGGACATAGACCCCACTTCTCAATGAGAGAAGTAACAATGTCACTTTGTAAGAAAAGCATGTGCGATGGGAAATCTTGTTGCAGCCATCTTGGAAAATCCAATTTGTCACGCTGATAGTATCCATAAAACCTCTGCAATAATAATTCTTGAGTTTGGACTACCAGATTTCACTCTAAGAACTTAGTCCTTCTCTGTAATCATTCAACAGTTTATCAATGGAAACCAAAATAAAATTCATATTTTTCCCAAATCTCAGCCTATAGTACCAAGCTCTAGATTAAATAGTTTGTGTCCAAATATCAGAATTAGCAGAGAGGAATGGTGAAACTAAAGGAATTTATCTTTCTTCTTTTGTTTTGAGGTTTGAAAGACATGTTGTAGTGGATAAATCCACTACACGTAGGTAGTTGGGGAAGTCTGGCAATACAGAAGTTTCCTTAACACAGTGGTATTCTATATATCTTATTCAAATTACCCATGATGAACCAAACCCATATCAAAGAAAACACTCCAACCTCTTGCATTTAAATCCTGATGCAAGTCCTTGAAATTAAATGTTGATCATCATAGCACAGTCAATATGTAGCTGTAAGTGTTTATGATTTTCGCATATTAAAATTTATTTGAAGCCTAGTCAAAAATCCCTGTTGTTGGCACCTGCTCAGTGAGTTATCAGATATCAAGAGGCCCACTGGACTCAATGGGCATCAAACCAGGGAGATGCTTGAACTCTTCAGTTCAGTTATTACCAAACTACTGGCAGCGTTATTGAAATCATTTCTCCTACTTACAAGCAAAAAACCTCAGTGCTTAGAAAACTTTTTACTTATTCAAAGCTTCCCTGGGGACACATGTGCTGGATGAAAATTCCTTAGAAATTTATGCTTCTGGCCCAAACCTGAGAAAATAGTCTAGGTTGGGCAGATAAGGGAATATTCAGAGTACTCTGCATTAATTCTTCCTTAGATAAAGACTACAACTACCATTCTTTTTAAAATTGAACTGATTCTTTCATATCGAGGATCATTCCAGTTTTATCAATACTTTTCAAAGGAGAGTACTCCCTTGAAATAAGTTCCAGTGCAAAAACTATCTTTATTAAATTCCACCAACATTTCTTAAACCTTGATTCTGCCCTAGACACGTAAATCTCCATCCCCACCTCCCACTCTGACCCAAGTTTTAGGGGACACAGATGACCAATAGTTCTTGCCCTCAGAGAATTTATAATCTAGAGAGAGATGAAGGTACAAGGAGGAAAGGGAAAGATGTAAGATATATACATAACTATTAATTAATTATGAGAGCATTGGACATGGAGTCAGAAGATCCCCATTTTAGCCAAAGCTTGCCATTAAGTGGTACATAATTTCTGACGAGTCACTAAATCTCCTTTACACTAAGCTGCTTCATAATTAATAAATACTAATTTCCTTCCTCACAATGATAATATTATCTTCCTCACAGATTTTTGTTGTTGTTAAAAATACATGATCTGGGGCTTCCCTGGTGGCGCAGTGGTTGAGAGTCCGCCTGCCGATGCAGGAGACACGGGTTCGTGTCCCGGTCCGGGAGGATCCCACGTGCCGCGGAGCGACTGAGCCCGTGAGCCATGGCCGCTGAGCCTGCGCGTTCGGGGCCTGTGCTCCGCGACGGGAGAGGCCACAGCAGTGAGAGGCCCGCATACCGCAAAAAAAAAAATAAATAAATAAATAAAAAATACATGATCTGGTTCATGTAAAATGCTTAGCACAGCTCCTGATACACAGTAAGCACTCAACAAATGTTCATTTCATCATGATACAGTGGTAGTGATGGTAGGGGATGTGGGAATGCTTTGTAAACTGTGAAGTCTTAGATCAACATAAGGTATTTCTATTCATAACAGACAGAATATATAACATCCTATTGAAACCTATAATTCTCTGCTCAGCTACCAGCTCCCCAAACACTACCTTTTTGCTGTTTCTAGAGACTCTAGGGACTTCCCTGCTCCATCCCATCCCCTTTCCTCACCATTCGGAGCCCAGTTCAAAGACCATCTCAGCTCTAAATTAGCCCGACCCCATGAGATCAAGTAGGTAACCCCAGCCCATATTCCCTTTACAATCCATCCACACGATTACGCTAGGAGTGCATTTGTCTTACTCGTGTTTGTATTCCCAGTACCTAGAATAGTACCTGGCTCAAGATGGATGCAGGTGTGCATTGTGTTAATGCAGTAGGAATGTTGATGAGAATCCAAGGAAGGGGATGTGTGGCACACATTATGGGTGGAGCCCTGGCCTTGGACCAGATTTCAGTTGTACCTCTGACTTTTCCAAACTTGCTGTTTGACTGGGCACTTGACCTTTATTCGAGATGTTTCCTGTTTCTTAAGGTAGGATTGTATTGCTATAAACTTCCCTCTTAGAACTGCTTTTGCTGCATCCCATAGGTTTTGGATCAACATGTCTCCATTGTCATTTGTTTCTAAGTATTTTTTGATTTCCTCTTTGATTTCTTCAATGATCACTTCGTTATTAAGTAGTGTATTGTTTAGCCTCCATGTGTTTGTATTTTTTACAGATCTTTTCCTGTAATTGATATCTAGTCTCATAGCGTTGTGGTCGGAAAAGATACTTGATACGATTTCAATTTTCTTAAATTTACCAAGGCTAGATTAGTGACCCAAGATATGATCTATCCTGGAGAATGTTCCATGAGCACTTGAGAAAAATGTGTATTCTGTTGTTTTTGGATGGAATGTCCTATAAATATCAATTAAGTCCATCTTGTTTAATGTATCATTTAAAACTTGTGTTTCCTTATTTATTTTCATTTTGGATGATCTGTCCGTTGGTGAAAGTGGGGTGTTAAAGCCCCCTACTATGATTGTGTTACTGTCGATTTCCCCTTTTATGGCTGTTAGTATTTGCTTATGTATTGAGGTGCTCCTATGTTGGGTGCATAAAGAAGATATAACAATTGACCTTTTATCTACCCGTTTTCTCTTCTGGAAAATGGCTATTGACAGCCAAAAATAATTTCAGTGTGGTACAAAGTCTTCATAACTCTATAAGGCAGATATTATTAACAGGTGAGGAAATCCACATTCAGAGAGCTTCAGAATTACACAGCGTAATACATGCTATAGCCAGGTCTCTCCATCTGAAAGGTCCAAGTTCATAGCTGCTATACTACATGGTGGCTTATTGGAACACATAAGATGTTGGTTCCTTCTCACTCTGAATTCCAGAATGTCATGACACAATTCCTCTTCTCTCACTCCTATTCTCTGCTTGTCATGTGAAAGATATTCTAAATCTACTCCATTCTATTATTTAGTCTTACTCAAGCCTAGACTATCAACCTGGTGGAAGTCAAGGCCATTATTCTACCTCTTAATTTTCTCCCCATGCAGTTGCTGGGCCTAGCAGCAGTGCTCAGCAGTGATTTAATGTAGTTGAAACAGGTTTCAAGTAGTTGAGAGCCAGGCCATAGGAGCTGGATAAGACCTATGCAAAAAAACAACACAAAATGCTTTTCAGGTTTGTTTTTCTCTTGGACTCTTGTCCCAAGGCCAACTATTTGGCATTTGAGCGCTTTTTGGTGAACTTTTTTTTTTTTTAATTCTAGATAATACTGTTGTGAAATAAACTAGACAGAGGTTTCTCAGCCTTGGCACTCTCTCCACTTTGGGCTGGATATTTCTTCGCTGTGGCAGGCAGTCCTGGGAACTGTAGGGTGTTTGGCACCATCCCCAGTCTTTACCCACTGTGTACCAGTAGCACCACCACTCTCAGTCATGAAAGCCCAAAATGTCTCCAGACATTGCCAAATGTCCCCTGGGAATAAAATTCTCCGTCCCCCATCCCACCTTGGAACTAGACTGAATGGCGCAGGTGGGCTAAACCTCATTCCTTACATTATGGAATCGAGTTTCGTATGAAAGACATTTTTACCCAATGAAGTTAGAAAGTATGATGTCAAATGAGGAAGACTTCTTTTCCCCAGGTGAGCACTTGTCCCCTCAAGCTCACCCTTTACTGGTAAACCACCATCCAGGGCTTTGTCAGGACTGTGATACATGGTCCTTAAAAAGCCAAAGCCACAAAAGCAGTTATGGTTTTGTTACACCAAAGTGTCCCTGAAATTCAAAGCTACATGTTTATCAAGATGTATTCCCCTGTCACCATGATTACCTGTGTTGCCTTGGACTGCAAAGAAAAGACAAGGAGTGAGTGAGTGGGGTTTTTTCGTGTTCATGTATTGTACCTGAGTTCTGTCTTAGTCTGCTTCCTAAATAGAATAATCAATGCCATTATCTCTTCCTCCCTCATCTAAATCACATCAGGACTCTACAGCAGATCGATAGTTACAACAAAGAAGGCCAAAGCTCTCATTCCAGGGGGACTCATTACTCTGCAGCCCAGTATCTGGGTATGGATTCCGTGTAAGGGTATCTACTCTAACGTAGGAGTTAACAACAGCTGTCAGTTATTAATGCCGCATCACGACACCACCATAACCGGCTGCATGTGTGCAGAGAGCATGTCCAAAAAAACAAATAAGCCTGCTTCCTTCTTTCCCATCTTCCTTTGATTTCGTCTTTCTTTTCATATTATTTTAAATGGCCTTCTCTAGCAATGTAAAATGTTTGGGACTTCATTGAGATTCTTAGCCAGTACAGGTGGCATATAAGCAGACTCACATCTGCTGCAGTATTACTACAAAGACTAATTAAAATAAATTCAGATCTTAAATTAGTCCTTTCAGTAACATTTATTGCTTAAGTCACTGGGCAATAAAGTATATAATTTAGTTAAGCTGAAGAGAAAAGTGGTTTTAGGATTGTATTTCCTGACCAGCCCCTAAAAGGAGGGTAAAATAAGACAATGGTTATGCACCCACCTACCAATTTTTCCAATAGCAGCTGCTTTTCCTGTGGTTTTTCCTAGCTTTGGGGTCATCCTATTTGATTGTGATTAGGGACTAACCTGTCTGTAGTGTGATCTAAAACAATGTCATGGACAAATCATATAGGAAACCTTTTTTTAGTGGAAAGGCTGGTCATTACCATCTCCAGGTTCTCTAAGATTCTGCAATAGTCTGTTCACATCTGAGACCCAGCAGACGCACTTTTTGTTAGGAAAGCTCTGTATCTCAGGGAAGACCAAAATTAGGCTTCCCTGTCTCCAATTCTTCAAATCCCATGTACGGATTTTTTTTTCTGTCTGCCAATGTGATATTTAGCAATTTCCCTCTCCAAACAGCTCCACCTACCTCCACGTGTACCTTTGTTAAACTGAGTTTCCCATAGATTTCAAAGACCTAAAAACTCTTGTTGTTTTCAAAGAAGAGATTCATTTCTTTAGTTCAAAAAAAAGAAAAAAAAAAGACTGTTATTGGGCATCTGCTATATGCAGAGTGCTCAAATTCTGACCTAAGGATGTTTATTGTTCTTCTGGGCTTATTTTAAAGAAAAATATAGCAAAGAACAGAGTGCCATGACATTTTTATAACTATATGCAATTCTCCAGATAGTTCCTTTTTTTTTTTTATTTTTAACATCTTTATTGGAGTATAATTGCTTTACAATGTTGTGTTAGTTTCCACTGTATAACAAAGTGAATCAGCTGTACCTACACATATATCCCCATATCCCCTCCCTCTTGCGTCTCCCTCCCACCCTCCCTATCCCACCCCTCTAGGTGGTCACAAAGCACCAAGCTGATCTCCCTGTGCGATGCAGCTGCTTCCCACTAGCTATCTATTTTATGTTTGGTAGTGTATATATGTCCATGCCACTCTCTCACTCGTCCCAGCGTACCCTTCCCCCTCCCCATGTCCTCAAGTCCATTCTCTATGGCTGCGTCTTTATTCCTGTCCTGCCCCTAGGTTCGTCAGAACCATTTGTTTTTAGTTTTAGATTCCATATATATGTGTTAGCATACGGTATTTGTTTTTCTCTTTCTGACTTACTTCACTCTGTATGACAGACACTAGGTCCATCCACCTCACTACAAATAACTCAATTTCGTTTCTTTTTACGGCTGAATAATATTCCATTGTATATATGTGCCACATCTTCTTTATCCATTCATCTGTCGATGGACACTTAGGTTGCTTCCGTGTCCTGGCTATTGTGAATAGTGCTGCCACGAACATTGTGGTACATGACTCTTTTTGAATTATGGTTTTCTCAGGGTATATGCCCAGTAGTGGGATTGCTGGGTCATATGGTAGTTCTATTGTTAGTTTTTTAAGGAACCTCCATACTGTTCTCCATAGTGGCTGTATCACTTTACATTCCCATCAACAGTGCAAGAGGGTCCCCTTTTCTCCACACCCTCTCCAGCATGTAGTTCCTTTTTAATACTGACCAGCCAAGTTTTTTTGACATGCTCTGAAACACCCCGGTAACTACCACCAGTGAGCAGATTCATTCAATCTGTTGGAAGTTGTCTTGTTTTGCTGGTGGTCCTTGGGATGCTGGGCTTCTCGGGACCTCTCCTTTTCTGTCACCTCAGGAAGATATAAGATATAACAACATAGAGGCTTGATCCAGGTGGAGCTTCCAAATCCACAAAAGTCGGAACACTTTGTATATCTACCACCACCAAAATTCGTGGACATGTGACCAGAAAGATCTAGATCTCTGAAAGTTTAGATTGTTTGAGGCCCTTGAAAAGACACCTCTATTTCCAGGCCATCTGGTTGATGACAGGGCTGGTGGCAAATTTTGGTAACTGGAATTCAGGCCATTAAGAAAACATTTTAAGTTGTGGGATTTCCTCTTAACTTTGCCTCCTACAAATTAAATTTAATAGAAAGACACATTCCTTCTTACAGTATTGAGCTTATACTACTCTTATGGAAAATAATTGACATTGTATTTATGTATTCTGTTTACTGTTTGGCCTTAATTGTTTAACAGCAATTTTTGTTACATATTTATTTTTTCCTGTTCCATTGCTATTTATACTATACCTGTTTAAAGTCTGAAGACACTGCTTTGTGCTACAATGTTTTCCTTTGTGACTCAACCCCAGCCTCCTTCCCATCCCCTTAAATATAAACGAAGTAACAATAATAAACTTCCCCTGTGTCCTCTTAACTGTTTCCTGGGATGCCTGACTCTAGGTAACATCTGAAGCTTCTCTCCACCAGCTGCCCAGCTCTGGTGTTAAAAGCATGAGGCACTCTCACTTTTATTTCTTTGCAGATAAAAAGTGTTTTTTATTAGACATTATTCTACAATTTCTCCAAGGCCTTTTCTAATTAATCACCTGGCACCTGTCCTAGTATTAAAAGATACTCCCTGCCTTCCTGTGGTGAGAAAGTAGATTAATGGGGAAAGGCTTGCTTTTCTGGGTACTTGTTTGATTCCTGTGTGAGCATTTTGATTCAAGAATAATATATATCCCTAATTTCTACTGTAGTTTTCTACCTGGGACCTAGTCTTCTTAAGTTGCAATTAGAGGAAACTGTGTGTATGTGTGTGCGTGCGTGCGTGCGTGTGTGTGTGTGTGTGTGTGTGTTTATATAGAAATACCATGAATGCATACATGTTAAACAGACTGCATTTAGGAGGACTTGGAATTGGAATATGTTCTGTTCCCTGTTCCTCTGTTCTCTCTTACTTTAGAATAACGACCAGTAGGGGAATGTTGGGGACCCCCCCCATGGCCTGTTTTTAATCTCTTAATTTTTAAAAATTAAAAGTTGTCAGCATTTTGTATATCAGAAATGTCCAAGAAGCTGGAAGTCTGAGAGAAATTGTGATTTCATAAAAACAGCTGAATTGAACTGGCCAAAAAAAATATGCCCTACCCCCACTGGTGGGGTTTTTTTGTGGGTGCGGGGGGGGTGCGCTTTCCAGACGTTTGAGAGTTTCTAGGCTGGGGCCTTTTTTTCATCTTTTCTTTTTATTATTTTGCTTTTACCTTTTTAAAAAACAGAATTCCAGTGTGAGCTACTGACTGAGTTATGCCTGTGTATACTTGCGCCAGACCAATCCTAATTAGAGGCTGTTTAATAAATTGGGACTGTGTTGCCTGCAGCTTTTTGACCTTTGCTCCCTGATTGTCTCCCATTAATGCCCTTGCCCTCTGGTGTTCCCTGTAAACTTTGGGAATTCACTGATTCTCGTTCAATTTGTGGACCTTCTGAGTTTGTTCAGCCTTTTAGGAAGTTTCCTTGAGCTAATAACCATCTGTCACTGCTCCTGTTTTACTGCTGCAGCTCCTGCTGCTGGAGACCAAGGCAGGGTCCTCAGCATACTGCTAGTATCTTTAAATCAAAGCGTGATCGTTAAGTAACATACCCCGAACATCTTTGTCATATAAAACTGTAAAGTTACATTAGGTGTAGTACTTTAAACTTTGCCGTATCGAAGAGGTAACGATGTCAGAACTTGGCTTCCACCCCTCAAGGACCCATAAATACACTGTGTGGATGCCAGGTTATAGACCACACAGGCTTACAATATGCACTCCTGGTTTCTTGCCTCTATTACTTTAAAAACAAGGCAACTGGTAAACCACACCCATCGGGGATGATCCGCTCCTACACCTCACCTCTTCAGGTTCCTCTAACCGTGTTTGGCATTCGAAGGAAAGACTGCCGACTCCTTGGCACTACTCAGAACGGTCCAAGATATTGAACATGCTCTCTCCGAGCGCCTGTGGACTGGGGAACTTTTTCCTGAGTCCTGGGGAATCACTGGGTTACCAAAGTCAGCTGCTTCACCGTGTCAGAATTCCTCTTTTCCAGGTTTATGAAAGGCAAAAGCAAAAACCCAGACATACAAAAGAAAACTCAATGTTTTTAGGAAAATTTAAATAATTGAGGTCTTTTTAATTGGAGAGGTTAGGCAAAGGGATTTGGGAGGCCATTAACTACGGAAAGGTCACATATTCAACACTACTGTAGGTAATTCCCTGGTGGCGCAGTGGTTGAGAGTCCGCCTGCCGATGCAGGGGATGCGGGTTCGTGCCCCGGTCCGGGAGGATCCCACATGCTGCGGAGAGGCTGGGCCCGTGCTCCGCAGCGGGAGAGGCCACGGCAGTGAGAGGCCCGCGTACCGCAAAAAATAATGAAACAACAAACAGGAATCAACACTACTCTAAATCATATTAGCCTCAAGGCAAACATCTCATGGAATTCTAGTAATGTAAGCAAAAAAAAACCATTATCATAAATATTACTGCAGGCTATTCATCTCCCTTTCTTCCTTCCTTCTTTACTCCTTTCCTTCCTTCCCTCCCTTCCCTCTTTCTTCTTATGTCCCCTATCCTTAAAGCCTTCTCCCTTCAGATGCTACGCAATTCTTTCCACTTCTCAAAGATAAATACTCCGGAAAGAGTATTCTATTCTTGCTGTTTCCATTTCCTCACCTCTTATTCACTCCTGAATTCGCAGGAATCTGGTTTCTACCTCCAACAGCCTACTAAAGTCTCTCTCACTAAAAGTACAAATACTATTACTCCAAATGAAGAAATCCAGTTGATGGTTCTGACTTCTTATCTTATGGTTCTCCTCTGCCTTGTTTAGACTTAGGGATAATTTCCTCCATTGTGAACCTCTCTATTTTTTCAAAGTTCAGTGCTTCAGGTTCTCCTTAGAGCTCACTAGCCACTCCTCTGCTTTCTTCATGGGCTCTGGCCTTCCTATCAATGTTAGAAAGAAGCACTGCATTAGTTCCATGGAAACAGGGAGCATCACAGTCATGAGCTCTGCAAGACATGTGCGCATACAAAGTTAAACAGCAAGGAGAGGGACAAGCTCAAGAGAATACAGATCTTCCTTGATTCACAAGGAATTCATTTAATATACTTAACCTACCAAACATCATAGCTTAGCCTCGCCTACCTTAAACGTTCTCAGAACACTTACATTAGCCTACAATTGGTCAAAACCATCTAACACAAAGCCACTTTTATAATAAAGTGTTGAATATCTCATGTGATGTATTGAACACTGTACTGAAAGTGAAAAACAGAATGGTTGTCTGGGTGCAGAACGGTTGTAAGTGTATCACTTGTTGACACACCTGATGGTGTGGCTGCCTGGGAGCTGTGGCTTGCTGCCTGCGTAAAAGATCAAAATTCCAAATTTGAAGTACCGTTTCTACTGAATGTGTATTACTTTCACACCATCATAAAGTCGAAAAATCATAAATTGAGCCATAGTGAAGTAGAGATATGTGATAAGAAGCATGGTTCAGAAGAAGAATAAGTGCAGAGTATCGATTGGAGTAGTTCTGGAAGCATCATGGCCGTACAGAATGCACGTGGCATTTGGAGTTTTCAGGTTGCATTTGGATCCTAGCCCTGATAGTCATAGGACCCTCCCTGGGCAAGTTACTTGAGGGCAGTGAGCACTTAATGGACTAGTGAGACTTAGATCACAGGAGTGTTGACAGAATTAAACAAAACAAAGTGTCATTATTTTTGTTGGTATATAGTATGTGCTTCACGAATATTTGTTCACTTTCCTTGTTTCACAGAAAGGGGAGCCTTGAGAAGGCCTACAAAAAAATGAAGTAGTATTTGGATAGGCAGAGAGAAAGAGTAAAGACATTTTAGGAGAGAAAAACAGTATGAGAAAAGGACTAAAGAGGAGGATTACGTATAATGTGCTTGAGTCAGTGCATGGCACTGGAGAGGAGAATGGGTGCGGTAGGTAGAGGGGAAAGAATTTTAATCAGGTAGATTATGGCCATAAGTGGGTTTTAGGGCAAAGATAAATGCTCAGTGTTATGTGGCAGCCTGGTTGGAAGGGGAGTCTGGGGGAGAACGGGTACATGTATCTGTAGGGCTGAGTCACTTTGCTGTGCACCTGAAACTGTCACAACATTGTTAATCAGCCATATCCCGATATAAAATAAAAAGGTTTTTAAAAAAGATCAATGGTCTGTCTTATTTATACCATACTTATAAATGGCCCAACTTTGCTTATTTCATTGCAAATTTTGTTTAAATGTATTATCTTAGTTCACTTCCAGTCAATACGATGTTGGAACTTATGCATCAAACCGCACGGTCCTCTTCAATACGTAGGAATGAAAGAGAAGCAAAATTAATGTTAATGATATGGTGCCTTAGAAGGTGAAAGGGACTGTGGAGCAAGATAGAAAGTGCTGGGTTGAGAATGACGAGAGGGTGCAATTTTAAATAAAGTATTCGGGAAAGGCCCCTCTGAGGAGGCGACATGGCGCTAGAGCTCGTGAAGGTCGTGTGGGTGCCTGTGGGACGGGTATTCCAGGCAGGGGGACGAGGCACGCAAAGTCCCTAAAGCGGGAGGGTGCCTGGTGTGTTTGAGGAACGACTAGAAAGCCTACATGGCTGGATCAGAGTGAGCTGGGGGCGGGGGGGGAGGGTGCTGGAAGATGAGGTCAGAGGGCGAGCGGGGACAGATCACAGAAGGCCTGGTTGGCCACTGTGAAGACGGTGCCGTTGCCCTTGAGTGTGATGGGAAACCCCTGAGGATCTTGGACAACAGAGAGCTGGACGTGATCAAACTTAACCTTCACCGGGGCCACCCTCCTGCTGTGTCAAGGAGGAACCTCTCGGGCCCCTTCCCCTCCTCTCTCCCCATGCAAGCGTGAAGAGGCAAAGGGAGCTCTAGGAAGGGAGCGGGAGAGCGCAGGGGAGAAACAGTGAGCACCCTCCCCACGCCGCCTCCCCGCGGTGGTCTGCTGCGCCGCAGTCAAGTCCGCCTGAGCCGGGAGGGGGGTTAGGTGGCTAGATGGCTACATGGAGCCTTTCATCCATGTCAGAAAGGTGCCCGGGAAAGGTGAGGGACCTGGTGTATTAGTCAGGGTTTTGCAGAGAAATGGAACCAATAAGATAGATATGGTTTTGGATATGGATATAGATAGAGACAGAGATGGAGATATATAGGAGGAGATTTCCTGTAGGAATTGGTTTACATAGTAATGGAGGCTGAAAGATCCCACGCTCTGCCATCCGCAAGCTGGAGAAGCAGGAAAGCTGTTGGCATAATTCAGTCCAAGTTGGAAGGCTTGAGAACCAGAGGGGCTGCTGGTGTAACTCCCAGTCCAAGGTCAAAATCCTGAGAACCCAAGGAGCCACTAGTGTAAGTCCAAAGGCCCGAGAACCAGGATCTCCAGGGTCCACGGGAAGGAAAAGATGGATGTCCCAGCTCAAGACAAGAAAGTGGATTTGCTCTTCCTCCGCAACTTTTTTTTTTTTTTTTTGCGGTACCTGGGCCTCTCACTGTTGTGGCCTCTCCCGTAGCGGAGCACAGGCTCCGGACACGCAGGCTCAGCGGCCATGGCTCATGCGCCCAGCCGCTCCGCGGCATGTGGGATCTTCCCGGACCGGGGCACGAACCCGTGTCCCCTGCATCGGCAGGCGGACTCTCAACCACTGCGCCACCAGGGAAGCCCCCTCCACATTTTTGTTCCATTTGGGCCGCCACAGTGATGATGCCTGCCCACATTGATGAAGGCACATCTTCCCTACTCAGTCTCCTGAATCAAATGCTAGCCTCTTCCGGAAACACCTCACAGGCACACCCAGAAATAATGTTTTCCCAGCTATGTGGGCTTCCCTTTGCCCAGGCAAATTGAAACATAAAATTAACCATCATACCCAGTTAAGATTTCACCTGGGTGCCAAGAAGAGTCATTCAAAGAGCTTGCTGGAATACAGTGGTGTAAAAAACCATCCGGTTCTTGTTCAGTTGCATCTATATCAAGACCACCTTGTTCAATAGATGAGTTTTATATACTTATAAACCATTATAGACAAGTAGTACTATCAAATCATACATTAAGTAGAATAAGTTTTAAATTTTTCCAATTCTAGATAAAGAAATATCAACACAGGCATCCCAGAGGGTGGTACTGACCTTCTCCAATTTGGAGAACACTGCACACACAGGACCCGCAGTTGGGGCGGCCAGTGCCCCTGCAGTGCAGGTGATCGGCGAGCGGTGGAGGTCGAGCAATAGGAGAGGGCAAATGAAGGAGGTGACTGTGGTGCTTGACATTCTATGGTAGAAACATGGGAGGAAAATGCAGAGGGACAAGAATTGAGGCTCTTGAGATTCATTCCATGTGGGAGGAGGACGGTAAGAGCATTCTGAGAACAGTCAGAAAAGAAAGAGCAGGAAAGAGAATGACAGTGGCGCCCAGGGGGAGAAGAGAGGCAAGTTATTTGTATTACAGACCACAGCGGAGTGGTCAAATGTGACCAAGATGCAGTGTTTGAGTTTCCCAAGGAGGCTTATGAGGAGAGAATTTTACTAAGAGATCAGGCAATAGTGTTGTAACATTGAAAAGAACACAAGATAAAGAAACTGAGACAACTGACAGACTGTGGAGCCGGTGGAGGAGTCCCTAGTATAGTCATACATTCTAAAAAGAACTGCTTAAAAAAAAAATCAGTCATCTCAGTAAAGCAAGATTGGGTGAGAATTTAAGAATATTCTGATCCTGGATTGGCAGGTGATGAGCAGAATAATCGTCCAGACCATCTTCTGCTCAGTTCCTGGGGTGCAGAAATGCTAAGCGGGAATGCTTTGCAAAAGAGGGAGGGAGACGCAAGCGGGAAGAGATATGGGAACATATGTATATGTATAACTGATTCACTTTGTTGTAAAGCAGAAACTAACACACCATTGTAAAACAGTTACACTCCAATAAAGATGTTAAAAAAAAAAAGGTGATAGTTTGAAGGCACTTGGCTTTCTAAAAAATATCTCCTCATAATAATGTTCTTCCATTTCAGAAAGAATTTAAATTGAAAACCTTAATGCTCTCGTCATGTCTGAACACACACTGAATGCAATGAAAGCACCCTCTATAGGAATTTCTGATCTCCCTCTTTCTTTGTTATCATTCAAGTCTCCCAACTCAGCTTTTACATTTGAATGTCCTTCTAACTTGAGGGGGAGAGGCCATCATACCATTTCTCATCCCTTGTGGCTGGTATGTGAGATGGGTCTCAGGGAATTAAGGGAAGAAAGCTCTCCTTGCTGGAGACAAACAGTATTGTGTAATAGAACCCTGGATTCTCTATCAGTAGCTTCTGACCCCAAGGCTGTCCCACAGAGCTATAGTCCTAGGAAAAGCCACACGATGGTTTAAGCTTGGGGTACCGATTAGTAATTGTGATATATGTTACCGTTGATGGTTCAGGATATTTCCTTGAAAGGCCTGTTTTCATAACACTCTGATTATGCTGTTTGGAGCAACAGTTAGTGTAACTGTTTAGATAGGAAATCTAGGAATGACAAACTAACAAAACGCTGGAAAATACACAGTGCAGTCAGTCATGGTTTACAAGATTATGGATGTTAGTATAATAATGAAAAGAAATTAGTAAATTTCTTCTATAAAATCAATATGCTCTTTAAAAGTATGTTGCCTCTATGCATGATTTGATCTCCATGGCTGCTGCCACATCCTCAGTATTTACATGATATATTCCCTCTGATTTTGTGTAATATTGCAAAATTTGTAAAATGCTGTCACCCAGACTTCTGCTGTCATCAGACTTCTCACTTATTCTGACAATTTGGCTTTATTAGCCCTACTTTACAGTTGAGATCCTAAGAGTCTAACTTTGTCAATATCACGGCTAAAGATGACAGGTGGGTGTCTTGAGCCCAGGTCTCCGTGGCCTCAGAGTCCGTGATTTTTGCACTACATCATGCTTCCTTAGAAACTAAATGGACTTGTCTTGCATGGACTGTGTTCTTCTTCTAACCGGGGCACAGGAGGAGTCCCAGGTAAATAGGCAGGTGGTCTTAGGGAGGGATGTCTGGAAGCAACTGTTGGGAGTCCCAGAAGGTTGGCAGTGCTGTGTCCAAGGTCTGGTCCCAGGTAGTGGGACCCCAGCCGTGGAGACTGGGCTGCAGGAGGAGGACCTCGATGCAACCAGGAGGACCTGGTTGCTTCATAGCAACCCAGGGTTGCTATGTTGTGCGGCTTCCATTTGCTCCTCCAGATCCGCTCTCCACCCTTCCTCAATCTTCTCTGGGCTCCTGGAAGCTGCCCTGCATGGACAGGATCAAAAGACCCCCTTTCTCTTCTTTTGCTGTTGCCTTTTGCCAATGGGAACCACCAGCAGGAGGTCAGAGGATGAAGTTGGGAGTGTTTATTCCGCCACCTCCCCCTCTGTGAGGTTGCCCTGAGCTCCCTGCAGCTCTCAGTCTCCCATAACGTAGCCTTGCCTACTGGTTCCTGTCACCACTCCTTCCTCTTGTCCCTTCTGACCTAGTCCTAGAAGCTTCACTATTTCTTAACGTTTTCTCTGTGCCTTTCCTGTACCTTTGTAAATGGTCTTGTCTTGAACTCTTCACCTTGCCCCGTTTAAATGTGCTTTTTGTTTCCTAAAGGGCCCCTGACTGATCAGACCTGACCAGGTGGGAACTAATGTCTGGATTTAGGCACATGAGCAGGACAGGGACCCTGCTACTGGGAATGAAATTAGAATGAGGATCTAGAGCCAGGAAGATGAGCTGAGTGTGCCCTAGTAGAGTGAGAGACAAGAATGCAGTAGACTGGGAAGAAATCTGCCCTGAGACTGACTGGACAGGACTCTGCTGGATGGGATCTCTGGTCTTCCAGGGGACAAGACCCTTCACAGATGCTCTGAAGGGTTGGAGGTACAAGGAAGGCTGCAGATGCTCAAGAGGCGGCAAGCCTATGGAGAGCTGTGGCCCTAGGAGAAAGAGTGGCTGGACGTTTGAGGGCTTACCCCTTGTGACAAAGACTATTCACTGAACGCTTTTTCACTTCCTGCTGGGCACAGAGACCACGATCCCATGTGCCTGAGATATGGCCAAAGGCATGTGAGGAGAAGGGATGTACTATTAACCCTAAGACCCCCCTCACTGTCCTCCACATTGTGCTGTAATTGAGAGTGGTGCCGGCCACAATGATATCAATCATTCATGCATTCCTTTCATTCATTCCCTGAGACAGGACTTGGGGATACAGCCTCTCAAGAAGCTTGCTCACAGGCCCTTATATTAAACTGATTGTGACTGGGGACGTGGTAGACCACTGCCACACCTGGAAAGACACTACAGAATCAGACACGATTCTTCTGGTACTTCGGTAATACCTCCTGCAATGGCTGTGCATGAAGCACTGTGCGTTAGGCCCCATTTTCTATCCTTTTCCTTTCGAAAATGATGATCATTTGTATTGGGTGCCCACCCTGCACCAGGTGCTTCTGAAACCTTATGCTGTGCTAAGTAGAAAAATGTAGGCTTATAACCAAGTTGAGGCTGAAACTAATTTAAGCCTCATTCAGCATTTAGGCAGCCTGGATCTTCTTATTAATATACAAGGAGTGGTTACTGATAATAGACACATTATGAAGCCCAAAGGCATCTTGGCAGTGCATGCTGAGGAATGGGGGAAATATGCGAAACTTCTAAGGAATTCTCCTGATATTTTTGCATCCATATGCAGATATGTTTTTTCTAGCGTTTTTATCCTAAGAAGGTCCTTAAAAGCAGGCACAGGCATGCTCTGTGTATGTACATCCAGGAGATATTTCCCAGAATCTATCGCCTCTGCCATCCTTTCATCTACATTTTCTCTCTCAGCATGAATAAGTTGCCCAATAACTCCTGTGATTATCTCCAAGTCTCATGAAATACACTACTTGATGCCCCCAAAGAATTTATAAAAAAGAAAGAAAAAACGATTACTCCTCATGAGTATCAATACTCAGAGATACTAATTACAAAATATAACCTTTTGAATTAAATCCTTTTTTCGAATTAGGGTTGCACAGAGAAGAACATTTTGTTGGTAGCCTTCTTGAGATTCTAAGAGGGTTTCGACTTTTGCCGCCGAAGGAGGAAACCATGGCTGCTCTTGGAATCCTGATCCGGGAGAACGCTGTACACTGCTGCTTTCCATAGCGAGCTGATTCCCGCTGGCCCCCTTTCCGGAGGGAGTTGGGCAGAGTGGGGTGGTAAGAGTAGAGACAGGCAGAGGCAAAAGCTGCAATGTCCTGATTCCCTTGTACTAGAAATTTTATGACAGATACTTTTGCCCATCAAATGCATTGCTGGATCGAAATGTCACGTGTTCCTTCACAGATGTTATTTCAGATTAAGCCACAGGCAGCAGGGAGTGGACATGGCACGCATTTTCCTCTTCACTCAGTAGCATCCCATCTCCCAGCAGTCATTTGCAAAAGCAATATTACTTACATAACAATTGAGCTGATCTGATATTTTA
The DNA here is from genome assembly GCF_026419965.1 of Kogia breviceps. Taxonomy (NCBI): domain Eukaryota; kingdom Metazoa; phylum Chordata; class Mammalia; order Artiodactyla; family Physeteridae; genus Kogia; species Kogia breviceps. The sequence goes on from NC_081322.1 coordinate 74,679,233, forward strand.
GATTATGATGTCAAGATATATTATACTGCAGCCTACTGACTTAAAAAACAGCCCAAGAAAGAGAATGACGAGGGCCAAGTTGGGATTGAAAAGGACCTAAGGGAATGTCATCTGTTACGAGAATCTTTAAAGCTTCTAATGACCTGTTATTCCCAAGAGGCTCTTGCTACTGTTACTATTGAATTTATTTTTGCTAAACAAGCTTTGCATTTAATGATAGCTTTCTTTATGGTCTGAAACGCACAAGAATTTCTTTTACCTTTTTCTGAATGAAATACTTGGTCAGCAATTCATCATGCAGACACCATTTATGCTTCCATCACTATGTTTAGTATAATATGATAAATGTATTTATGAGTTCTTCTGTTAAGATTCTTACCTGTTTTAGAATATTTGACGGGCTATATCTTAGAGGCTAAGTGTCATCTTTGCTATTCTAAATATAGTTTATATTCCTAAACTGAAGATGTTGTCCTGAACATTTTCCTGCACAGAATACACTGAGAAAAAGCATAGAGTTAAGGTAAAGCTTTTGAAAATAACAACCATGATTGCATCACAGTGTTTTAAGGGTAACACATCCTATGTACAATTGCACCTCCCTCCTACATGGTGAGTCCTATGACAGCAGAAGACTTGTCTGTTTATCCATGGCTGTATTTTCAGGTACATAATGGGTGGATATTTAGTAATTATTTGTTGGATGAATAGATGGATAGATGGATGGTTGGGTGGATGGATGGATGGATATAAGTATGTGGTTTGGGGCTAGGGGCCATTTTTTCTGTGAGCCTAGCCTGAAGTCAGACTCCTTGGAATTACTGAGCTTCACAAACATTTACTGGGAGTCAGTGTCCTGCTGTTCATGTGAAAAAGTGAAAGCTGAGAGAGGTAATGAACTCTCAGGAGGATGACACTTCTTTCCGTCAAGTGAAGCCACTTTATTTTTGGCTTAGAAAATAAGTTAAAATTCGAAATTGCTTTCCCCCAAATGGTTGCAGTCCTTCAATCTAACGGGCCACCCTGAAATTGGAGAATAAATAAAAATGTAGAAACATCCCTGAGTCCGATTCTCCGAGTGAAAGAGTCCTTCCTTTGGTGGGTATGCACACAAGGATGGAAATGGACACAAAGGCAAAATGGCAGCCACTTCAGACATTTTTCTGAAATGACTTTGGGTGTGAGTTTCTGAGAAAACAAATCACTTCCACATGGCCTTGAAAAGAACTTGGTTAGCTCAACCCCAAGGAAGGCTAAGAATAGGGCTGGGAAGCAGAAATAATGTATTATTCTGCTGAGTGTGTTAATATTTGGGCAGAAAAGGGTGGATTCTTTTTTAGTTAAGCATCATTTTAACATGCACACTATAGGTGGTGGCTTTTTTTTTTTTTTTTTTACAGAAGAATGTAGCTGTCCCCTAACGGGAGCAATTTCCCTTCATATTTCTTGCAGCTCTTGTCCCATGAGGCGACAGATGAGTATGTGATAGCAATACTGATTCCAGTGCTGAGATGCCATCTGATCCACCGGGAGAGCTGGTGGATTGAAATCAATGTCGGTGCCTGCCTTCTGGGTAGCAGTCTTTCAGTGCAGGATTTGCTCTCTGGATCAGAAAAACAGCTGGCAACTCGCAACATGTTATACAAAAGACCTTTTAAATGTCTTGTTTCCGGCTATGATGTAGTGTGTCACTTGAAATATTTTTTAAAATTTCTGTGCCTCCTTGATGGAGCAAAGTCCTGTTAAGCAGCTGGTAAAAACGCAATACCAGTTTAAACTGGTGTCTGCAGAATTCTGAGGCTTATAAGGGGCTAGAAATAAGCCTCTGCCTTATTGTACATTTTTTTTAAATATAAAAGTTTTATCCATAGAAAGCATTTATTGGAAATCCAGTCCTGAAACTGCCTGTAAAACATAATCATGTGCTAAAAAAATATAAACCCTGTGGGTTGTTCAGAATTCTTGGAAAACAAGAACTTTCACCCAGTTATTTTGCTCAGCTGCAAGATGGAGTGAGTTATTTATTTCCAGTGTATGTTGTTTGCATATGAAAGAATTTTGGAGTCTCTTCTCTGTTTTAAGTTTTTCCCCCATAAAATATGTATAATAATTCCTATGAATGTTAAAAACACATTATTGTGTTTTCTACTCAATGCTTTCAACCCCAGAAGCTAAACTTCTTTCCCCTCATTTTTTTTTTTAATCTTCTTTTTAATCTTTTTGTTGGTTTTTTTCATGAGGGAGGTTTCTTTCTCACTTTTTTTTTCAATATTTCATTTCCTGCCTCTGTAATCCAAGTTTCTGGTAACAGTTACGATCACTAGTGCAGATATACCATATATGTCTAGATAAAGAGGCAAAGAGGAAACTAGCAAGATTTTTGGAAGATCTGGAAGGACTAAAAGAGAAGGGATTGATATTTTCTGAGTGTTTGATAGATTTTAGTCTAGTTAATGGATATTTGGTATCAAATTGGTATCCCAAATCTGATGTGATAACCCAAATTTCGACATCAAACATTCAGAGCAGCCAATGCCAACATGATGCTCTCACATATATCAATTCAGTGACTATTTATAGCTTCCAAATTATTTTCCACAGCTCTCAGTTGAATACTTTGATGAAATAACTAAACAGATGTCAGCCATGTGTCTCTGTGGATGAAGAACTATGTGAAGTACTATTGTATTCAATATTTGTAGGGTGTGAGTGTTGTGACTGTAGTTTTAACAGGGAGTCTCTCGCTGCATTTGACTGCAAGTATAATTAGCTGTTGGTGTTTAGTGTGCGAAGAATTTTGATTGATTGTTTGGGCTGTGTTTTAGGTGTTATGGACGTGGACAAAATATATCACTGAGTTCATCCATCCTGTATAGCTATTTTTATATGTACTTAATATTCCAGCAATACTAATGTCCACTGTACATAATGTCCTCTAAATAAGTAAGAAAGCAATTCCTTGATGAAGATGAGATTTAAAGGAGGAAAGAGAATACCAGACCAAAAAGGCATTTCTGGAAGTGTATTCAGGAACATTAACTCTTGGAGAAATTAGTAGGATTGGGGGCAAAAAGTGAGTGAACCAGTTTGGGAGACACAGAGATAAGCTGTGAGCGGATTGTCTTTATTTTAGGACTCATCAGAGTTTTTACTATGCTTTGAATGCTGTAAATCTTAAAAAGGGAGAGCTAGATGCATTGCCTCCCCCTACTTGTTAGACGGAACACCTCCCCTGCATCCAACCCTCTAACTTGTCCCCAGAGAATATTTTGAAAAACAACACTCTGTGATGCTTGCTTGGTAAATGCAGACTTAAACACTACGCTTTAGTAATCGATAAATATTACTTCTTTATAAAGTTAAACACCAACTGGAACAACTAAACACCCACATGCAAAAAAATTAATCCAGACAGAGATTGCTCTCCACAGAAATTAACTCAAAATGGATCAAAACCGTAAATGTAAAATGCAAAACTGTAAAACTCCCAACAGGTAACTGAGGAGAAAATCTAGATGATCTTGGGTTTGGCAGTGACTTTTGAGGTAAAACACCAAAGACGTGATCCATGAAAGGAAGAAGTGACAAGCTGAACTTCACTAAAATAGAAATTTTCTGCTCTGTGAAAGATGATGTAAAGTGAATGAAAATACAAGCCACAGATTAGGAGAAAATATTTGCAAAAGACATATCTGATAGAGGGCTGTTATCAAAATTATAAAAAAGAAACCTTAACACTCAATGATTAGAAAACAGAGAACTCTATTTTTAAAATGGGCCAAAGATCTTAACAGATACCTCACCAAAGAAGATACACAGATAGCAAATAAGCATACGAAAAGAGGCTCCACATCATATGTCACTGGAGAAGGCAAATTAAAACAACAATTAAATATCACTACCAAAAAAAAAAAAAAATCACTACACACCTATTAGAATGGCCAAAATCCAGAACACTGAAAACACCAAATTCTGGAGCTTTTGTGGAGCAAGAAGAACTCTCATTCATTGCTGGTAAGAACAAAAAATAGCATAGCCGCCTCGAAAGACAGTTTGGCCGTTTCTTACGAAACTAAACATGCTCTTACCATACAGTACAGTAATTGCGCTCCTTGATGTTTACCCAAAAAGAGTTCAAAATATGTCCACACCAAAACCCTACACGTGGATGTTTATAGCAGCTTTATTCATAACTGCCAAAACTTAGAAGCAACTGAGATGTCCTTCAGTAGGGGAATGGCTAAATAAACTGTGGTACATTCATACAGTGGAATATTATCCAGCACTAAAAAGAAATGAGCTATCAAGCCATGTCAAGCCATGGAGAGAAAATGCCTGTTACTAAGTGGAAGAAGCCAATCTGAAAAGACTACACACTACAGTATATGATTTCAACTATAAGATACTCTGGAAAAGGCAAAACTATTGAGACAGTAAAAAATGGCAGTGGTTACCGCAGCTTGGAGGGAGGAAGGGATGAATAGGTAGAGCACAGAGGATTTTTAGGGCAGTGAAACTACTCTGTATACTGTAATGGGATGCATGTCATTATACATTTGTCCAAATTCATAGAACGTACAACACTAAGTGAACCCTAATGTAAACTATGGACTTTGATAATGATGTGTCAGTGTATGTTGATTAGTTGTAACAAATGTACCACTCTGGTGGGGGATGTTGATAGCGGGGAAGCAAGGCGTGCGTGGGGACAGGGGCATATGGGAAATCTCCATGCCTTCGCTGAATTTTGCTGTGAACCTAAAACTGCTCTAAAAAATAAAATTATTTTTTAAAAAAATACATAGAGTAAAATTTTAGAGATAATCTAATCCAGTGAGTTATTTGGTTTGGGTTTGTTTTTTTTTGTTTTGTTTTGTTTTTGGCTTCATCAATTTTTTAAAATAAATTTATTTATTTATTTTTTTGGCTGCTTTGGGTCTTCATTGCTGCGCGCAGGCTTTCTCTAGTCGCGGCGAGCGGGGGCTACTCTTCGTTGTGGTGTGCGGGCTTCTCGTTGTGATGGCTTCTCTTGTGGAGCACGGACTCCAGGCGTGTGATCAGTAGTTGTGACATGGGCTCAGTAGTTGTGGCTCGTGAGCTTTAAAGCTCAGGCTCAGTAGCTATGACGCACGGGCTCAGTTGCTCCGCAGCACGTGGGATCTTCCCGGACCAGGGATCGACCCCGTGCTCCCCGCAATGGCAGGCGGACTCCCAACCACTGCGCCACCAGGGAAGACCCCCATCAATTTCTTTTTTTACCTGTCGTTTATTGAGGGCCTACTATGGGCCAGACACTGAGTTAAGTACTTTTACATATATTTAAATTGGCAATAGTCTTAGGAAGTAGGAGTTATTTTCGCTATTTAATGGGTAAGGAACTGAAGTTAGGGAGATTTAGTGACCTTCCCAAGGTTGCAGAACTAGTGAGTGGTGGAAGTGGAATTCAAACTTGGGCCAGAACTGGCTCCGTTAACCATGATATTATAACAAATAGAATAATAATGTATGCAAAAAATGGCATATATCTGTGTATGTGATAGAGAGATGGACCAGTTTTCATCCAATTCTTAAAGAATCTGCAATCTGAAAAATTTCAAGATCAGTGAATCCAGTCTCAACGTGTAGAGGCCCAGAGCAATGATGCCATTTTCTCAATGACATACCAACTAACTGGCGAAAAAATAGGAACGAGAGCCATGCTTTCTTGACTTTCCTTTGATGATAAGGGAATACAAGATGCCACATCATCATTGATGGCCTTTAAGTTAGTTGATTTCAGAAAATGAAGGAAGACGATACTGCTGTTGAAGGTCTAGAACCATTTTGTTAGTAGATTATGGGAATTTGCTGTTAAGCTCATTGTTTTGTGATGGAACACTCAGAGTTTTTCATATCCAAAAATAAGACTATTAATACGAAGGATATTTAAAATATTTAAAATTATCTAAGTGTCAAGGTAAGAAAATATAATATCCAGGAAAAAATAATGTCAAACTCTGGCATCTGAATAGTAAATGATTCAACTAAAGTAGAAGTTGATTTTTATTTTTGAAGATCAAAGCATAAACCCCTCTTTATATAGAGGGGTAATAGTCACCTTTGTAGTATAATTTGAGATGGGACAGTACCATCTTGCCTCACTGTCCAAATTTCTACTCTTCCATATGCATTAAATTAGATTAAGACAATGTGTTTCAGTAGCCATTTGTTTAAATGAAAATAACTGGAGTAGACATACATAGAGTAGACTCTCAAATATTAAACCCAGTGTGAGCCTAGACTTGGCATGTCTCTTTTTATTGGTGTCAGAAAATAAAAAAGATAAACTTTGATGGGAGGAGGGTCATGGAAATGGTCAGAAAAATGAAAAAAAAAATGCTTGAGGCAGGCAGTCTGAGTCAAGGCAGCAATGATGAACAACAGTGTGTAGGGCATATGATAAGTGAGATGACCCAGAGGAAATGACCTTAGAAGGAGATGTTGGACCGTGCTAAAGACAGTCAATGTTTTACTTTTCAGTATATAATCTGATATTAGGGATTGCCTCTTTACCATAGAGCAAAATATATCTATAAGCTTTTCAGCTTTTATAAATTGTTCCACACCAAAAAAAAAAAAAAGTCTTGGAAAAGGAAAGGTTCAAGGAATATATCTTTGGCACTGTCCTTGAAGATCTCATCAGGTATAACAGCTGTTGTGTATGTAGGAGAAGAGGGGGAGGACTGGGAAATAAAATAAGCTATTCCAGTGTGATCTCCTGAAATAGATAGAAGATGCAATTTCACACCAAGATCCACAGCCTGGCCTTGTTTTCTGCTTGCAAATAGCAGTAATCCATCTGTCAGCCTGACATCTTTTTATGCTCCCTTTCAATCAGTCCCAGAAAAAAAAAAAATTCTTTTTAGATTGATTCTGATTTAGCAGCTTTCTAGTAACCATCTTGCACATTAGCTCTCCAGAACTTATCTTGCATAACTGAAAGTTTGTACCCTTTATCAACATCTTCCTATTTCCCTTTCCCCCTTGCCCTAACAGCCTCAGACTACTTTCTGCTTCTATGAGTTTGCCTGCATTAGATTTCATACATGAGATCATGCAATATTTGTCTTTCCATGTATTTCACATAGCATAAGGTCCTCCAGGTTTATCCACGTTGTCACAAATGATAAGATTTCTTTCTTTTTCAAGGCCTAAGTATATATATGTATATATATATATATATGTATATATATATACATACACACACATATATATGTATGTGTGTGTATATATATATATATAAACTTCTTTATCCATTCATCCATCAGTGGACATTTAGGTTGTTTACATAGTGTAGCCATTGTGAGTAATGGTACAATGAACATGAAAGTACAAATATCTGTTCAAGATACTGATTTCATTTCCTTTGAATATATACTCAGAATTTGAATTGCTGGATCATATGGTAGTTCTACTTTTAATTTTTTGAGGAATCTATATTGCTTTCTATAATGGCTGCACCAATTAACATTCCCACCAACAATGTGCAAGGGTTCTCTTTTCTCTGCAACCTTGCCAATACTTGTTATCTTTTGTCTTTTGGATAATAGTCATCCTAACAGGTGTGAGGTGATACGTCATTGTGGTTTTGATCTGCATTTCCTTATGATTAATGATGTTGAGCACCTTTTTACATATCTGTGTCATTTGTATGTCTTCTTTTGAGAAATGTCTATTTAGGTTCTTTGCCCATTTTTAAAATCAGGTTATTTGGGGTTTTTTTGCTACTGAGTTGTATGAGTTTCTTATATAGTTTGGATATTAATCCCTTATTAGACATATGGTTTGCAAGTATTTTCTCCCATTCCATAAGTTGCCTTTTCATTCTGGTAATTGTTGCCTTTGCTGTGCAAAAGCTTTTTAGTTTGACACAATTACACTTCTCTATTTTTGCTTTTATTGCCTGTACTTTTGTCATCATTTTTGATTTCCAAAAAAATCATTGCCAAGACCAGCGGCAAGAAGCTTTTTACTTATGTTTTTTTTTCTAGTAGTTTTACAATTTCAGGTCTTATATATGTCTTTAATCAATTTTGAGTTGATTTTTTTAATATGGTGTGAGATAAGGTTCAATTTCATTCTTCTGTGTATATATATCCAATTTTCCCAACACCATTTATTGAAGAGACTATCATTTCCCCATGTGTATTCTTGGCACCCTTGTCAAAGATCAGTAGACCATAAATGTGTGGATTTATTTCTGTACTCTCCATTCTATTCCATTGGTGTATGTGTCTGTTTTTATGCTAGTAATCATATTATTTTTATTATTGTAGCTTTGTAAATTTTTTGAAATTAGTAGGTGGCATGCTTCCAGCTTTGCTCTTCCTGCTGAAGATTTCTTTGGTTAGTTGGAGCCTTTTGCGATTGCATATGAATTTTAGGATTTTTTAAAAATCTCATTAAGAATGCCATTGGGCTTTTGAAAGCAATTACACTGAATCTGTTGATCACTTTCGGTAGTATGGACATTTTAACAATATTAATTCTTCCAGTCCATGAATATGGGATGTCTTTCCATTTATCTCTGTCTTCTTTAATTTCCTTCATCAATGTTTTATAATTTTCAGTGTACAAGTCTTTCACCTCTTTGGTTAAGTATATTCAAAAGTATTTTATTCTTTTGGATGTTATTGTGAGATAGTTTTCTTAATTTCCTTTTCAGATACTTTGTTGTTAGTGTATAGAAACACCACAGACTTGGTTTATTGACTTTGTATCCTACAATTTTACTGAATTTGTTTATTAGTTCTAACAGTTCTTTTGTCAAGTCTTTAGGTTTTTCTACATATATGATCATGTCATCTGAAGAGATAATTCTACTTCTTTCTTTCCAATTGGGATGCTTTTTATTTATTTTCCTTGTCTAATTGTTCTGGCTAGAACTTGTAATACTATGTTGGATAGAAATAGTGAGAGTGGACATCCTGGCTTTATATTTAGTTTTAGAGAAAAATCTTTCAGTTTTTCCTCATGGATTCTCATATTAGCTGTGGGCTTTTTATATATAGCCTTAATTGTGTTGAGGTTAGTTTTTTACACGTATCTATTTGAGAGTTTTTATCATGAACAGATGGTGAATTTTGCCAAAATTTTATCTTTCATTCTGTTAATGTGATGTAAACCATTGATTGATTTGTGTATGTTTAACAATCCTTGCATCCCAGAAATAAATCCCACGTGTTCATGGTGTATAATCCTTTTAATGTGCTGTTGAATTTGGTTTGCTCATATTTTATGGAGGATTTTTGCATCTATGTTCATTAGGAACGTCCGGCCTGTAGTTTTCTTTTCTTGTGGTGTCTTTGTTTGGCTTTGGTATCAGAGTGATGCTGGCCTCATAAAATGAATTTGGAAATGTTTCTTCTTATCTTTTTTGAAAGGGTTTAAGAAGGATTGATATCTTCTTTGAATGTTTGATAGAGTTCATCGATGAAGGTCCTGGGCTTTTCTCTGTTGGAAGGTTTTTGATTACTGATTCTGTCTCTTTATTAGTTATTGGTCTGTTTAAGTTTTCTATTTCTTCTTGATTCAGTCTTGGAAGTTTGTATGTTTCTAGGAACTTTTCAAGTTCTTCTAGGCTATCCAATTTGGTGCTATGTAATTGTTCATAATAGTTCATAAGGGCTTTTTCCCCTGAGGCGTCTGTTGTAATATCTCCTTTTCATTTCTGATTTTATTTATTTGAGTCTCCTCTCTTTTTTCCTTTGTTCTATAGCTAAGGGTTTGTGAACTCTTAGTTTTGTTTATTTTTTTCTATTTGTTTTCTATTCTCTATTTTATTTATTTCTGCTGTAATATTTATTATTTCTTTCATTCTGCTAACTTTGGCCTAGTTTGTTTTTCTTTTTTCTAGTTCCTTGAGGTGTTCCTTTTTTGATGTGTGCATTTATTTGCTATAACCTTGTCTCTTAAATACACAACATGACATGTGCTTTTTATTCTCTCTGTCTCTTCTCCTGTAAGCACAGGCCTCTATTTATTTATGAAAACTGCAAGTCTAATTTTAAAAAAGTTCTTTGAAAATGAAATCAATAGGCTTATTTTTTTGTTAAGATAGACCACTTAAAGTTCTAACTTTTCATACTTTTACTTCTCAAGTTAAGTAAGGCACCAATTTAAGTTCACATAAATAAAGTAGGTCCTCAATAAGTATTTGCTAAATACTTTTTTTTTGCAATTAGTATTTGCTAAATTAGTGTACCCAGTTCTGCCACTGCTATTTAGAGGAAAGTTAAGATGAGAGCCCATGTTTTTCAAATCAGATGATTATAGTTAGAAATAATCTTGTCACATTTAGAGAGGAAAGTAATTTGTAGTGGAGGATACACTCCCAAAGGCTCTAAGTTCCCGTGTAGTTTATCAAATTTATGAACAAACTTTTATTTAGTTCTCGCTGTATAGAAAGAGCTAGCTAGTGCTAAGATTATAAGTCAGTTTGAAAAAATAGCAAGAGGGCTTCTCTGATGGCGCAATGGTTGAGAATCCACCTGCCAATGCAGGGGACACGGGTTCGAGGCCTGATCCAGGGAGATCCCACATGCAGTGGAGCAACTAAGCCCATGAGCCACAACTACTGACCCCGCGTGCCACAACTACTGAAGCCTGCCTACCTAGAGCCCATGCTCCACAACGAGAGAAGCCACTGCACTGAGAAGCCCGCGCACCGCAAGGAAGAGTGGCCCCCGCTTGCCGCAACTAGAGAAAGCCTGCACGCAGCGACGAAGACCCAACACAGCCAAAAATAAATAAAGAAATTTTAAAAAAATAGCTAGAGCCATTAAATGCTTATAACTTAGTCCAGAAAGAAAGAATGAATAAAACTGAATTATTCAGCACAGCCTTTAAGGCTTATTCTCACACTACTCTGCCCTCCCATTCCTGCTTACTCTTTTGGCACACAAGACCATTTTGTCACTGGATGGAAACACTTATGCTCTCCTGTTGCCTTTCTTTCCTCATGCTAACTTGGCCCATTTGGCCAACGTTGGTGCCATTTAGAGCGATAGGAAGCTGAGGAGGAGGTTTTGAAAAGAAGCTGATGAGTTGAGGGATGGACATGTTGTGTTTGAGGTGCTAATGGAAAATGCACATAAAGGTATTGAGTGACAATTGGAGAATAGTATTTAACAATTTGGTAGTCCCATGTGGACTAAGGGAGAGGAAATGTTTTAAGCCTAGGTTACTGGAAGAAAGATGACAGGTAGTAGGAATTCAGTAATAGAGCGGATTTTGAGAGAAAGATGATGAGATCAGGTTTAGATTTGTTGCGTTTCAGATGATAATGAGACGTTAAAACTGACATCGTTTATGTGATCTTCAGAATGAAGGTGAAGGAGAGATTGCAGAACTGCTCCAGATTGAAGGAGATTGGAGAGACATGGCAGTCAGGTGCAACACAGGATACTGGAATGGTGCTTTTGCCATAAAGGACATGATTGGGACAATTGGCAAATTTTGATTGTGGTCTTTGGACAAAGGGCATAAAAGAATTCTTTGGACTACTCCTGTAATTTTCTGTAAATTCAAAATTGTTTTAAACTAAAAAACAGAAAATAAACAAATATATAACCTCATATGGGGGAACCAAAATTGGACACTGTCAGTATATCCTAAGATATATGTAAGATATATAAGATATACGTATCTTAAGATACATGTAAGTATCTGCAAAGTGGAACCCAATAATTCCACTCTGAGTCTCTCTCCTGAAGGAATAATACTGTGCAGTATTTGAGACAGCATTGTTCTTAATTGCAATACTAGAAACTATCAAATATCCAAAGAAATGATAAAATAAATGCTGGCCTGTCCGCCTGATAAATACGCCTCAGCTGTATTCTAATTTGATATATGTATGACTAGACAGCAATGTGCAAACGTCTTTGAGTTAATATTAAATGAAAAAGTAGAATGTAATCTGAGATATTAACTATGATTATTATTTTAAAATGTAGATATGAAGTACACCAAAATAATATGGAGCTTTCAAAATGATGGAATTTTTGGTGATTCTTCCCTTTCTAATTGCTCAATTTCTTATAATGCATGTGTATTGCTTTTATGATTTTAAAGATACTTTAAATCAGAAGGTCAAGAAGTAGTTAGAAGCACACAAACTCAGGACTGATGATTTATTTTAAGGATTATTTGCCAGAGTTTTAACCCCAGTGGCCAAAGTCTTTGAGAAAGAGAGTATAGAGAAGGGAGATGAGAGTGGGCCAAGAGGAGCCGTAGAGTATTCCTGCATTTGGAGGACAGGGAGGTGGTGTGTAGAGTTGATAGAGGATTGACTAGAGAAGAATGCACTGAAAAGTGTGTTTTTGCTGGTGGGGCTGAGAGACAGTGGAGTTTCAGAGTATCACCCCCTGAAAGAGGCCAAAGAGAAAATAGGCTGAATGCAGACTTGGCTCTTTGCTCACTGAACATTTCCCACCAAGCAGCCTTCAGTAAAGACAAACTGGCTTTTATAACGCCACACAAACACATGTGATTTTTTAAAGTTAATTCTTATGGTTTGCATTGTGATATTTTAACATGGGAAATGAAGTTTAGAAACTTCAACAAAAGGGATTTGAGCCATGATAAAATACTTGTAAGCCTCTCCCAATGACTTTGAAGGAGACGTTGCTCTCTTGTGTCAGAGAAGGTTCTGGACTGCCTTTTCAGAGCATTTTATCATCAGAAAATGGTTCACTTCATAAGGTTTATAACCTTCCATAAAACTGCAGAACATTTTACTCTTTTTTCATTAAGCCACCTTTGGAATCATTTTGGTCCCTTTATAGTCTCTTATTTAAGCTGTTTTTTCATGGACTAGAGGGAGAAAAAATTCTATCAGTGGTCAAAGTAGTAATTAGATAGTATAAGTCACAGCCTAATGGCTTAAAGGCACATGTACTTACTAGTTATCTCCCCCATCTGCCTTTATCAGTGAATTCTTTTAACTCCCAAACAAATCTTTACCTTCTTCTTAAACAATGGAAAAAAGGAATTACCAAAATGTACATTTTCCCAATTACAAGAGTTACTAATGTTTGTACTTTTTGTCTATTAAAGCATAATTCCCATGTTGTGAAAGCTCTTTTACCAAACTCTAAGGAGAGCATGAATTACTTAATAAAACATCAAGAGATTTTATTTCCTATATTGAAAAATCTTACTTTTGCATAAAATCAACAACCGAATTTTTCAGAAATAAATTTAAGCATAAGGAGAGGACCATAAAAAATAAATACTGCAAAATAAATCTTAAAACCACATTCAGGTTTAAAAAGAGGAAAATATCATTTCTACTTATTCCTGAAGGATTTTTTTAAAAAATCTTTTAATTAATGACAGCCCTCAGGGCACTGAGCAATTGTTAATTAAAACAAGGAGGAAAGGGAGAGGAAGTAGGCAAGAATGCTGAGATGAACACGTTTCCTTTTCTCTGCAGGGGAATAACATTAGTAAGCCAACATTAATAAATATGAATATTTTTGAGAGAAAGTATATAAAAATGTAAAAAAAAATCTTAAACTCAGCTTGGCACACACTAGCAGGTGCATAAATTAATTGGGGCTCCTCAAGAATTATAAACCCCAGGGTGTCACCTTTTGTCTAATTGAGTGATCTCCCACCCATGACAGGATGGAGTACGCCTTTTTGGTACAAGCTGACTCCTGTCAGGGGATAGTTCCTGATCAAAGGTCTTGTAAGGGATTTCATTCACTTTCATTCTAGTAATGGGCAGGCAAGCACAAGGGCAACCACCGTCATTATGAAACATTTCTTAAATGCTTAGAGTTAGGAGCTAGACTCACAGCCCATTCAATTCATTGCCCTTTCTCTTTTCCACCATTAAATTTTTACTTAGAAAAATATTATTATCAGATCTTTTGGTTCACCCCCCATGCTTACCTAATTTGGCAGGTTATTAGTGATAACAGTTCTCAGTCCTTCCCTACCACTTTGCCCTGCACCCCACATGAAAAAGGCTTTTATCTTTCTCCTGCGCTCAGAAATCTACTTAACAAGCTGCGCTTTAGAAGCCAAGAACAAAAAGAAATGTAAGAAAATCTGTTTCTCACTTTATTTGGAAGGTGACAGAAGCCAGAATCCATAGGCTGTATGTTTAGCATGAATAAAGTCGTTCTTTCAAATTAGGAAAATCTGGGTTCGTTTTCCCCCATTTTTTCTATGACCCTAGTTTTACATAATCTTATAGGCTTTTTATCATAGTTGTTCTTTCAAAAACAGAACTCATTCCCTTAGGGTTTGGTGGGGTTTTGGAGGGGGGGGTGTGGGGATAGGAGTTTTTAAAAATTTTTTTCCCATTTCCTGTGTGCATGCATCCATTTGATGTTCTGCAAGCTCGGATGTCAGGGTCAGCTCATGGGGGTCAGTGTCGTTTACAAAATTTCTCAGATGCCAGCTAAGATCAGTAGCTAGGAGACAACTTTGAATTTCATTTGCTGTTTGTAGTCAGAATACATTCTTCACCACAGATAAGACCTTGCCTCCGTGGTGCTCTATCTCTAAGAGAACAAAACTATATTTCGTACAAAATACCAAATCTCTGCTTATTTTAGCAATACCTAGTCAAGCATAGGTACCAGGGCAAAAAAAAAAAAAAATTTGTTTTCTCTTTTCATTGCGTTAATCATTTCCATTGGAAAACTCCTGATTTTTCTCAGATGCCCTAAAAAGCTTTGTCCATTGCTTGTGCTAATATAGTAGCTAAAGGAGGCACAGAGGAAAAATATCTACAACCATCTATACCGTGTAGTTTTTTTTTGTTGTTGTTCTCTTCACTTGTTCATGGTATCTACTAATGTTTCATTGGGGCCACTGATTTATATATTATTTAAAAGGAAAAGGAAAACTCTTAACTCTGTTTTTCAAAGTGGACCTAAATAAGAATTGCCAGGAGCAAATCTTTTTTTCATTCCCCTCCCCAACTTCACAAATCTGAGGATGGGGCCCACGAATCTATATTTTTTTTTTTTTTTTTTTTTTTTTTTCGGTATGCGGGCCTCTCACTGTTGTGGCCTCTCCCGTTCCGGAGCACAGGCTCCGGACGCGCAGGCCTAGCGGCCATGGCTCACGGGCTTAGTTGCTCCGCGGCATGTGGGATCTTCCCGGACCAGGGCACGAACCCGTGTCTCCTGCATCGGCAGGCGGATTCTCAACCACTGCGCCACCAGGGAAGCCCTATATTTTTTATAAGTGATCGTCATGTACATTCAAGTATAAGAGCCACTGACAGGCCAAATGCTTTTACAGGGTAACATGATTTTTAATCATATATATGTAATATATATTATATAATAGGTTTTATTGATATTTTCTTTATATATAAAACAAGTGTATTATTAAATATATGTAGTTATGATACGTAATTGCAAATATATATGAAGCTCTATTCAAACTCCTATCTGTCAGTAGTAGCGGGTACATCAGACTCAGAAATAATAACTCAGAGTCAAGGTCCTGAAGTTTGGGCCCTGGCTGGAGGGCAGACGGCAGGGTCAGATTACAATGCCAAGATGGGATCTGTGGAGAAGGAAGAAGAAAAGGTGGAGGAGGAGAAAGAGTAGGAGAGGAAGAAGGAAGGAAGAGAGAAAAACCAAGATACCAGGTCTGGGAAAAGACTTCAGGTGGGTCAAACTCAGGGACCTTCCAGCCAGTCCCAAACATCACTAACCACATGCCAGGTTCCAAATTTTGACTTACCTTCCCCTACTGGGATTTTTAAACCAGGGGCTGGTATTAGAGGCGACCTATTTACAGTTAATCTCAAACCTACTCTCCAACCACAGGGAAAGTGAAACCAGCATCCCTAGGAAACAAGGATGGTGGACTGTTCTAATTCAGACTACACTTTACTAAAGTTCTGAAACTCAAGAATTGGTTTTTGCCTCCCTGTGACCCACAAAGAGATGTCAGTCTCTGAATCCACCCACATTCATTTGAGAACTCATTGAATAGAACTTTGAAGTAAATTTTAATGAGTACCCAATGGGGATTAGGGGTGGAATGGGGGTGGAATTATTTTTAACTCTAGCTTTGTTTCACATGAGATAGATGGTACCTAAATTTTCCAGAAAGCTTTAAAGCTTTGATCTCTCAAAGGTTTCCTCAGCCCACTTCAATCTCATTGGTTTTCTCACAAAGTTGCCTCTGGGATAATGCATTTGATATCAACAAGTAGGAACACAAACTTCCAGACGCTTTTGCAGGCTCATACACTAGCTCTCTTTAGACTTTTGCTAATGAGAACTTGCTCAAGGAGGAAATTAGTGAGCTGTTTCCAAATTGCCTGCCTTCTAAGATTTGTGTAACTGTGACAGATTTATTGATGCAGCTTGGAGAAGGGTTTTAATGTTTTTTTTAAAAAAAAGTTCATTTATAAATATAGGAGCCTGTACTTTTCATAAAAGTATATCCAGAGACCTTTTCAATATATTGATGGCTTAGGGGCTTCCCTGGCGGCACAGTGGTTGAGAGTCCACCTGCCGATGCAGGGGACATGGGTTCGTGCCCCGGTCCGGGAAGTTCCCACATGCCACGGAGCGGCTGGACCTGTGAGCCATGGCCGCTGAACTTGCGCATCCGGGGGAAAAAAAAAAAAAATATATATATATATATATATATATATATATATACACACACGGCTTAAACTAACAATACAAATGTTTAAATACACTTATAAGTAGCAGCCCCACACTTCACACCTTTATGTTTGTACAAATTAGACTTAATTGTTAAACCTGTGAAGATGTCATGGTATTGGGGAATTCGGATTTTGTTTCCTTGTATCATTCAGGAATGATGTATTTTATATTTTTAAATAGGTAAATACATGAAGAGAATGTTATGCTCTGAAAGGGCAGAGCCTGTTACTTATCACTCTTGCTATGATAGCTCTCTCATGCCCTTCCTAGTGTTGCAGAATGGGGCTCGAGAGAATGGTCATGTCCCAGGTCTCGGGCAAGTCCCTAGGATGGACTGCTAAGTGAGGACCCTTGGCTTCCCGCAGGAAGGAATTCAAGAGTGAGCCATAGTAAGCGGAAGCAGGTTTATTTAGAGAGATACACATTCCATAGACAGAATGCCATCCATCGGGGCAGGGGTGGTTAGTTTTTATGGCCTGGGTAATTTCATACACCAACAAGTGGGAGGAATAGTCTAACCATCTTGGAGAAGGGGCAGAGATTTCCAGGAATTGGGCCACACCCTCAGAACTGTCAGAGCACCCGTGGGTGTGTCATTTAGCATATGCTAATGTATTACAATGAGTGCATAATGAGGCCAAAGGTGACTAGAAGTCGAATCTTCTGCCACCTTGGGCCTAGTTGGTTTTAACCAGTTTGTGTCGTATCCTCAACAGCTGTGTCATTCTTTTAATGGTTGTGCCCTGCCCCCGTCTCTCCTGTCTCACTAGCAGAGCTTCTCGAGTTACTTCCTACCGTTATACTCTCTGCTTCCTCACCTTTCCTTCCCTCCACAGCTTGCTTCCATTCTTCTAGTTCTCAGCTTTCCAGAGACCTCCTAATGACCAAATCCAGGGGCACCTGTTTCCACTTTTCTTTCTTGTCCTCAACTGTTTCACTTGCACCTCTGGATCACTCTCCTTCGGACGCACCCATCTGGCCGCCATTCTCCTCAGCTCGGGTCACTCCTTTCCATCATCACTAATTTCTCTTCCCATGTTGACTTGTCTAGGAAATATTCACTGGGTTTTCCTTTATTTTCACACTCACAATACTTCCCAGATGTGTGGGTATTTTCCCACACTAACAATTCTATGACACCAGCTGGGTGACCTAACAATTCAACTTAATTCTGACACTAATCAGAGATAACACAGACCTCACTGGTTAAGGGCGCAGTCCCTCAAGACTGCCCCCACTTCAGATGCTAGTCTCAAGTAGTGTGTCTCAAGGTTACCCAGAACGTCTATATGACTTGGCTACAAAGACGAGGTTCCCGTGACCCTCCCTCCTCAGGTTTGATAATTTGCTAGAGTGATTCACAGAACCCTGGAAAACAGTTCACTTACCATTGCTGATTCATTACAAAGCATATTTTAAAAGGTGGAAATGAACAAGCACAGGAACTTCCATCCTGATAGAGTTGGGGTGCATCACCCTCCTGGCGTCTGGATGTGTTCACCAATGAGAAAGCCCTCCAAGCTAGTAATTCAGGGGTGTTTAGGGAGGCCTCATCGTGTAGACACGATCAATCATTAACTCAATCTCCAGCCCCTCTCCCCTCCCCAGAGGATGGAGGTAGGGCTGAAAGTTCCAAGCTTCTACTCACGCTTGGTCTTCCTGGTGACCAGCCCCAATCCAGGAGCCTGCCAGGAGTCACCTCTTAGAACAAAAGATGCTATCTTTTCCCATCACCCAGGAAACTCCAAGGGACTTAAGTTCTCTGTGTCACAAGCAGGGCCAAAGGCCAAATATTAGCAGGAACAGGGGCCAAAGACCAATATGTACATATATTTTATTCGTTCACAACCCTTTAAATGCTGTTATGCTTTCATAGGCATCAAGCCCATCTTCTCTCTGCCCCAACTCCCCCATATTCCACACTTGCAGATACATAGTATTACGATAGTGTACCATTTATACTCTGCCGCTTTTTTATTCTCTTCACTGTGCGTGATTATTTACTAGTTATTAATTAGGGGTAGCAGTTTGCAAATTATTTAAAAGCAAAAATTAAAAGAAAAACACTTTGAGGTATTTTTCAAAGTGGACCTATATGAAAATTGTGGGAGGCTCCTTAAAAATGCATTATTGGTCCTCCCCCACTTTACCAATCTGGAGGGGAGGCCCAGCAATCTATATTTTTAACAAGGATCCCAGTGAGTCCCTGCACATTTGAGTACGAGAATTACTTGTAGGTGAAATATTTTTATAAGGTAAGATTTGTAGGGAACCAGAAACTGAGGAGATGTCTCCTCATTTTCCCTCACCCTGCCCCACATCCAACAGGTTCCTAAGTCGTGTTGATTCTGTATGCTCTCTCCTGTACCCTTCTCCTCTGTTCCATCCCCTCTTTTGCTCTTTTGGGGCCCTAATTCATCACATGTGGTACTTGTGTCTCCAACCTACCATCCACGGTGTCTTGGTTAACACCAAAATCTAATTGTGTTTCACCAACTTAAATTATTCACTGACTCCATAATGTTTATAGACTGAAATTCAAAGTCTTTAACGTGGCTTACAAAGGCGAGCCCCCAAACTCTCATTCGTCCCCATATATCCCGCTTGACACGCTTCACTCATAGCCACACAGAACAGCTTTCATTCTGTGAAGCCACACTCTCTCCTGGTGTACCTTTGGCCATGTCTCCACACTCACACCCCCCGGGCCACCCCCTTGGCCCCCACCTCACCACTGCCCTTTTCCACTTAGGGAATCCTGTCCAGCTCTCGGCCTCCAGCTTTCCTTCTCTTTGACATGTGACTCCCCTAGGCTGACCCAGATTTCTCTATGCACCCATTCACCCTGTACAGCCATCAATCTGAGCTCTTTTCACACCATATTGCAGCTGTGTGCTTGTGTCTCTGCGTGGCCATTTCTCATCCAGGGGCTAAGGGAGCGAAGAGACCTCAAGGACCTGGGCCAGGTGGGTGCCGAGAGCCAGGAGCGAGTCAGAAGCAACAATAGTCCTAGAAGTGAGTGCTCATTGAAAGAAGGAAGAAAAATTTGGGCCAGGAAGGATTTTTTTTAATTTAATGAATTTAATTTTTAAAATTTTATTCATTGTGCCCACACGAGACCAAACATAGGCTTAAAGTAGAGCAGAATGTGTTTCAGTTGGACATAAGGAAGGGTGCCCTTACTGCAAAGTTGATGAAAGACTGAAATAGAATAGCAAGAAAAGTTATGCAGCTGGAGTCTCTTCTAGGCTATCTTTAAAATGAGAACCGGTAGAAGTTACCTGTTTGTGAGTCATGAGCTTGGGGAAGATTTAATTTACATTCTCTGATCTTTCCGTGCCTCTTGAATAGTGTTGGATTTCATTGTTAAATGTATGCATACTTCTGACAATTTCTTAAGGATAATTTTCTAGAAGTGGGATTAATAGATTAAAAGATATAAGCATTTCTGAATGTCCTTAATCTATATTGCTAAATCAATTTTCAGAAAACTCATATCAAATATTCCCTCTTCTGAAAAGTGAGAATGGTATGAATGTCATTTTATTTTTTATTTCTTGGTTAGCTTCCCAAATATTTATGTTTCTTAGCTATTCGTATTTCTTGGTTTATAAATTGACTGGTTATTTGGAGATCTTTTGGGTCGTTGTTCTTTCCCATTCCTCTCCTGAGATCTTAGCGTCTTTCTTATTTATTCGAACGAGTTCGGTATCGGTAAAACGTATTAAACCCTTTCTTTTTACATCTCTGGCATTTTCCCCTTATTTGATATTTGACATTTATTTATTTATTTTTTTTATTTTTTATTTTTTTTTTTTTTGCGGTATGCGGGCCTCTCACTGTTGTGGCCTCTCCCGTTGCGGAGCACAGGCTCCGGACGCGCAGGCCTAGCGGCCATGGCTCATGGGCTTAGTTGCTCCGCGGCATGTGGGATCTTCCCGGACCAGGGCACGAACCCGTGTCTCCTGCATCGGCAGGCGGACTCTCAACCACTGCGCCACCATGGAAGCCCCGATATTTGACATTTAATCGTACTAATGTTGTTTTGACATATGAGAATGTGCCCCAATTACAAATTCACTCAATACACTGCTTCAGTATGCAGATAAGTACAATGTGTTTATCTGTGGCTCTGCTTGTCTTCCCTGCAAACTCTCACCCATTGGATAGGTAGGTAGAAATGAACTTTTTAAAATTTTGGAATTGTGTCTGAGCTAATTGTCTAGCCCTTTTCGGCAGTTTTGGGGTTGTTGAGATAACTGGGTAAGCTCTCTTAGTGCTGACCCCCTTCCCCAGCTCTGATCCAAGATGGAGTTGAGTATACTGGTCACCTGTTTGTGGGGGACTGAAGAGCCATTTGGATCCACACAGTACCACCTACGCTCTGTCTCTCGCCTCAGCCCAGCCCCGCGGTGCTGCCTGGCTGGCTGGCCTTTGCCACGCTGGTTGGCGTGGCGCACTGTGCCACATGCTTCCAGGCGCAGAGAATCCACCCCTAGACTCTGCCGACAGGTCTCTCGCCCTCACCCCGGTGACAGGCTTGTAGGCTCTCAACTCAATTCCAAGACCTTGGATGGGGCAGGTCCCAGACACACCACATGGGAACCAAGAAGCAACCAGAAAAGCTCCACTTCCAGTCCTCCCCGGGCCTAACCGAACGCACCAGCCGTTTCCCCCAGTGCGGCTGCCCCTGGGTTGGTGAAGTGCAGCCGGAGAGGCTTTCTCTCTCTAAAGGACTAAATGGAGTCGGAGACAGAGATCCTTCCTCCTTCCAAGTCCCACAGATCATAGGGTCTCAGCCAGGACACACACACTTCAGACCGGTTCTTTTCTTCTACCTTCTCACTTCCCTCTTCCTTGCACAATCCCTCTGGCTTTTCATTTCTAACTTCCCTTGTGCCAAACATTTCTCCGGCACAGAGCAGCAAGCCTCCTGGCCTCAGCCTCAGGGGCAGAAGTGGTGTCTTTTCCTTACTCTGGGAGAACTGTAAGATCTGATCAGCCATGCCCCCACCCCTTGATATGTAAAATTATGGCTAAACGGATGGAGGCATTTGACAATCTTCACTCTCCAGACTTTCCAGCCTGGCTTTAGAGAGCACAATCTCTTCCTCCCCTGCTCTGGGCAAGTCAGTCTGGTGGCTCCACCCTGGAAGGGCCAGGCTGCAGATGGGACACGAGTAAGGGGGAAATTAAAATGCATCTGTTTGATCTTGGCAAAATATTGTCCTGGTTACATAAATTTTCAGTGTTTGTGTTGTCGTGTCTCACATTGCTTTTACTCTTGGAAAGTTCTTTTTCATTAAAATACCAGGTAAATATTCACCTGTAGTTTCTTTTAGTTTTTAAAGATTCGTTTCCTTTTTTAAAAAATCTTTAGTCCATATAAGATGTATTTGAGTAAATACTATGAATTTTTAAACTCCAAGTAGTTTTATTTTTTAACAGTCAGTGTTCTCATAACCCTCGATATATTCTCTTCCTTGATTTCACAAGCTGCAGTTTTCTAATATTTCAGTTGTTCTTCTTCCTCTCTGCACCTGAACGTGGACATTCTCTAAGTCTCTATCCTTTTCCCTTTTCTTCTCAACCCTCATTCCCACGAAATCACATATACACTTTCAACATCAGCTCTCTCCAATATGTAGGCACTAAAAGATGTTCAAAAGGCTGCAGGCTGTGTTTCAAACTCTCTATTGGACTTTTTCACTGGGATCTTGCCCCAGCCTTCAAACTTAGTGCATCCTACCCTTATGCTCCCAAACCCCAACCTGCCCCTGCACCGGCCCCACCCCCACCCACCTTCCTTGTGTCTGTCAATGGGTCACCAGCCCCACTCCCCAGACTCCAGAACTCCCACTCCCACCGACACTTCCCAGCCATCCTGCACCCCTCCCTGCCACCCTCCAGTCAGTTTTCAAGCACTCCAGGTCCTTCCTATGTGGCATTTGAACTGTTAGATTCTTTTGTCCCTTGAAATCTTGCAGGCTCTTTGGAGCTTATTTGAAAGATAGTCCTTTTCTGGAACCTTCACTCTGTGCTCCCACCAGATCAGAGCAATCTCTGATTTAACTAAGTTCTCACAGCATGTAGTACTTTTCTGATAGTACTCATCTCACTTGACCTTGTATTATAGCTATTCACATAGGTCAATTTCCTTTATATTTTAAGGGTCTGAGGTGTAGGATTTCTATGCTACCAAATAATGATATAAAAAAAAGGAGTGATACTTTCTGAATAAAGTTTATATTTAAAATTAGGAAACATGCATAATGAGGATTGGATTAATTCATCATGCAGAATTCATAAAACTAGAAATAATTTAGGTTAAGTTTATGATCGGCCTTTTGACAATGACATGCCCTCTCTCCACCACTCCCTCCGCGCCCTCTCTTCCCTTTTCCATGCACAAACTGAAGGACAGAAGCCACATCATATTTTGTCTAATCTGCAGTTCCAGGAGAGTACCTTAAATGTTATAGATCCACAACACAAATTCGTTAAAATAATTAACAGTTGAATGGATGGATGGATGAAAGCAATGGTCCTCTAAAACGAATATGAAATTTATTGATACAGGACCATGAAATACACATTTGTATGTGTTCTCCTCTCTCAGAAGATGCCTTCCTTCTGATTTTCAGTGAGGTGGTGTGCTCACCCCTGGCCAGCCCCTCAGCAGGTCAAGGTTACGAGCAAGGAGACTGTCAGCCTAGTCCCCCTTCTTCCCAAGTCCATCTCCATGCATGTAACTAAATTTAGGGTGGATCTCATGCTGCTTATCCTAGGCTCCAAAATATTACCTGTAAGAAATGACTAGAGCCATAAAATAACAGGGAATAGGGGAGCTCACTGGAAGTGTGGATAACAAAACATAAGACAGCTTTCATCTATAAAGGGTGAAATAATCCTGTATAATCAAAATTATGTGAACCAAAACCTCCCCGCACTGTGTGTCAGAATGGCCCACGAGTCGGCCTGTGCTTCGTTTTGACTGCCATGGGCATATAAATTTCCAGTCAACCTCGATATTAACTCTGTGTCACCCAGCTAGGCAGAAATGTAGTCTAAGGAATGTTAGTGTACATGCAGACACACCCTCTTTAGTTAAGGGAACCAGCCCTTCACAAGCGACTTGTAGACGATGCTAATCAGAAAGGCCTCAGAACAAAGTTTTAAGTGGCATAAATTCCTATTTACTGAATTAATATTACTGGTTCCCTGGGTGCTTCTCCTTGGAAGCACTTCTAGCAGTCTGATTTGGGATTTTTATCTGGCGCTGTTCTGAGACTGGGGCTTTGGGACCTATATTAATTTTAGATCCTAGTCTGTAGAGATTAATCAATGCTCTGAGCACTAATGTACTGGTGAAATAGTTTTCCGGAGTAAAAAGTGCTTGCTTATCCGATCTGTCCTCTTCGGTATGAATTCCACCTTAACATTCCATGTTAAGGACGAGTATGATTAATTCATTACCCAAGATTACAGCAGTATGCTAAAAGCTACCTGGAGGCATTTCTTTTGGTGTGAAATATTAAAGATTCAACATTTACATCAGCGCACCTAATTCATATTCCTGAGCCTGTGGGCTGAGATAGGAACTTGGAAATACTCAGTCATCTTCTACATTGGTTTGTTAAAATGTTTCAGAGGATTACTGCTTTAACTAGCTCTTTGATAAGAACAAGGAGAACTCTTTTCGAGAAGACTAAAATGCAAAAACAAAAAGCCATAGTGTCTTTTATTTCTACAAAGTGTTATAGATCAGGTTTTGACAATAGTGGACCCTGAAGTACCTGAACAATAATACTAATAAAAACTTATCTGACGAACAGAAAGGCTAATACTGTATGGTCGCTCATAAATAGAAGCTAAAATATAGAAGCCCGTAGGGAGTAAATGTGACAATACTCTATATTGTTGGCCATTTCCAGAGCAGGAAACAGAAGTTTGGTTAATGCAACTGTATTTCCAAATTTCTCTGAAGTGGCTTTAGAAATGTATTTTAATGCTTAGATTTAAGCTAGAATGTGACTGAAATTCATTACCACTTCAAGTAAAATAACAATATAAAGTAATGATGCCATACTATGAAGAATTAACTTAGAGAAATGTCTATTTAGGTCTTCTGCCCATTTTTCTGTTGGGTTGTATGAGCTGTTTGTATATTTTGGAAATTAAGCTCTTGTCAGTCACACTGTTTGCAAACATTTTCCCAGACATACAGATGGCCAACAGGCACATGATAAGATGCTCAACACTGCTAATTATTAGAGAAATGCAAATCAAAACCCAGTGAGGTATCACCTCACACCGGCCAGAATGATCATCATCAAAAAGTCTACAAATAATAAATGCTGGAGAAGGTGTGGAGAAAATGGTACTTTCCTACACTGTTGGTGGGAATGTAAATTGCTGCAGCCGCTATGGAAAACAGTATGGAAGTTCTTCAAAAAACTAAAAATAGAACTGCCATATGATCCAGCAATCCCACTTCTGGGTATATATCCAGAAAAGATGAAAACTCTAATTCAAAAGATACACGCACCCCAGTGTTCATAGCAGCACTATTTACAACAGCCAAGACATGGAAGCAACCAAAGTCTCCATCAACAGATGGTTAAAAAAAGTAGATAAAGAAGATATATATATATATATATATATATATATAATATGGAATATTACTCAGCCATAAAGAAGAATGAAATAATGCCATTTACAGCAACATGGGTGGACCTAGAGATTATCATACTAAGTGAAGTAAGTCAGGCAGAGAAAGACAAATATTATATGATATCACTTATATGTGGAATATAAAAAATAGCACAAATGAACTTATTTACAAAACAGAAACAGACTCACAGACATAGAAAACAAACTTATGGTTACCAAAGAGGAAGGCATAGGGGATAAACTGGGAGTATGAGATTAACAGATGCATATACCATATATAAAATAGGTAAACAACAAGGATTTACTGTATAGCAAAGGGAACTATATACAGTATCTTATAATAAGCTATAATGGAAAAGAATTATTAAGAAAAATATAGATATATACATATATATATGTAACCAGATCAGTTTGCTGTACACCTGAAACTAACACAATATTGTAAATCAACTATACTTCAGTTTAAAAAAAAAGAACTAACTTAGAAGCTGGAAAAAGTACACAGCTTCCAGCTCCTGCCCCTTTGCTCCTGTGTCTGGTAGAGAAGACCAGGATGGTTGAGCTGACTTTCAACAGTGTAAACGTGGCCAGTGGTCTCACTCTCACCTTTGGGTAGGTAGGGAGGGATGTAATCGGCATATAGTTAGATGGTGTTTCCTTTTCTCTTTTTTAATCATAAAATATACATTTAGAAGAATGTATAAAATATATTTGTCAAATGTTAAGGAAAATTTGAAAGCAAATACCTGTGTGACTGCTACCCGTTCAAGAACTAGATTCATGCCAACCCCGCCTATGTGCACCTCCTCAGTCCCCCAAAGTGGTCTTCATTAGAAATACTTTCTAAAAGCTTCAAAGGAATGATGACTTAATTCCCCTCTTTTAAACCATGCTCCCACTACAAGTCCTTGCTGAGCTAGAGACAGTATCTAAATGGGGCAGCACTGAGTAAAAATAAAACCATGTATTCTTTGCTGAATGTCAGAAATTCAAAGATTTACTGAAAATTAATTAGGAATAGTCTGGGAGCAAATCATTGTGAGACCACAGAGAAACCTGTGTAAGGTATATACATCAGGAGTATATTAGAGGAATTCAGACAGAGCTAATGTTTACCAATTCAAATTCCCAGGCAATTATTGAGCACCAACTGAATGTAAGACAGCATACTAGGTGCTCTGGAACATGTGAGTAGTGGCTATTAAAATAACCACTACTGGCTAATAAGTTTCTGTGGACAAATACATTAAGAAGTCTTTTTCTCAAAGAGAAACTTTCATTTCTAAAAGAGGTATGTTGCAGAAAATGATTCCCCAAGTTTTTTGACTGAAGATGGCTTTTTTTGGAGGACGAATCAAAAAGACATGTTTTATAGACACACTTAGATAAATTCTATCCAAGGATATCAATATAGATTATCAATCAAGTGTTTATAGATCCCCAGACCGAATTTGAAGTAGGCTAGGACATTGGAAATCAGATTTTTCTAAACTCTGAAGATCTTTTAAGTCATCAAGAGTAATCTGCAGTATGGTTGGGGCATTGCTGCCCCATTAGAACTGGTGGCCTCTTCCTTAATTCAGTGCCATTGGCAGCATACTTGGGTAGAAAGAGCCTTGGCCTGGTAACCTGACATCAAGGTGACCTTGCACAGGTAATCAACCTTTTAGGTCACCAGTTTTCTCATAGGTAAAATAAAAGGTTCAGATGGGATTATTCTAAATTACCTAAATCAATGTCCTTGATTGCAGCTCAATATCAGAAAATCAAACAACCCAATCCAAAAATGGGCAGAAGACCTAAATAAACATTTCTTCAAAGAAGATATACAGATAGCCAACAAACATATGAAAGGATGCTCCACATCACTAATCATTAGAGAAATGCAAATCAAAACTACAATGAGGTATCACCTCACACCAGTCAGAATGACCATCATCAAAAAATCTACAAACAGTAAATGCTGGAGAGGGTGTGGAGAAAGGGGAACCCTCTTGCACTCTTGGTGGGAATGTAAATTGATACAGCCACTATGGAGAAGAGTATGGAGGTTTTAATTTTCTTTTTAACAGCTTTATTGGAGTATAATTGCTTTATAATGGTGTGTTAGTTTCTGCTTTATAACAAAGTGAATCAGCTATACATATATATATATCCCCATATCTCCTCCCTCCTGCATCTCCTTCCCACCCCTCTAGGTGGTCACGAAGCACCGAGCTGATATCCCTGTGTGATGCAGCTGCTTCCCACTAGCTATCTATTTTTTTATTTTTTTTATTTTTTATTTATTTTTTTTTTGTGTGGTACGTGGGCCTCTCACTGTTGTGGCCTCTCCCATTGCGGAGCGCAGGCTCCGCGGCCATGGCTCATGGGCCCAGCTGCTCTGCGGCATGTGGGATCTTCCCGGACCGGGGCACGAACCCGTGTCCCCTGCATCGGCAGGCGGATTCTCAACCACTGCGCCACCAGGGAAGCCCCTAGCTATCTATTTTACATTTGGTAGTGTATATATGTCCATGCCACTCTCTCACTTTGCCCCAGCTTACCCTTCCCCCTCCCAGTGTCCTCAAGTCCATTCTCTACATCTGCATCTTTATTCCTGTCCTGCCCCTAGGTTCTTCAGAACCATTTAAAAATTTTTTTAGATTCCATATATATGTGTTAGCATATAGTATTTGTTTTTCTCTTTCTGACTTACTTCACTCTGTATGACAGACACTAGGTCCATCCACCTCACTACAAATAACTCAATTTTGTTTCTTTTTACGGCTGAATAATATTCCATTGTATATATGTGCCACATCTTCTTTATCCATTCATCTGTCGATGGACACTTAGGTTGCTTCCGTGTCTTGGCTATTGTGAATAGTGCTGCCACGAACATTGTGGTACATGACTCTTTTTGAATTATGGCTTTCTCAGGGTATATGCCCAGTAGTGGGATTGCTGGGTCATATGGTAGTTCTACTGTTAGTTTTTTAAGGAACCTCCATACTGTTCTCCATAGTGGCTGTATCAATTTATATTCCCACAACAGTGCAAGAGAGTTCCCTTTTCTCCACACCCTCTCCAGCATTTACTGTTTGTAGATTTTTTGATGATGGCCATTCTGACTGGTGTGAGGTGATACCTCATTGTAGTTTTGATTTGCATTTCTCTAATAATTAGTGAAGCTGAGCATTTTTTCATGTGCCTCTTGGCCATTTGCATGTCTTTTTTTGGAGAAATGTCTATTTAGGTCTTCTGCCCTTTTTTGGATTGGGTTGTTTGTTTTTTTGATATTGAGCTGCATGAGCTGCTTGTAAATTTTGGAGATTAATCCTTTGTCATTTGCAAATATTTTATCCCATTCTGAGGGTTGTCTTTTAGTCTTGTTTATGGTTTCCTTTGCTGTGCAAAAGCTTTTAAGTTTCATTAGGTCCCATTTGTTTATTTTTGTTTTTATTTTCACTTCTCTAGGAGGTGGGTCAAAAAGGATCTTGCTGTGATTTATGTCATAGAGTGTTCTGCCTATGTTTTCCTCTAAGAGTTTTAGAGTCTCTGGCCTTATATTTAGGTCTTTAATCCATTTTGAGTTTGTATTTGTGTATGGTGTTAGGGACTGTTCTAATTTCATTCTTTTACATGTAGCTGTCCGGTTTTCCCAGTACCACCTATTGAAGAGGCTGTCTTTTCTCCATTGTATATTCTTGCCTCCTTTATTAAAAATAAGGTGACCATATGTATGTGGGTTTATCTCTGGGCTTTCTATCCTGTTCCATTGATCAATATTTCTCTTTTTGTGCCAGTACCATACTGTCTTGATTACTGTAGCTTTGTAGTATAGTCGGAAGTCTGGGAGCCTGATTCCCCCGGCTCCGTTTTTTTTCTTAAGATTGCTTTGGCTATTCAGGGTCTTTTGTGTTTCCATACAAATTTTGAAATTTTTTGTTCGAGTTCTGTGAAAAATGGCATTGGTAGTTTGATAGGGATTGCACTGAATCTGTAGATTGCTTTGGGTAGTATAGTCATTTTCACAATGTTGATTCTTCCAATCCAAGAACATGGTATATCTCTCCATCTGTCTGTATCATCTTTATTTTCTTTCATCAGTGTCATAGTTTTCTGCACACAGCTCTTTTGTCTCCTTAGGTAGATTTATTCCTAGGTATTTTATTCTTTTTGTTGCAATAGTAAATGGGAGTGTTTCCTTAATTTCTCTTTCAGATTTTTCATCATTAGCATATAGAACTGCAAGAGATGTCTGTGCATTAATTTTGTATCCTGCTACTTTACCAAATTCATTGATTAGCTCTAGTATTTTTCTGGTAACATCTTTAGGATTCTCTATGTATAGTATCATGTCATCTAACCAAACCCAAAGAAGTAAGCTTTACTTCTTCTTTTCCAATTTGGATTCCTTCTATTTCTTTTTCTTCTCTGATTGCTGTGGCAAAAACTTCCAAAACTATGTTGAATAATAGTGGTGAGAGTGGACAACCATGTCTTGTTCCTGATCTTAGAGAAACTGGTTTCAGTTTTTCACCATTGAGAGCGATGTTGGCTATGGGTTTGTCATATATGGCCTGTATTCTGTTGAGGTAAGTTCCCTCTATGCCTACTTTCTGGAGGATTTTTATCATAAATCACTGTTGAATGTTGTCAAAAGCTTTTTCTGCATCTGTTGAGATGATCATATGGTTTTTCTCCTTCAATTTGTTAATATGGTGTATCACATTGATTGATTTGCCTATATTGAAGAATCCTTGCATTCCTGGGATAAACCCCACTTGATCATGGTGTATGATCCTTTTAATGTGCTGTTGGATTCTGTTTCCTAGTATTTTGTTGAGGATTTTTGCTTCTATGTTCTTCAGTGATACTGGCCTATAGTTTTCTTTCTTTGTGACATCTTTTTCTGGTTTTGGTATCAGGGTGATGGTGGCCTCATAGAATGAGTCTGAGGGTATTCCTCCCTCTGCTATATTTTGGAAGAGTTTGAGAATGATAGGTGTTAGCTCTTCTCTAATTGTTTCATATAATTTGCCTGTGAAGCCATCTGGTCCTGGGCTTTTGTTTGTTGGAAGGTTTTTAATCACAGTCTCAATTTCTGTGCTTGTGATTGGTCTGTTTATCTTTTCTACTTCTTCCTGGTTCAGTCTCGGAAGACTGTGGTTTTCTAAGAATTTGTCCACTTCTTCCAGGTGTTCCAATTTATTGACATATAGTTGCTTGTAGTAATCTCTCATGATCCTTTGTTTTTCTGCAGTGTCAGTTGTTACTTCTCCTTTTCCATTTCTATTTCTGTTGATTTGAGTCTTCTCCCTTTTTTTAATTGATGAGTCTGGCTTACAGTTTATCAATTTTTTTTATCTTCTGAAAGAACCAGATTTTAGTTTTATTTATCTTTGCTATTGTTTCCTTCATTTCTTTTTCATTTATTTCTGATCTCATCTTTATGATTTCCTTCCTTCTGCTAACTTTGGGGTTTTTTGTTCTTCTTTCTCTAATTACTTTAGGTGTAAGGTTAGGTTGTTTATTTGAGATGTTTCTTGTTTCTTGAGGTAGGATTGTATTGCTATAAACTTCCCTCTTAGAACTGCTTTTGCTGCATCTCATAGGTTTCCAGTCATCGTGCTTTCATTGTCATTTGTTTCTAGGTATTTTTAAATTTCCTCTTTGATTTCTTCAGTGATCTCTTGGTTATTTAGTAGTGTATTTTTACCCTCCATGTGTTTGTATCTTTTACAGATTTTTTTCCTGTAATTGATATCTAGTCTCATAGCGCTGTGGTTGGAAAAGATACTTGATACGATTTCAATTTTCTTAAATTTAGCAAGGCTCGATTTGTGACCCAAGATATGTTCTATCCTGGAGAATGTTCCATGAGTCCTTGAGAAGAAAGTGTATTCTGTTGTTTTTGGATGGAATGTTCTATAAATATCAGTTAAGTCCATCTTATTTAATGTATCATTTAAAGCTTGTGTTTCCTTATTTATTTTCATTTTGGATGATCCATCCACTGGTGAAGGTAGGGTGTCAAAGTCCCCTAGTATGATTGCGTTACTGTCAATTTCCCTTTTATGGCTGTTAACATTTACCTTATGTATTGAGGTGCTCCTATGTTGGGTGCATAAATATTTATAATTGTTATATCATCTTCTTGTATTGATGCCTTGATCTTTATGTAGTGTCCTTCTTTGTCTCTTATAATAGTCTTTATTTTAAAGTCTATTTTGTCTGATATGAGAATTGCTACTCCAGCTTTCTTTTGATTTCCATTTTCATGGAATGTCTTTTTCCATCCTCTGACTTTCAGTCTGTATGTGTCCCTAGGTCTGAAGTAGGTCTCTTGAAGACAGCATATATAGGGGTCTTTTTTTTTTTTTTTTTTTGTATCCATTCAGCCAGTCTATGTCTTTTGGTTGGAGCATTTAATCCATTACATTTAAGGTAGTTATAGATATGTATGTTCCTATTACCATTTTTCAAATTGTTTTGGGTTTGTTATTG
The DNA here is from genome assembly GCF_026419965.1 of Kogia breviceps. Taxonomy (NCBI): domain Eukaryota; kingdom Metazoa; phylum Chordata; class Mammalia; order Artiodactyla; family Physeteridae; genus Kogia; species Kogia breviceps. The sequence continues at coordinate 74,711,095 of NC_081322.1, forward strand.
TAGGTCTTTTCCTTCTCATGTTTCCTGCCTAAAGATGATCCTTTAGCATTTGTTGTCAAGCTGCTTTAGTTGTGATGAATTCTCTTATCTTCTGCTTGTCTGTAAAAGTTTTAATTTCTCTGTTGAACCTGAATGAGATCCTTGCTGGCTAGAGTAATCTTGGTTGTAGGTTTTTCCCTTTCATCACTTTCAATATGTCCTGCCACTCCCTTCTGGCTTGCAGAGTTTCTGCTGGAAGATAAGCTCTTAACCTTATGAGGATTCCCTTGTATGTTATTTGTTGCTTTTCCCTTGCTGCTTTTAATATTTTTTCATTGTATTTAATTTTTGATAGTTTGATTTGTGTCTTGGCATGTTTCTCCTTGTATTTATTCTGTATGGGACTCTCTACACTTCCTGGACTTGACTATTTCCTTTCCCATATTAGGGAAGTTTTCAAGTATAATGTCTTCAAATATTTTCTCAGTCCCTTTCTTTTTCTCTTCTTTTTCTGGGACCCCTATAATTCAAATGTTGGTGCTTTTAATGTTGTCCCAGAGGTCTCTGAGATTGTCCTCAATTCTTTTCATTCTTTTTTCTTTATTCTGCTCAGCAGTAGTTTTTTCCACTGTTTTATCTTCCAGGTCACTTATCCGTTCTTCTGCCTCAGTTATTCTGCTATTGATTCCTTCTAGAGAATTTTTAATTTCATTTATTGTGTTGTTCATCATTGTTTGTTTTCTCTTTAGTTCTTCTAGGTCTTTGTTAAACGTTTCTTGTATTTTCTCCATTCTATTTCCAAGATGTTGGATCATCTTTACTATAATTATTCTGAATTCTTTTACAGGTAGACTGCCTATTTCCTCTTCATTTGTTTGGTCTGGTGGGTTTTTACCTTGCTCCTTCATCTGCTGTGTGTTTCTCTGTCTTTTCATTTTCCTTAACCTACTCTGCTTTTGGCCTCCTTTTTGCAGGCTGCAGGTTCGTAGTTCCTGTTGTTTTTGGTGTCTGCCCCCAGTGGCTAATGTTGGTTCAGTGGGTTGTGTAGGCTTCCTGGTGGAGGGGACTGGTGCCTGTGTTCTGGTGGATGAAGCTGGATCTTTTCTTTCTGATGGGCAGGACCACGTCCAGTGGTGTGTTTGGGGGTGTCTGTGACCTTATTATGATTTTAGGCAGCCTCTCTGCTAATGGGTGGGGTTGTGTTCCTGTCTTGCTAGTTGTTTGGCATAGGGTGTCCAGCACTGTAGCTTGCTGGTCATTGAGTAGAGCTGGGTCTTAGCATTGAGATGGAGATCTCCGGGAGAGCTTTCACCCTTTGATATTACATGGAGCCAGGAGGTCTCTGGTGGACCAATGTCCTGAACTCAGCTCTCCCACCTCAGAGGCACAGGCCTGACACTCGCCTGGAGCACCAAGACCCTGTTAGCCACACGGTCTTTTTTGAGGGAGGCCCTGGTTCTCTTCAAGCTCAGCCAAGGGAAGCTGCAGGGAAGGCCTCCAAACTCCAGAACTCCTCGCTCTAGAGGCCCTCCTTTGGACATGTTACCTATCCCCTTTCACGCAGGTCCTAAACAGAGGCCCCGTGATCTTTTTTTAAGAGTTAAAATGTTTCAGACAAACTGGCCTTGACCTCAAAGTAAATGATCTAAAGTAGAAGAAAATCATGCAACAAACTTATGACATTTTAATGTTGTATCTTTTTTTTTTTTTTTTTTTTTTGGTCCTACTGATTGTTTAATCAAATGTCAGCACCTTCTCCCAACCTCAGAGAAATCAGCACCCAGTGGAATTTTCTGTAAGCCAGTGTGTTGTTTTACTGGTCATTCCTAGAAGGTGTGAGATGAATTGGAACCAAATTTGAGCATGTTGAGCAAGGCTGAGTGTACTTGTTTACTAGATTGCTCTTCCCTGTACATAAATAATTAGTTAAGCCTTATCAGACCCTGAGGGTAATTTGTCAGAATAACGTGTGTTTTTCTATTATAGTGTTAGCTCCCATTACATATTATTAATAGATTATTAACTTAGTATAAATAGCTTAGGGAAAACCATTCGGTTAGATTTGTTTGTTTTCTAATATTTTAATGGGGCAAGAGAAAGTGATCTTGAACTACTGGGCAATTATACACAGTACACAAAGTTTAAAGCGTAAAAAAATCTAGCTCATCTCATAAGCTGACCTAAAAGGGCATCATTAATCAATTACAAATTATGAGCTCCAAGAAATAATATTCTAAATTTAATACAGTAGCAGTATCCCATGGAGAATATATTTGGAAAATATGGAAATGGAAATTAAAAATATGAATTTGACTGCATCATTTAGTTCGAACAAAGGAATAAAAGCACCATGTTTCCTCTGCTGTGAGTTAGTAGAAGACCTCTAGATATTCTGGCCTTTCAGAAATCCTAGTCCTACCTTAGCTGGGAGGAGAATGGAAAGTGTAATTTTGCATTTAACTGAAATATTCAATTACTATTTTTCTTTCTTGGGAACTGTCGTCTGAGCATCGTGTACTTTGGGGACAAGAAAACACCAGGGCAATTAGCAATAAAGGTCTGCTTTTATACTAGAGTCATGACTTTGGGGAATACGGAGGAGATCAAGATGCATTTTCACACTTGAGCACAGACAGGCAAGACAGGTTGCCCTGGGATGGTTGATGGCTCTGTAAATATAAATGTGAAAAAAAGAAAGAAAGAAAGAAGGAGCAATGACATTCCAGGAGTGGATATTTACAAATGCAAATGCATTTTGCTTTGTTTATGAGCACAGAGCACCTGGCACTAATACTATTTGCTTCTTTGGCTAAAGATCACTAGAGGATATTATTAAGAGGAAAATATCAGAGAAACTACATGAATTAGTGATCTGAAATGAGTTAAGAAGATATGTTGTGGGGAATTCCCTGGTGGTCCAGTGGTTAAGACTCCACGCTTCCAATGCAGGGGGCATAGTTTCGATCCCTGGTTGGGGAACTAAGATCCCACATGCTGTGCAGCACAGCAAAACAAAAAAAAAAAAAAAAAGGAAAGAAAGAAAGAAAATATATTGTGTTTGCAAAGCTTTCAGCAAGTGATCTTTCAATACTTCCACAACAAGATTGTCCAGAGGCTGTGAAAGAAGAAATGAACACTGTATTAGTCAGGGTTCTCCAGAGAAACAGACCCAATAGGATATATGCGGAGCTTTATTATGAGGAATTGGCTCATGTGATGATGAAGCCTGGAAGTGCCACGATCTGCTGTCTGCAAGCTGGAGACCAGTGGTGTGATTCAGTCCCAGACGGAAGGCCTAAGAACCAGGGGGGCCAAAGGTGTAAATTCCAGTCCAAGAGCAGGAGAAGAGGAAATAAGACGTCCCAGCTCAAGTAGTAGTGAGGCAGGAAAAAAAAAGGTGCGAATTCTTCTTTCCTCTGCCTTGTGTTCTGCTCAGGCTGTCAACACATTGGATGCTGTTTACTCACATTGGGGAGGGCAACCTACTTTATGGAGTCCACTGGTTCAGACGCTCATCTTATTTAGAAACACCCTCACAGGCATATCCAGAAATAATGTTTAATCTGGGCATCTTGTGGCCAAACTGACACGGGAAATGGACCATTACAAATACCAAGAAGTAAAATTCACATTCCAGGAATAGTATGAACCAACGAAAGTGGATAATAGAATCTGGACCCTTCTAATTTGGACTCTGATTTGCTGCACATTTCTCCTTCCATAATGGCATAAATAGGAAAATCTGTAATTTCAGTTCTAGAGTTTTAGCCACAGGTCTCTTTTCCTGATAATTGAAAAAAGAAAGAAAGAAATGATGTCTGTTTTATACATTGAGGGACCATAATCACACAAATAATTTATAAAGTCTCTTGGGGTGACTAAGCATGGGGTGCACTGGTGAGCAGGTCAGGCTGACGATAACCCAGAATCACCTGGAAATAAATGGTCATCATACTAAGCTATGAGCTTAGAGACGTGATTAGTATGTTATCATCATTTTCGAACAGCATAACATATGTTTGCTTCTTAATTGTTTGGCAACATAGATTCTACGTTGAAGGTACAGTATAAAAAGCCAAAGTGTCAAATCTGGGATCTTTAAAAAACTGGGCATTGACTTCTTGGGTTGACTCTTAATGATAAAACCTGGAGCTTGTTTGGAGGAGGGGTTGCAGCACTTGTGTCATCACTCCTTTTTCAACCTGTTGATAAACTTGACTGTGGCTGTAGCGAGTAAGCTGAGTCCCGGGTCTGTGTTTTAGGAGATGGTTTTATAGTATATTAAATTTGCGTTCTGATACTGCACGTGACTTCTATCACCGACTGCAAAAGGAAAAACATCCTTATCGTGTGGTGGCAGGTTGTCTTGTTATATCTACAATTGGAGATAGATGTAAGAAAAATTATTCTTTGAGATTTCTTCCAGGGTTGGTAAAAATTTGAATGCCAGCCTTCATGGAAAACAGAACAAAAATCTTGTGCAGAACTGTTAGCAGTTTCAGAAAGTGAACGTTTTACGTCCTTTTGAAGATGGAGGAAAACTGCTACTGGCAGTCAGTTTAACATGGATACCCTGTTTATAACAAAGCCATCTGCCGTAACTCAGCGTGAGCAGCCTTTATTGTCTTCGGTCATCTAGTAATCAACAGAGTAGAGATCTCCTGGAAATTTGAATATAATTTTTAAAAAGTGTATACATCAATCTCTATTTTTTTTTCTCTTTGTCTTCATTATAAAACTTGAAATGAGTAACTGAAGTTAAAAAAAAATCGTCCCTAGCTCACGGCCTTGGCGCCATCTTCTGAGAAACCGCTCCGCCAATAAGAGCCAAGTGGAGGAAGAAGCGAAAGCACAGGCTAAAGTGCAAAAAAGGAAAGATGCGGCAGAAGTCCCGGGAAACTGCCAGCTTGTGTACTCTTGGAAGCCACAGGAGCAGCAACAAGGAGAGCCAGAGGCCGGGGATGCTGGTACCAGCTGTTGGACTGCATGCCGACTGCCTAGAACTTGTCTCAGTGGATCTAGAACATCCATTGCCTCCACCGCCTTTGAGAGACCCACCTTGCTCATATCAAAATGGTCCCTTTGGTCCTTTGCCTTGGACCTGTGACTTTCTGGGCCAGTTCTGTTCTGAGTTGTGGCTGCATGTACAACATGTACAGTAAATCGCCTCTTCTGTTGTCTTAGCTGAAGAAAAAAAATTGCCCCCTATATCACAAAATCACACATAAGAACGAAGCTAGATCATTAAAAACATATACATTTTTCAACACTATAAGTTGTGGAACGACATTAAAAATTTTTGAAAGTAGGAAAAAAAAACTATCTGTCTCTCTAATCGCTATTCACGCTTTAATTTATCTTATTTTTTATTGTTTTTGATAGATGTGATCAAAGTATATACGCTTGTCTCTATATTTTCCAATAACACTATAACTTAAGTTTTTCTGGATTGCCACTAGTATCCATAACCATTTCTTTAGTGACACCCCTGAGTGGATTAATGCATTAATCATTTCTTTGTTGTTGAACGTATAGGTAGACATAACCAAGCCTCTTAAGATGCATATTTAAATGAGAATCAGTCATTACTGGAAAATGTACTGCATTTACTAAATAACAAAATGAATATCCTGCAGCCAAGATACACAACAAGTGCTATCCCTGTCAGGTAGTTTAGCGTAAGCAAGCATGTTGCTTCACATTCCCACGGCACCTGCTATTCTTGCTGGATTGATATGAATTGCATCTTCTTCTGTCAGGCTCTGTTACCAGCTGAGGAGTAAAGAAGGAGGCTTTTTCTATCTCTCATTTTATTTTTGTTTTCCCTCCCTTTTTGAAACTCCACTATAGTACCCTACCTTCTTCGCCTTTCCCTTACAGAATCTTTCTCCACTATGAAACAGCATACTAAATACTTACAGTCTTAGTATGCTGTAAGTATTTTCACATTAAAAAAATATTTTCAATGTGAAAAAAATTTGCAGGTAAACTTGGCATTGATTTTTCTGCCATACATACACGCATTGCTCTTGTGGAAAATTAAAGATGGAGCCTATGCCAGCCAGGTAGCTGGGCGCTCTTTCCTGGGGAAATGCTGCTGGCCTGGTCCCACCAATGTAAATGAGAGGATCTAAAATCCTGTGTCCATCAGTTTAAGGCAATAGACAGTTAATTCCTTCTGTGAGTTGAAAGCTTTTCAGTGCAACCCTTCTCAAATATCTTACAGAAGAAACAGATCCTGCCAATAACAAGTTAGGGCGTCACTGAATACTATGATCATCTCGCAGAGATTCAAGTTGTGAGCGGTCCTACAGTGACATTAAAAAAAAGCCCTTCTCATTTAACCCAGCATTTACCAGATTTATTTCACTGAGGAATTCTGTTTTCATGTCAAAACCAATTATTTCATTTATTGTAGAACTAGTGAACCTAAAGCCTGCGATAGAGAGCATGGATATAGTGTAATTCCGTATTTTGAGTTGACATTTTTAAAAGAATGACAGCTTTATCCTCATTGCTTTTTTTTTTTTTCCTCTCCGCGGCATGTGGGATCTTCCTGGACCGGGGCACGAACCCGTGTCCCCCGCACCGGCAGGCGGACTCTCAACCACTGCGCCACCAGGGGAGCCCCATTGCTTCATTTTTATTCCACAGTATTAAGCACCTACTGTTTACAACCCTACAGGCAGCTTTGACAAGGTGATCTATCATTGAAAAGGAGAGGAGAGAATTGTTTGTCAGCAGCTTCCCTGTTGGATGTGCCCTAGGGAATGAGGCTATAAACGGAGCTCTCCCCACCCACTTTCAGGGTCTCTTACCTCTCTTTAGGAGAGTTTTAGAGGATTAATCATGAAGAGGAGGACTTTCCTCTCCTTTCATCCATCCCCAAGGGGAGCGCCAGCTGCTAGGTATCACACCAAGCATTGCTTTCAGCGCAGGGGATTAAGGGGCACTTGACAAGAGGATCTATTTCAAAGAGCTGGTAGAAGATGATCAATGATCTAAGAAATCAGAGTTGAAGAAGGGACATCGGTGCCTTGAAATGTTCCCTAGAGCTCTGACCCCATGAGGGTTTTAACTAAATGGCTACTTAGTTTATTGGATTTACCCACAGCACATATTTAAATGAAATGAATGGAGGAAAGAACCTCTAAGCTACATGACAGAAAAATGACGAAAAGCTTTTGAAGGTCAGGGAACGGCGAACAATCACTTTAGACGAGTGGGCAAATGAAATTCTTCTTGGGACCTTGCAGACCTGATGGTACTATCAATTTTAAAATGGATATAGTGCTTGAGAGGGCATATGTTTCATACTAAGTGACTATGTACTGAATAATAATAGCTTTGGGTCTCCACTTGAGAACTTAATGAATGAGTTACATGAAATGTTAATGTCATTAATACCAGAGGAATTATTTATTTATTACTGTCATCACATAATACTAAACAGAGCTTCCAAAATCCTTGGCAAAAAAAAAAAAAAAGAGAGGGAGAGTTCTTAATCTTGTTTCAGTGATTCTCTTGAACATAAGACAATCCAGCAACACTGAAAGGAAAAGGTATCTAATCATAGAATTAAATTTATATCTACCAATTTTTGTGTTCAATTGTTAGCAATCTCATCATCTCTGTATCATCCTGCGTAGCAGGAAACAGTATTTGAATTTTCTTAGCAAACTGGATAGACAAGAAGGGGCTTGTATCTCGTGACGTGATTTTAAAAACAAATAGGATGTTTTCCCAGTTCAACTTACACATTTTACTATAAGATGAAAACATCCATTCATACATCATAATGCACTAAATTCCTAAATAACTTGATGAGGTGGCATTCTTGGTGTTTGCGAATGATAATTGAAGAAGGTAATAATCTCTGAGGGTGTGTGTGTGTGTGTGAATGGATAGCTAGACATGTCCTTTTCTATAGTGTATGTATGTGCATATATGTACATGTAAACATAGTGCATTAGTTTTCCAGGGCTGCCTTAACAAAATACCACAGACTGGGTGGCTTAAATAACAGAAACTTATTTTCTCACAGTTCTGGAGGCTGGAAGTCCAAGATCAAGGTGTCAGCAGGTTTGGTTTCTTCTCCTTGGTTAGCAGATGACCATCTTCTCACTGTGACCTGACCTGGTATTTCCTATGTGTGCTTGAATCCCTGGTGTCTCTTTTTGTGTCCAGGTTTTCTTAAAAGGACACCTGTCAGATTGGATCAGGGCCCTCCCTAATAGTCTAAATTTAACTTAATCACATCTTGTAGGCTGTATCTCCAAATACCAGCACATTCTGAGGTACTGGGGGTTAGGGCTTCCACATACAAATTTGGGGGACACAATTCAGCCCACAACACATGGTGTATATAGAAATGCATAACGGGGGGGAAAACTTCTATTTCTATCACCAGTGTTTATATTTTCCCTGGACCTGCCACTGTGTGGGCTCCATCACTCATGCTGCTCAAGTGAGATGCCAGCGGAAGAAGTAGTAAATGCATTTCCTTCCTAAAATTGAATGGCTACCACCAGTCCGCCAGGAAATCTGTGTGATCAGCAGTAGATGAAAACTGTGATTCCAGAGAACCTTTTGTATTCTTTCCTATTAAAAAGTTGTGAGAGCTCTGGGGGGTCGGGGTGGGGGGGGGTGACTCGGCGGCCTCACGTGGAGGCGGGAGCCCACAGGCATCATGGACAAAGGTAAAGAAAACTGCATTTTGGGACCTAAGACTGCAGTTCCTCTTGGTGATGATCCAGAATGTGTTCCCATGACTCAGCAGTTTCCTTCTCAGAATCTGGTATCTGAGAACAGTGCTAGGCTCAGTGGGTCTCCTGCCCTTAACATTTCCCCCAGCTCATTCTTTCCCCAGCATAAAAGCTTGTCTGCAGCCAGAAACCAGAACAAGAATCTGAAGCAGCATAGTTGCCTAACCAGTGTCCCCTGTCCTGTCTACAGGTCATTGAGTAACAGCGCCAGCCGCCCCCCAAAAAAGTTGTGAAATAATTTACCACCTAAACATGGTTAATTAGTAAACGGAGATTAAATACATAAATATAATTTGAAAAGAAAACGTTACCTTGAGATGGGGCAGAAATTCTAATAAGCATACGGATTTAGCTTTGGAACAAGCATTGTAGCACTTCCTTTTCTGATGGATCCTTTTTTCAGAAACTAGAATATCACATGGAAATGTTAATAATTTTTCATCCACCAAAAAAATCATATTTACCTTTGTTAATGATGTTAGAAACAGTTTTGACCTTAGGTTTATTTAGGCATGATACAATCATAGGCTTCTAGAGCCGATAAATCTTGAGCAGTTCTAGGTTAGGGATTCTAAAACCCTGCTATTCCATGAGAGACTTCACTGTGGGAGGAATGCTGGGCCTGTGGGACTCCGAGTTCCTCTCTTGCCTTTGTTTCAACAAGAGCTGTTCCACTCTTACCTACATGCTTTGAAACATTAAAGAAAACCTCTGACATAGTAGTCAGTTCCGATTGTGCAGTCAGGAAACGGAGGCCCAGAAAGGTAAAATGACCCACCCAGGGTCACACAGTTAGGTTTCCTGATTCCCAGATCAATTTTCTTCTAACCATGCCAATTACTCAAATACTATTTAATAAATTCCCATGCCATCCATACAAATGGGATTTCACTGTAGTTTTGCTTGCCAGGTAAAAAAGTCAAGGTTGAGATGATGGTCATTTAGGGATATTGACAGAAAGCCAGGATGAGACTAGGTCTCCCGATTTGTCATCCTTGTCATTTTATTTTTTTGGTGAATATCATCGTAAGTGCTTTTCTTAGTTCTATATTATCCACAAATGAAATTTTGTTTCTTCTTCACTGGCGATTTTTTAAGTTGATTTAGACTGAACTCAGATTCAGGAAACTGCTCAGATGGAGGGGCTTTCTCTAGCTCACCAGAGCACACGTCTGTTTTGTTCAGCACTTTTTGAGACTTGGATTGCTTTATTCTCTAGGTCTAGGACTGCTTTCGATACTGCCTGCATGTGAGGTACAATGAAACCTACCTAATGAATCAAATATGCTTGAGCAAATGTATTGCCGGGGAAGTGGCACCACTTATGACCCTGGGAAGTAGCTACATATTTTATTATGTTTGTTTTAATTCAATGTTTCAAGAGACATGAGCTTTACCTTTGGTTCTGCTACCTTGGCATGCTCCCCCCCACCAACCCCTTTCCTGTTTGAAGACCTCCTTTTACTGGGCTGTGAGTGGGAAACAGAACAGGGAAACATGGACAAGATTAGCATATCCTAAAGAGGAATTCTCCTAAGCCTCGCCTTGTAACACTGAACTCAGAATGTCTTATCTTTTTTCCTACCCCAGACAACTTGGAAACTCCTCCCGCTGTAAAAGCAGAGAATGTTTTACTGAAGGCAGTCATTCATTTAGCAAATATTTTTGAGATCTACTCTTTGTTAGGCATTAAGCCCCATTACAGGAAATCCTGTGTGATTTATCAGTAACAATTCGAAAATGAAATATCTCAAGCAATGAAAATAAAATTGACATTATAAAAAAGAGGGTGGGGATAGATGCAACAAGATTGGGAAAACAATGATGGTTGAAACTCAGTGATGGAAAGTTCATGGAGACTCGTATTGGTATAATGAAAATGAATCATTCATTGAATCATGAATCAAATTCAACTTTGTGCACGTTTGGAAACTTCCTAAATTAAAAAAAAAAATTAAACACGTTATTTAGTTGGTGACGTCTGGGTAGGTCCAAGACCAGAAGACAATAGCAGCAATGAGACGTGAGACGAAGGAGTCAGATCAGAATAATTTTTTTTTAAGGGGAAAAAATGAATACAAATAAGAGCCCAAACAGACATCAGAGGACCCTCGCTAAGGGTCCAGCTCCTGTAGTAAGATGAAGCTGGTGGCTTGAGGCAGAACCAGGCTATAAAGTTGTGACTTTGTGTCATTTCTAGTGCTGAGTGCGTGTTTAGGAGTAAGATAACTGCTCCATAATTTATATTCCATTCTCTTCAGAGTGTTTGATACTTCTTTTCTTTCCAGACTTTTTTTAATCTCCTAAAAATCAGAGGACTGATTTTGCTCACCTTTTGAACCCAACTAATTAGATCAATAGTGGCACATACTAGACACTTAAATAATTGTTGAATAAATGTTTTTTATGCCCCTATTTAGAGGTTCTTGCTCTCATTTTTTCCGGAGAGCAGCCTGAATGGTGACCCCATCATCATCTGTAGGTATGATTCTGGAAACCCATATGGCTAGGGTGGGTTCACGGGGACCCACAGAGAATACGCCACAGTAACTGTCAGACTATAGCATTCTTTGCATCTGACCTCCAAGTTAATTTTTTTCTTACCATGTCTTTTTCCTTTCTGGTTCTTGGACTGATGATATGACAATGCTGAATCACAATGTCCACGTGTTTGATTTTTGACAGCAAGCCAGAGATTTTCTCTGTGAAAATTTACCAACTCTTAATCCCTTTACACTAGGTTGTGAGCATGTCCAATTGCTGACATCATTACGTGATGAGTTTATGATTACTGGGCAGGGAGCCTCATAGGATATTCTAACGTGGAACATGAATTAAATGACATTTCTGTGATTTTTTTTTAGCAGACTCTTACAAGTCAGTCTGTAAGATTTACGGAATACTGACTACGCAGAGCCCTATTCAATGCTCTGAGTGCACACAGAGAAATAAGAGAAACAGGCCTTTCTCGCGTAGGACTTGGCATCTGGTTTGGAATTTTAAGCCTGTCTAGTGTCAGTCAAAATTATGCCCTCTCCTTGAATGCTGTTTTCTTGTGTTAATTCAAACTGTGATTAAAATAGGTTGATAACTGGTTTATAGCCTCCTTTATAGAATTTTCATTGTAGCTCAAGAGCTAGAAATAGCAATTTAATTAGAGACTTACTGTCATGCATTTCATAGTGATAAATATCTTGTGAATATTTAGACTATTAGTGAAGGTGAAATATTTTTGGCTTTCCTTTAACTTATTTAATATTCTCCTTTTCTGGAATCTATTTCCCAAGCAGATGTCAAACTCTTATTTCAGATGAAAATAGAGCCAGTGATGCCTTATTGTGAGGCTAATTCTAATAACCTACTATGTATTAAAAGTTCACTGCTACATTTCTTCCCTAGAAATCATCAACAGTAGAAAACTTTAAAGAGAAACATTCTCTTTGCTCTTAAGTATTAAGGGCTTAATTGATGTATAACAGTTATATATATATATATATATATACATATACACACACATATAAACACATAGGTGTATATATATATACATATATACATACATCTATATGAATTTTATTTGAGAAAGACATATTTAAAAATCCACCCATTATGCGATATTTGGATTTAATGTATTTCTTTTACATAAATTTATATTGCTCTACGGAGTACTTTTAGCATTTTATTCCAACTGTTTAATTAAAAGAATTTGTGACCAGGGGGTAATATTTCAGCAGGAACTGGTGCCATAGCCTCTCTGCTTAGGCCTTGCAGCAAGGGAGTAAACACTGGGTCACAAATTTAGTAACTAGGGCTCTGCCTGTGGCTTTGGCTCCACCAGAAATTGCAGCAACCTCAGGTCTACGGGGTTTACGCGCGCGCACACACACACACACACACACACACACACACACACACACGTGAAATGTCCAGAGTCCCCGTGTGATGATCACGCGTGCTTATACATAGGCTTCTCGGCAACCAATTAGTCCCCTCTGCTCTCTTCCTCTCTGCTGCTGTGCCCCTAATGCCCTGAAGGTGTGTCTGAGCTGTTCTCAGGCCTGGGAGACCAGCTCTCCCTCTGTCCGAGCCATGGGTGCCGCCTCCTGGGCTGTCTGGTCACTGCCTTCCCAGCAGCCGAAGGGCCTGTCCTCTCCTTGGTCCAGACGCAGGCCTATCCTGCCCACTCAGCTACATGCTGCCCAAACACTCTACACCTCCCACCCCCTCCCCGACACAAAACAACAAAAGCGAAGACAAAAAACAGGACTACGTTCCATAATGGACAGCCTTCAAAGCTCCCAATATCTTACCAAAGTTTTTGTAGAACAACCATATAATTTTTACCTGCTGTTGTATTTTAGCTCCGTCACCTTAAGATTGATGCATGAGTCCTAGGGGAACTAAAGCTGCAGTTTTTGGTATCCAATTTGAACTGCGCAGTTCGGTATTTTCCTATATTTGAAATTTAAATTGAGAACACATCAGTCTTGGAAATGCGTCCTTTCATTGCCTTATCATCACCGGAGTCTGTGTGCTGTGCACAGGAGTTCTTACTTACCCTCTGGGCCCTTCTAGGGTGACTGCTCCAGAGACAAGAGAGTGTAGGCCTCACTGGCGTGTCATGGGGAACACGGCCCAGCGCTGCCCTACAAACAGGCCCTTCAGCCCAGTCCCAAATCCACACTGATTTTACACACTAACCAGCCAGTCTGCAACGAAGCGGAATGGCAAATATTTTGTTGCATACATGTACAATTCAAAGGGGGTTCCCCTTGTCCTGTTTCCACCTTTCCCAGATATCCTGGGCAAGCTTTCAAGCTAAGGACTACTTGGCAACTTATTCAGAAAACTGGCTGCCTTAAATAGAGATTTTTCTTAATTCCAAATTTCCTTGAGGAAGACTCTGTCATTAAGTTTTTCAGAATAAAAATTATATTTACTTTATAAAAGAAATATTTACTCTATCGTGTGGATAATGTATTTGCCTTCAAAACACTGGATATAAACAGTTCAGAAATTAAACATGTTGTTTCCTTAAAGGTTTGAGTTTTGCTAGTTGTGAGAATTTTTTTTCTTTTGATGAATCTGGGTGTTTTCACCGAGGAAAACCCAGCTCCCTCCAAATCCTGTTTATGAGAAAGTCACTGGCCTGGACATGTTCGGGTCCCTTGAGAGGACATTTCTTCAGAAGTGGAAAGACTTGTTCAAGAAAAAAATCTGTGTGTCTAAATTTGTTACATTCATTTTCATATTATTTCAACTTCAGTAAGAAATGCCTGGGTAGAAGGAATTTTTGTTTCATGGGTAGCTTTTGGATTTATAGCTAAAATGAGTCTGTGAGTAATAAATTTCATGGACTTTTAAATGTACGTTTCACTGGTTTTAAAGCAAAACTTTTTTTTTTTTTTTTTCGGTACGCGGGCATCTCGCTGTTGTGGCCTCTCCCGTTGCGGAGCACAGGCTCCGGGTGCACAGGCTCAGTGGCCATGGCTCACGGGCCCAGCTGCTCCGCGGCATATGGGATCTTCCTGCACCGGGGCACGAACCCGTGTCCCCTGCATCGGCAGGCGGATTCTCAACCACTGCGCCACCAGGGAAGCCCAACATTTTTTTATTGAGATATTTTGGTAAAGCCCTACCGTCTCAGGGGAAGGAGACAATGTTGTATAAATTGCCATTGATAAATTCCCTATAAAATATATAAGTACTATAGACATAGTTATGGCTATTGACAACTCTTAGCAGGTGTGATTTATAATTAAGTCCAAATGATAGGCATCTCGCTGTACACAGAAGCAGTGCCCCTTGCCAAGGCGCTGTCCTTATAGATCGCCTTCTCTCAGTATTAATTCTTGCCCTGTGGGCTTCTCAGTCTCCACAAAAGGACCTTTTGTCAAGATATCACACAGGCACCTCCAGGCATACCTGAATCCTAATCTGAACGAAACTCTTGTTCAAATGGAGACCCTGCTCCGTATATTATACAGGTCATCCTGTCACCATAAACAGTTAAAATATTTGCCAGGCGAGTAAGTGTGGAAGATCTGAGCTATTAGAGAGCATCAGTAATAATACAGTGCTGGCTTTGCTGCGTCTTTGTAAATAACGATCTTTATAGCCTTCTTCTTAGTTGTATCCAGAAAGGTAGAAGGTGATCTTGACTCTCTTCGGAAGCATGAGTTTGCAGCATCAGCCATTTATGATCCTAACAAGGCACTTTGTATCCCCCTCATCTTAAAACCAAGGTTTTGAGCTTCTTCCTCAGCAAATATGATTCGTTATATACCTTGTGTGACTAGAACAGCTCTAATTCATTTTCTGATTTACTAACCGTATTTGTTACCTTTTAATAATTACACTCAAACCCTCTTTGGAATAATCTTTTCCCTTTTGAAGACGCGTATTGAGTTTTCACAAATTAAATAAAAATGATCGGTTCTAGCCAGCAGCATCCTTGTCTTTGAATGCTTGGTTTGGTCACTCACGTTCAGTAGCAGACCGGAGCCTTGTCTCCAAGATCAAACCACTCAACATGGCTGTTGTGTCTTCAGTTATTTCTAAGCGGAAGTTAAATAAGAGCCTTACGTTCTGGGGGCATTATTTTTTATTCCCATCATGGTTCATAATTCTTCAAGGGAAAGACACAGAAGGTTTGTCCTACGGCTTTAACGTCAAGGGCTTTGGGTTTCTACGCATCTCCCACATGCTTTATTTGTGTGTCTGTTGGGGAGGCGCTGAGTTTTTAAAATTTTATTGTTAATGGTAGGAAAAAGTTTGAACAACACTGTTTAGTTTTTCGGGGCTGCTGTAAAGAAGTACCACAAACTGGGTAGCTTGAAATGACCAAAATGTTGTCTCTCAGAGCTGTGGCAGTTAGAAATACAAAATCAAAGTGTTGGCAGGGCCATGATCCCTCTGAAGCTTCAAGGGGAGGGTCCTTTCCTGCCTCTCCCCACTTTTATTTATGTCCCACCTGCTTCAGACAAGTCTGTCTCACTCTGCTGTTCTCCCCATCTACACGAACGTAAAGGAAGCGTGGATTCTGTAAGAGTTGGAATTCCTACAGAGAGATGTGCCATCTAGATTTAAAGCAGAGCTTCTATATTTCCTGATAGCTGTAATAACAAAATGATGGTGAAATGGTTGGTGTGGGCTCTTTCCCAGCATATTAACATTATGTCTGCAAGGCAGAACGTCTCCTTTCCAACCCTGGGAACAGCTCACCATCCAAGTTGCCGCCCCAAAAGTAGCTGTGAAGCAGGAAGAGGTGCAGCTGAGTCACCTCCTTGCCGCCGCCCATTGCATCACCTGCTGCCTTAGTCCATTACTTGGCTGAGAAGGCTTCTGAGAATTCCTTTTCTGCTTGCCAAAGGAATCGTATAGCTACGTAAGAACAATTTCTTTCCTAGCCTCAAACCCTCGTATTAACCACTAGATTAAATGCTACTTTTCAGGCCATGCACCACTTATTTATTATTTACTTGAGAAAAAATTAAAGCTTGGTTGAACTTCAGGATTGGGAGGAGGACATAGGGGAAGCGGTGCTGAGTTTAATTTAATGTTCTGTAACAAACAAGGGACAAAGATATAGAGATACCGATTTTGAGGGGAATGTTAATTATCTAAAGCTTAATTACAGATAACATCATGAGGAGAATACATAAAAGGCTTGAAATGCAGCCAAGGCATTTCCCTAAGAACATTAAAAAAATGATTGTTGTTTACAATTCACAAATCGCACAGACATAAAGCTGAGATGGGAAAAAGAGAGTCAGGCTTGAAGTAAGAAGCCAACCTGCTCTTTTGAAACCAGTTCAGAAGAGAAGTGATAATATTGCAGTTAGCTCATGTTTTAAAACCAAATGAGATTCTGTACATGTTTCCCCTTTAAAATAAAAATTAACAGATCAGGGCTTCCCTGGTGGCGCAGTGGTTGAGAATCCGCCTGCCGATGCAGGAGACACGGGTTCGTGCCCTGGTCTGGGAAGATCCCACATGCCGCGGAGCGGCTGGGCCCGTGAGCCATGGCCGCTGAGCCTGTGCATCCGGAGCCTGTGCCCCGCAACGGGAGAGGCCACAACAGTGAGAGGCCTGCATACCACAAAAAAATAAATAAATAAATAAATAAATAAAATAAAATAAAAATAAACAGATCACCGGCAAACACACTGAAGTAAAATCCTAGGAGACGACACAACCCAAATAAAAATAAATAATTTATGAGGTCTCAAAATGGGAACTACAAATAAAATAGAATTCACAGACATTTATCTCTAAGTACAATAGAAATAAAGGAAGTAAGATTTTTACATTCCTGTCTCTTCATTCCTGAATCCAATGATATGAAAACCTACCTTTTCACTCATACGTAATTTTCATTCATTGCAGCAAAGAATGGCTTATATTTATTTAGTCTCCTCTTTAGAGATGCTTGTTGGTCTTTTCTGTACAATTGGTATCTATTAAGAGTCAATTACCTTTAAAGGTGCGTTTCAGGATAATGGAACATGGCATTTTGGAAGAAGTCTGCATTTAAGGAGGTTATAAGAAATGAGTACCTGGCAGTCCCTATTTGCCTAAAGCCTATGAGACGTGATGTTCTTGGGAAGGATGCAGTTTTGGGTTGCAGGGCCTTGGGTGTGGCAGCCAGGACTCCTGGTTCTGGCAGACTGGACCTCAATGGTGTTGCATTAGTTGTTACAGGAGAGGTATTGGGGACGCTTCCAGAAATAGTAGAGCTGCAACTAGAGGTCTCAACACTTGGTACTTTTTCAAAGCAATGGGAATGTAGTGAACTTTTGTGTGTGTCTGAGGGATTTGTATACATTTGGGTGAGCGACAAGAGAGAGCACGGTTTTGTCACAGGGGAAGGAGGGAGAACAATGAGCCCAGTAAGTCACATGTTTGCTAGGAGAACAGTTAGAGATGCGGTGATGCTGGCTTGCTGAGTGTGGAGAGAAGAAACCAAAAAAATTGTATTAACATGCTAAACATTTATTGAATGAATGAATGACGAAAGAGATTGGAGGTCTCTATTTGCTGACAGCTACTGAGTAGAAGTTGTTTTGTCTAGTTTCTTCCTGTAGTTTTTCTTTTTTCTCGCCTTAATTCCCTTTTCTTTAGTTGAGGAGAAATTCATATAAAATAAAGTTCACCGTTTTAAAATGAAGGATTCAGTGGCATTTAGTACATTCACAATGGTATGAAACCAGCACTTCTGTTTAGTTCCAAAACACTTTCTTCATCTCAGGGTTTTGAATTCAGAATGCTTTCAGCAGCTTTTCCAAACAGGGCTTTAGAATTCCGCAGATCATTTGACAATCGGAAATAGCCCTTGCTTGTCTGGCAGAATATCAGTCTGGTTTCAGGGACTGACACAGGAACCTTCGAAGTGAGGCCCCACTCAGTAAAATCATGGGACCCCCCCCCCTCCGTCTCCAGCTTGGGGTCCCGGTGACCCAGTGCTGTCCTTGGCAGCCATCAAAGCAGCGATACAACTGCCCCAACCTGGCTGCTGCTCTCACGTGAATGGGGAAGGGCCCTCGGCCCACCTCTACCACAGCATCCGTATCCTAAGAGGGTTCCCGAGTCATCTCGTCTCTATAGCCCCATCGCTTGAGGAGCTAAGGGGTCCCGGACGCAGAATCATCAGAACCTCCCCAATGCTACCCCCAGCCCCCATCCTCTACCCAGTAACCAATCAGGGCTGCAGGGGTATCCAGATAAGCCTCCTTGAGGAAACTTCTCTGTATCCTGGGCCTTCTCCACAACATTTGGGTCAGTCTTTGCTACCATTTATGAAAAAAAAATTTTTTTGGTTACATATAATTGACATGACATTATATTAGTTTCAAGTGAACTGCTTCCATTTATTTATTTATTTATTTATTTTTTGCGGTACGCGGGCCTCTCACTGTTGTGGCCTCTCCCGTTGCGGAGCACAGGCTCCGGACGCGCAGGCTCAGCGGCCACGGCTCACGGGCCCAGCCGCTCCGCGGCACGTGGGATCCTCCCGGACCGGGGCACGAACCCGCGTGCCCCGCATCGGCAGGCGGACTCCCAACCACTGCGCCACCAGGGAAGCCCTCCATTTATTTTTAGTAGAGGCTTAATTTAGGTTCCTGTCAAAGCTGTCCCCCAGATCCCATGTAGTCATGCAGTAAGGATTCTGGGCAGCCTGCCTTGGTGCCCTGGCTCCCACTGGCGCCGTGGGCCAGGGTACCAGCCACTCCCTAGCTCAAACTACATTAGCTTTCACTGCTTCATAGTCTTTTTCATAAAAATTTAAATAAGACTTTAATTAAAACTTAAAATTGAGAGTCAAACAAATTAAGAATTTACTTAAATGTATTAAAAATAAATTTTAAATGAAATTAGAAATTTAAATTTGAAAAACTCGTGCCCGAGGAAGACTTTTACAGCTGTGTCTTCAGGAAGCTGTTGATGGGTTTTGAATGGCTGCTCTTCCTTAGACCTAACTACACCTGTCCTTCACTATTTAGGTCCAGTGCTTCCTGCCTGGTCTTCAGGTTTCCTCACAGAAGACCTTTTCCCCTAAATGCAGTGGCTAGGAATGCAGACTGGGGTGGAGAATGAAGCTGAAGAGGACCTCTGGGTCACTCCCTCTGGCCCTCCCTTGCGAGCGCAAACGCCTGGGCCGTGTGTGTCCTTACGTCCACACCTGGCTTCTTCGCAAATAATTAGTGGGAATCTCATTTCCCACAGGCCTCGTTTGGATCTGTGATTACTCACTCTGTACCTGTGATCTTCTGGTCCACTTATAAATTCTTGGGGTTTTTGTTTTGTTTATTTGCAAGGTTTTCTGGCATATAACAAGCCTATTGCAGAAGGCTGGAGTGAATTAGAAACTGCAAGGAAAGGGGCCCGAGTTAACTGGATTACTTGTTACTATGGAAAAATGACTAGTTACAAATGTTAAAAAGCAAAAGTAATTTGTCATCAGTTCTAAAATCAGAACTGCCTTCGTCAAGAAATTGTTATTTAAGCCTGAATTAGAATCACATGGAGAAATGAACTATCAATTTCATACTCTCTCATTCAAAGATGTAAAGAAGTTCGTGGATGATCCCACAGACACAGCTCTTTTGAGGTCTTTTAACGGAGACACGTAGTGTTACTTATCTTGTGAAAATTGCTGAACGATCATCCCCTGTAAAAAAATTGAATGAGCCTGCATGGGTATATTCAGAGTAAGGAGCACAGGGCAGGCTGTGTTCCTCTCCAATCTGGAAGTTGGTTCAAATTAAAACCCAGTGACAGGGCGACATTTAAGCCCTTGTTTTAAATAGGCCTACGTGGAAACAAATGAAAACCAACCAAATGAGAGAAGCAAAGACTATTTATTCAGAGCTTGCTAGAGCATGGGAGCCAGCCTCCATCACTCACATTTGGACAGACTCAAGGCAGCCAGAGGAGTGGGAAAGCTTCATGGTGGTGAAATGGGAGGCTTCAGGTGTGCCCTGATGGAGGCTGTGACATGGGGTAGCTGCACATGACTAACTAGAAGCCTGTGTGATTGATTAGAGCTACATATTTGGCTCTCTCTGGTTGGTCCTAAGCTAGAAGCAGGGACAAAAATTAGGAAAGCTGTCAGTTATTCATCAAGTCCCAGCCATTTTGAGCCCACTGTTACGGGGCTGATTGTTTAGCTCCCTGGATTCTTACGAGAGGTAGTGGTCTGGCTTCCTACAAGTCTGAGGTAGAGCGGGCTGACTTCCTGGGCTGGTTACTATAGATGATGGGCCAGGTGCTGCAGCCTGTGGGTCAGAGCTCTATTTTTATACATGGTCTGACCATTGTCTGTTTGTATATTCAGTCTCTCGTCATTCAGCTGAGTTCACATGTGCTCACCTAGCTTTCTGGAGAGCACCTTCGTCCACTTTGTACTTTGAGCCTCTCAGCTGGCCAGGAGCAGGTTCTACAGTAGCCAGTCTCACTAAGAGTACCTCCACTGGTGTTGGGTGCACTTACCAAGCAAGAGCTCCATCATCTGTGAGCAGAGCTGCTGCCTTGCTGCTCTGCGAGCCACGGAGCACCATCCACTGTGCTCCCGACATAACCATCTTAGATATAAGTGGCCCTGTGCTTTCTTCCCAGAGTCGCAATAGGTATCACATACTGAATGCTACTACATGCATCGTGGTAACTATTTAAGTATATTTTCTCACGTATTCCTCACAGAAAAGCTATGCAGAAGGTAGATACTACTGTTGTTACCATCAATGTGTAAGTGGTGAAACTGAGACTGGGAGAGATTAAGTAAATTGTCAGTGGCCACATGGCTAGGAAGTGGTGGGGCTAGAATTTGAACCAAAGTGGCTTTAATCCACATGGAGCCATTGTGCTACCGTGGGAGTGAAGGTAGGCAAGATTTGCCTGTTCACGTGCTGAGCATCTAAGAAGGAGAGTCTCTTCAAACAGTGCTTGAATAAGTAAAGGAAGATGTGCTTATCTTCTGAAGTCTCTAGACAATGCTTACGCATCAGTCAGGGCTCTGAGAGTTTCCCACGGGGCCAGCACTCCAAGGATACAAAGAGGTGTAAGAAATAATTCTTGCCTTCTTTTATTGTCTGTCAGGGGAGCCCAGACTGGAACACGGGAGACTATTGTGGAAAAATTAAGTGCTATCCTTTGCATATATAGTGAGTAAAACGGGAACTAGAAAAATGAGACTGGATAAGGGCTGAGAGTAGAGAAGATTTCATAAAAATGGGTAGGACTGAGCTTTAAAGGGCAAGCAGAGTAGACGGGCATGGCTGGGGGCGGAGGACGTTCCAGAGAAGGCTTGGCATGCTCACGAGTGTGGCCTGGGCAGGATCAGAGACTACGCTGAGTGACTAGAGGGTTGCAGACCAGTGGGGCGTATGTGTGCAGAGCATGAGACTGGCTGAGAATTGTTATTTTGAGGACCTTGAAAGCCAAACAAAGAAAACTGGAAGGTATACATATTATGAAGTAGAGAACAAATACAGATTCTTTAAATAAAAATAATATAATAAAAGTCCTGGTTCAGGTGCATTAATAATTTTGTCAGTGGTATGTGAAAAGTATTAATAGGGAGAAACATGAAACCCAAAGGAAACATGAAACCCATGAAACCATATAGGAAGCTGCTAGAGTAACTTGTGGGTGTGAGCTTCTGCATGGGGCAAACAGGGAAGGGAGATGGCCATGGGTTTAGAGGGAAAAAAATATATATATATACATATATATATATATGTATTTGAAACACTTTTTGGAGGAAGAAACAAGAAGCTTGGTGATAGATTTGATCAAGAAAAGGGGTGGGGCTTCCCTGGTGGCTCAGTGGTTGAGAGTCCGCCTGCCTGTGCAGGGCACACGGGTTCGTGCCCCGGTCCGGGAAGATCCCACGTGCCGCGGAGCGGCTGGGCCCGTGAGCCGTGGCCGCTGAGCCTGCGCGTCCCGGAGCCTGTGCTCCTCAGCGGGAGAGGCCACAACAGTGAGAGGCCCGTGTACCACAAAAAAAAAAAAAAAAAGAAAGAAAGAAAGAAAGAAAGAAAAGGGGTGATTTCAGTTGTCTCCCAGTTTTCTAGCCAGGGAGACAAGAGGAGGAAGACACTGTAGTGAGCCCCCGTCAGGAGGGAGGGTTTTGCTGCTCCATCTCCAGCAACAGCTGGCAGGCAGCCCTCAAGTGTCAAGTCCCACTGGGCGTTGTCTCAGCAGAGGAGAGCCACTTGCACAAGATGGCACCCACTCCTGGGTGGCTGCATCCAGTGACTGACGAGGGGCTGCTAAAGATTCGGCTCTCCTGCCCAAATCAATCGGCTACAGCTTGGAGGAGTCATCCCATTGTCAGAGCTCCCGCTAAGGTGGCCGAGGCTTCCATCGCAGCACAACTTCTCAGCCTGTCCAATTCTGCTTTTCTCTCTCCTCCCTTACCATGGGTGCTGATCACAGTGAAACCCTAAGAAACCTCCAGGATGCTAATTTCCATCTCAGAGCTTGCTTTCCTGGGGAACCCAACCAGTGACATTAAAAGCATGGGCATATCATGGATAGAAAATGGGGTATTGAAAATTATGCTGCTTTGGTGGTAGAAAATACATTGGCACATTCCTTCCTAAAAAGGGGCCTCTGGTAATGATCAAGAGACATCCACAACACCATCGCTGTGGATCGTGAATTGTATCTTCTTTTTTTCAAGAGATGAAAATTAAAATTGCTTGATTTTTTTTTTTTTTTGCTTGTTTAATGAAACAAAGTATATATGATCAGCCATGTAGATCCCTTAATACCTGGTTTATACTTGTAAAAATAGTACTTCATATATACAAGATCAAACCTATCTAGCATGCATAATTATTTGATGTTTTATGTATTTTTTAAAGCCAATTAGAGAAAGTAAAGGGTAGGCTATCTTCATAGGGAACCGTGGTGTCTGGCAGTCAGGACTGTCTTCCAAATTTTCAGAGAAAATTAAAGTCATGTTTTAGACAATTATTTAGTGATGTGGAGAAAGTTTGTTACATATTAAATAAAAGTGAAGATTTAAAGGATGTATCGCATGATTCCAATTTAGAAACAAATAAATATATCTTTTCATCCACATGTGAATAAAGACTGAGCTGACATGTTGACATCAATATGTCAACACTGATTATCTCTGAATGATAGGATTGTGGATAACTTTTCTTTTCTATGTTTTCTATATTTTTCAAAAAGTCAAGAATCAGCATGTGTGATTCTATTAGCAGAGATAAATTTTAATGTAACAAAGGTTAATCTCTAAATTTTGCACACAGATGTAACAGACATATCAATATAGAAGAAGTTAGGAGATTTCACCATTGTGTAATGCTTTAAGTCGCCTACATAAATATATTTTTTTAACTGCAAAAGTTGTTTCCATTACAATTATTTGAAAACTGTGGCCTCTGACGTCTCTCACTTTCCTAGAAATTTCATAGGTTTTTTCCTGTTTTCTTTCTGTTCCAAAAAATTCTCTGCTGTTCTGAAAATTGTAGTTTCAGAATGAAAAAAGTATTTCTATTTCGTTTTTGGAAAATGGGGCCTTTTCTCAAATTAATTGAAGTGGCCTGAACTTCTGAGTTCTTTCTGAAATTACAGTTAATCCTTATTTGAACAACAGAGACAACAACTTTTCTTCTTCAACAGCTTTTCTTCTTGAGCGTAAAGTTCAGAAATATTGTTCTTTCTTCATCTAGCAAACCACGTTGTTTTACATCTCATCCATGTCACTGGGAGACTTTTGGCAATTAACTTTTCTATGCATCTTTATCCACTCTTTAAAATGGAAAAATCTGAGGTGGATGGGTCAGACAAGTGCTAAGTCGCTGTTCTGAAGATAGAATCAAAAAGAGCAATGGCACCAATACATGTGCAAATGAAAGTAACAGAAGTGTCTATGTTTATTTCAATTTTTTTTTTTTTTTTTTTTTTTTTTTTGTGGTACACGGGCCTCTCACTGTTGTGGCCTCTCCCTTTGCGGAGCACAGGCTCCGGATGCACAGGCTCAGCGGCCACGGCTCACGGGCCCAGCCGCTCCGCGGTATGTGGGATCTTCCCAGACTGGGGCACGAACCCGTGTCCCCTGCATCGGCAGGCGGACTCTCAACCACTGCGCCACCAGGGAAGCCCTATTTCAATCTTAATTGCTTTCTTCTACTAAAAAAATCAATACATATGTAGCGGGGGACTTTCAGCTTTATTTATTTATTTATTTTATTTATTTAAGTCAAAATTAACAGTAAGGCAAAGATTATATTATCCTACTTGAAAAATTCAAAACATTGAACTTGTGTATTATGAATTAAGTAAAATTTAAAAACAAGTGATTCTCTTGCCAACATTTGATAATCAAAGTGTGACGTGGTAAACCATTCTTCAAAGTGGCTTTTGTTTACTTGCAATAGTTACGAAGTGACAACTCCTTGCTGATGGCACCAGACTGCCCTTTTTTTTTTTTTTTAGACTGCCCATTTTAAATGCCGCTGTTGTAAAAACCAACTATCTTTATGTTTAAATGTTCCCTTTACATAGTTAGTATTCAAAGAATTGACACAAATTTATTGTCTGTATTTTATACCATAAGCATATTCCACATTGCTAACATAGTTCCTTTTTCATTTAATTTTTATATTTATCAAAGCAATGCATGTCGATACTTTCAGTAGATCAATGGTGCTATACGCCTGATAAAGAAAACAAGTGTTCCACGCCTCATCCTTCCTCAGTCCTAATTTCCCACTCTTCAGAGATAACCATATTCAACTCCTTTATTTATTTATTTATTTATTTTTTTGCGTTACTTGGGCCTCTCACTGTTGTGGCCTCTCCCGTTGCGGGGCATAGGCTCCGGACGCGCAGGCTCAGCGGCCATGGCTCACGGGCCCAGCCGCTCCGCGGCACGTGGGATCTTCCTGGACCGGGGCACGAACCCGCGTCCCCCGCATCGGCAGGCAGACTCCCAACCACTGCGCCACCAGGGAAGCCCCTCAACTCCTTTAGATACTTAACCCCACATGAGTACATAATGAGATTAACTGGATATATCCCTATTTTTAAATTACAGCCATTATTTATTGACTTCCGTTTTCCCAATCTTAGCCTTCTTGCCCTCCTCTTACACACACATTTCTTTCCATCGTACTGCCAATGAAGTTTCAATTACAGTTTTTATTTCTATCAGTGTTATCATGGTAACAATCATGTGAATACTATTCCACAGCTGAGCCCTGTAGATTACTCTAATATTATTACCTGTCTTATTCAACGTTTTGTTTTCTCTGGAGTTAATAATTATCTTGATCTCTTAACTTTGTTTCTTTACATAGTTTTCCTTGTACTCATCACTAATTCAACCCTAACTTTTCCAAAAGAACTATAAAAACTCTTCCGAATGTTGTCAAAAAGTAAAATTACTTCCACTTTTTTTCTTTGGGAGCACTGTTTCTGGACGTCTTGCTCTTCTGTTCTAACCCCCATGTTTGCTCTAGAAGTACCATCACTATTATTCTGGGAACTCCCTTCATTTCTTTCCCGTGTCAGATCTCCTGTTTCCTGGATCCCATATCTTTCTCTTACTTGCTTTACTCTCTCATTTGGGTGGAGCGCGTTATTTGGTGGCTTCCTGAGAATGCTTACAATGGGGTAAACTTTTTGTGACTTTTTTCTAAGTGACTTTTTTTCAAATATAAATTATTTATTTATTTATTTATTTTTGGCTGTGTTGGGTCTGTTGCTGCATGCGGGCTTTCTCTAGTTGTGGCGAGCAGGGCCTACTCTGTTGCGATGCACGGGCTTCTCATTGCGGTGGCTTCTCTTGTTGTGGAGCACGGGCTCTAGGCACGCAGGCTTCAGTAGTTGTGGCACACGGGCTCAGTAGTTGTGGTTCGCAGGCTCTAGAGCGCAGGCTCAGTAGTTGTGGTGCATGGCCTTAGTTGCTCCGCGGCATGTGGGATCTTCCCGGACCAGGGCTCAAACCCGTGTCCCCTGCATTGGCAGGCAGATTCTTAACCCCTGTGCCACCAGGGAAGTCCCTAAATGACTTTTCTTTATTATCACACTTGATAGTTTAGATAAACATTATATTCTAGACAGCAAATGATTTTCTCTAAGATTTATTGAAGTCTTTGTCCTATTGTTTTAAGTTTTCTAGTGATACTTTATTCAGGGCCATTCTGATACCCAGTTCCTTACATATGATATAGTTTCCCCAAAAAAAACCTGTTTTAGGAAGTTCTCTATAACCTTAAAATTTTACAGTGCTATGCCTTTGTATAAATCTTTTCTATTTATTGTACTGGGAACATTGTGGGCCTTTTCAATCTGTAAATTTCTGTTCTTCATAAATTCTTGGAATTTGTTGTATATAAATTCATTCTCTCTCCTTTATCTGCCTTTTGAAACTCCTCTTAGTTTGATGTATGATAATATTTGATATACTATTCTAATTTTCTTATCTCTCTCCTATTTCCCATTTCGTCAGGATTTTTTTGTTTGTTTATTTGTTATACTATCTGGAAGATATACTGTACTTTATCTTCCATCTTTTCTATTGAGATTTTTTAAAATTATTATTAAATTTGCTTTCATTTCCTTTTTAATTTCTAAGAGCTCTTTCTTATTTTCTAAATACCCCTTTTTTGCTTCTCAACCTTAAAAGATATTAATGATAGTCTTTTAGGAATATTCTTCTGCTGCCTGAATTAATATGTTTCCTTGGAGTTCCATCCTCCACGTTTAGGGGTTTTCTCACAGTCCCATGATGTTTGATGGCCCATTCATATCTGAGTGAAGGGCTAAAGTTCTGGTCAGAAGCTTTTTGTATACAAACGAAGCTTATGTCTGGCCAGGGGACCTGGACATTGCTTTGGCAGACTCCAAATATTAATCAGTCCCCTGCCTTTTGTTGATCAGTTTCCCCAGAG
Organism: Kogia breviceps; assembly: GCF_026419965.1. Lineage (NCBI taxonomy): Eukaryota > Metazoa > Chordata > Mammalia > Artiodactyla > Physeteridae > Kogia > Kogia breviceps. The sequence continues at coordinate 74,738,267 of NC_081322.1, forward strand.
AAGAATCACCGAATCTGTCCTGCCTGGAGGTGATAAACATGGTTAACAGTGTTCTGAGGAGTAAAGGAAGCACAGGGAGCTGCGGCTGGTAGAATGCCGCTAGTAAAATAAAATTAGTAAAAGACTAATTTACTAATTAGTAAAATACTTCCAGTTCAGTATGAGTTATTTTAGGGGTTACCCTAAAAACTAATTATCAGTTTTTTAAAAAACTGATTCCTTGACCCTCGCTACCCTACGGAAGCACGAAATCTCACAGTGGTTTGTAGATGGTGCTAATCATCATAATGGGTTTTTTCTTGGCATCTCTAAGAACATGTTACCTACCATAGTGGTTGTGTAATGTTAGTAAAGGAAAAAAAATTTTAAAGAATATGCAAAAAAAAAAAAAAAAGAAGAAGAAAGCAAATCTCATCAAGAGCCAACATTTTCAAGTATTAAGTAGGAAAAGTTGAGCTGGTAATGTCCCCATTTTCCAAGAGGAGACGGGAGTTGAGTGAGCGCCTAGCTCTGACCTTCACATGACCTTGTGCATGACCTTAACTCCTCCAAATCTGTTTCTTCATTCTTAAATTGAGGACACCAATCTTCTCTGCCCCAGAGGTCAGGGTCAATTAAAAGGTGAGATTACCTGTGTGTAAGCATCTTGTAAAGTGAAGGACATTTTTGTTTTTTTCCTTCTCATCATTATTATTCCCCTGACTCATTTCCTGTTGTGTCCCTGAAGGTGGGTGGCACCTGTGGAAGCCTTCTATTCCACTGGCATTCCAGTGACTGGAATTGTCACTGACTCAGTTTCTGTTGGTGCTTCTGGGTAACCTTGCTCACTCCTGCATGGAAGGATAGACGTGGGTCAGACAGGATGCCAGGCTCCGTGTTGCTTTTTCTTTCCCCCTCACCAGTCCTGCCTGTTCTTAGAACTGAGTAGCCCCTGATCATTCTTACAAGCGCAGGAAGATACAGGGTACCTCCGTGTGTCCACCTTTACACGCCGACACATGCCGACTCTCATACCTCATTCATAGTTTTGAGAATTGCCTTGAATCAAGGCAGACCAGAGCAAAGCAAGGGGTAAGAGGCTGCGGTCAGTACGTCGAGGCTCCGACCGCAGCATGTTCTCCTCAAGTTTGACCAGCTCTGCTGTGCTGCATCCTTCACACTGATGAGCTCAGAAGAAGGTATTTGCTCCGAAGTATGTCAGTTAAACGTAGTAATTATTTCTCTTGGAAGGGAAAAAGGCAGTAAGCAGTGCGTGCTCACTCACCAACCTTATAGCTTGTGCTCCCTGATCACAGCAATAGATTTGGGCTGATTTCCTATTCTCAGGCAATCAGTGATGGGAGGAGAGAGAGACATTAGTGGAGTGCCCTAGTTGACCTTCAGCTAAATTTATTGTTCCTTTCCCCTCCTACCTTTCAATATAAGAGAGAAGGGAGTTGAGTAGCTCACCATTTAAAAAAATAAATAAAAGAAGAAGAAGAAGAAGAAGAGGAAAGAAAACAGGTGCATGGCCAGAGCTGTCTAGCAAAGGGATTTAATTGATGGTGACAACAGCATTCTTAGTCTGACAGCTGTTTTGGTTGTCCCACCCCTTGGTGTCAGCAAATAGGAAAATAACTTATTAGAGCTATTCATGTCAGATATATAGTCCATAAATATTTGTTGGGCTATAAGTACTGAATATTGCTTTAAGTTATTTTTATTTTTTAAAATATTTTTAAATATCCAAAAATATTAAAGGCAAAGATGCAATCTAATTCGTTATGGCAGTAGCTTTGCCCTGTGCAAATAAAGCACTGACGCCAAATGACAATCAGCAGGTTTCAAGTACACAGTTTTGCTATGTCAGAGACGTCCTATCCAAAGAAAAGATGCAAATCAGAAATATTGGAAGCTCAATGCAATGGCATCCCACGTAAATGTCTCTCAGTCTGTGCAAATGAGTACCAGTAAGTACAGTTTGAAACTTGGATAAAAGTACATTACTGTCCAGCAATTGGTATTGAAAATAAAGCTACTGACAACTAGAGCCATTAGGGGAGATTGGATGTTCTCTCGTTATAAGTTTTGGAGTGTTTTCTATCACTTGGGGAAACCTTAGAGGTGTTTTTCAGCAGTGCTGTGTAAGATGCAATTCTCCGAACAGTCTATCTCATTGTTATTACAGACAAGTTCAGCATGAGTAGTCAAGAAGGGAATATAACTGCTAAGGGCACTTGGTGCTAATGGGTAGTGGAGTAGCTTAGGTGAACATAAAAAGCAGTTAGGAAAGGTGTGGGACTGGCCACAATTAATCTCAAGTAGAACCCAAATAAAGACAAAAGCCATAAACATAAATCATGGCGTTCTCTAGTTAGTTCAAAGGGAGATAAGTTGAGAATTATTTTTGTTAAATTCTTTGAACCAAAATATGGGAAATCCCCATATAGTTAAGTTCTCGATGTCAGTTGACTGATATAAATCTATTTCCTGACACTGTCTACATATCATGGTCAACTCTGTGAACTTTCCAAATTTACTACTAAAGGCTGAAATCAAGCTATAGATAAAAAGGAAATCAATATTCTGTACGTTTTTATGAATGCATTATGCAAAGGCAACATTTTGTTTTTATATGATGTTTGATATATAAAAATTAATCTATTTATAATTTATATATGCTCAAAGGAACCCATTACTCAACTTAAGAAAGAGAACTTTAGGGCTTCCCTGGTGGCGCAGTGGCTGAGAGTCCGCCTGGCGATGCAGGAGACACGGGTTCGTGCCCCGGTCCGGGAAGATCCCACGTGCCGCGGAGCGGCTGGGCCCGTGAGCCATGGCCGCTGAGCCTGCGCGTCCGGAGCCTGTGCTCCGCGACGGGAGGGGCCACAACAGTGAGAGGCCCGCGTACCACAAAAAAAAAAAAAAAAAAAAAAAAGAAAAAGAACTTTACAAATATTGTTGAATTTGTCTGGAAGTTCCTCCCCCATCCTTATCCCTCCACTCCAGCTAATGTTATCCTCGTGTTTTGGGTTTTTTTTTTTTTTTTAATTTATCTACTTTGTCATTCATTTTATCATTTTCTTTATGATCTTCCACATCTGTATGCATTCCTAATGATATATTATTTGGTTTTGTACTTTATAAAATATTTTATACTGTATATATTCCATTGTTACTTATTTTTTTAATTTAGTTATTTTTATCTATATTACACAAACACATAAGGAAGCAAGTAGTACCACGTCTTGATACATTAAAAAAAAAAAAAAAACCAGTTCCCACCCCAACATCTACTTGCAATTTCAGCCTTTTTAATGGATTTTATAAATACTTACCTATATATCTTTAAATAACACGATGTTTACATTGTTACTGATAGGGTTTTTTCAGTTTTAGAAAAATGCCTATTTTCTTCTCACTTTGAAATATCAAAACTTAGCTCTTTCATAGACATCCCGTCTCCCCACACGCATACTCACACTTCTTATCTTCCTCACCCTCCCAGTAATCTTATATCATATTTGGTTATATCATTAGTCAGAGTTTATATAATGATGACTATGTGAACACCATTCACAGCCTGGCCATGTGGTACATATGATTACTTTTTATTTTCTGTGCATTTTCTGTTGCATTTTCCTTAGAATTAATAATTAACTTATTTTTTCATTCATTTAGTTTTCTATGTGCCCATCATGAATTCAACTCCCAAATTTCCCCCAGGTATGTAAGTCTCCTTTCAAAATGTTCAAATTTATTAGTTTATTCTTTTTACCTTCTTGACAAAATCGTCTTACCTGTTCTAATCTGGACTGTCAGCAGCTATCATTAGGGACCTCATTCTAGGGACTGTCATTCTAGGGAATTCATTCAAGGGACTGTCTGTTACAGTAGATCTCCTGTTTTCCCGGCTCCAGATCTTCCTTTCTCTTGGTTTACACTCTTGTTTTGGTGGAGCACGTGTGCCAGTAGCTTTGTGAGAAAGGATGCATGAATGATAACTTTTTGGTTGGTGAACATCCAAAAGTGTCTATGTATTTTTAATTTATTTATTATATTTATTTTTGGCTGCGTTGGGTCTTCGTTGCTGCGCGCAGGCTTTCTCTAGTTGCGGAGAGCAGGGGCTACTCTTTGTTGCGGTGCGCGGGCTTCTCATTGCGGTGGCTTCTCTTGTTGCGGAGCACGGGCTCTAGGCGCAAGGGCTTCAGTAGTTGTGGCACATGGGGTCAGCAGTTGTGGCTCGTGGGTTCTTGAGCGCAGGCTCTGTAGTTGTGGCACACGGGCTTAGTTGCTCCACGGCATGTGGGATCTTCCCGGACCAGGGCTCAAACCCGTGTCCCCTGCATTGGCAGGCAGATTCTTAACCACTGCGCCACCAGGGAAGTCCCGCAAAAGTGTTTTTATTGACTGGTGACAGATGTAGGTTGGAAACCATCTTCCTTTGGAATTTTGAAAACATCATCTTCTAGTCTTGCTATTGAAAAGTCTAAAGCCTTTCTTGATCCTTTGTATGGAATTTTGAAAACATCAACTTCTAGTCTTGCTATTGAAAAGTCTAAAGCCTTTCTTGATCCTTTGTATGAAAGCTGTATTTTTCTTTCTGCAAGATTGTAAATCTACTTTTTGTTGCAAATGGTATGAAATTTCATGACAATGTGCCATTTCAAGATAGGGGCTGTTTTCATCCATTCTGCTGGGTACTTCTTGAGTCTTTCAATCTGGAAAATCATGTTTGGTTCTGAAGAATTTCCCTTCAACTATTCATTAATAGTTTTCTTCTGTTTAATTTCTCTGACCTCTTCTTATGGGATGATTATTATTCAGGTGTTGGATTTCCTGGTCTAATCCTTGTGTTTTCTCATTTATTTCTCCTATTTTCCGTCCCTTTGTCATTTTCTCTATTTTCTGGGAGTTTTCTTCAACTTTATACTTCTTATCCTTCAAGTTAGTTTTTCATTTCTGCCATCAAGCTTTAACTTCCTCCAAGAGCTCCCTTTTCTCTTAGAATTTTTCTTTTGTGTAACATCCTGTTATTTAATAGATAGAGTGCTTTGCATACTCGAGGATTTCAAAGTTTTCTTCTTCTAACATATTCTCTACATGCTCCAAGTTGTTTTACTTTCCATTTTGCTGCAGTAATCTTTGTTTTTCACATTTAATGCTTTCCTCAAAGCCTGGAGATCCTTTTCTGCCTGTTTATGTTTGAGAGTAGTGTGCTAAATAGCATATTAGAATCCTAGTTGCATGTGTTAAAGATATCTTTCCCAAGTTCATGGTTTGTCTTTTTACTTTCTTTATGCTGTAGTTCCATGAGCAGACTTTCTTAATTTTAATATAGTATATTTCAACTTTTTTTCCTTTAGGTTTTTTGATTTTTTATTTCTTATTTAATAAATCCCTCTTGATCATAAAGATATTTTCCTCTATTGTCTTTTAAAAGTCTCATACTAATAGTTGTTCTTGTCACATTTAAATCTTTAATTCACCTGGAATTAAATATTGTGCGTGGTGAAAGATAGGCATGCAATTTCACTCTTTTCCCATATGGATAACCAACTGCCCAGCACCATTTACTGAAAAGGCCATTCTTTGCGCACTAATAAAGAATGTCATTACTCAAGTTTGTGGTTGGGCCCGTTTGGGGCTCTCTCTTCTCTTCCATTGTTCTAATTGTCGAGTACTTTGTCAATACTGTGTAGTTTTATAATAAGACCTGATAGGACAGGCTTTCCTACCTTACTCCTTATCTAGAATAGGAATATGAAAATAAAAGGAAAAAAACCCCCCCTAATGTGAAGGAAATGATGGGTTTGACTTCAGTCATCCATTCACTCATTCATCAAAAAGTAGTTAAGTACCAACTATGTTTTAGACAAGCTCTAGAAATTGAAAAATAAATGAGACACCCCTGCCCTAAAGGAGTAAGCAACCTAGGAGGGGAGACTAATAAAAAATTACATTTTAATTCTGTTATAAGCAAGAATAAAGAATGCATAAGATGCTGTGTGTGTGCACAAAGAGAAAGGAAGTAATTACGCCCAGGAATAGTCAGGAAGGTCTTGACAGGTTTGACCAATAAAGGGTAGGATCAACTTGGTCTCAGAAGATAAATTGGCATTCAATAGGAGAGAGGGGGAAGGAATTACAGGCAGAGGAAACTCCATGGAGACATGAAAGTACGTGATCTGTTTCAAAATAAAGGGTCAAGCAAAGGGGGAGATAGGTTAGAAAGGAGGTTAAGCCAGATGGGGAAAGACATTGTCTACCCAGCAGAGAGGTTTGAATTTTACCCTGTAGACAGAAATAGACTGAGAGGGTTTGAAATAGGAAGGTAATATCACTTCTGCTGTGCATTTGGCAGTGGAAAAAACAGAGCTTATTGGGGTGGAGGGGGCGGGGAGACACTATGTACAGAAAGGCCAGTTCCAGTTAAGTTGTCCAGGGGAGAGATGGTGACATCTGAACTCGGGCAGGAGAGAAGGAAATGGAGAAAAGGTAAGGACAGATCAAGAGACATTCGAGAGGAGAAAGAACAGGGCATGGTGAAAGTGGCTGTCCCTGGAAGGGGAAGAGTGGAGTAAATGATGGCCAAGTTTCGAGCTTGGGTAACTAAGTGGATGGGGGCATCACTGGCTGACCTTTGGGAACAGAAGTCTCTGTGCTGGAGGAAGATGACAGGGGTCTGACAGAGGAGAGGGATAATCCATGACCTTACATTTGATCATGTCAAGTTTAAGGGGCCCCTGGACATCTGTGTGGAGAGATAGGGAGGCGCTTGGCGCTTAAGAGCTGTCCCGCATCAAAACCCTAAACATGCCCAGTGTCCTTCTCATTCCCTGAATAACCTGGATCCTCAAATATACCAAATCCTTTTCCCACATCCTGCAGTTGTTAAAGACAGATTTTCCAAATGAATATACTTAGAGCTTCAGAGTATTTATCCTCTGTGCATTTTCAGCCTTAGGACTTAGATAGAACAATAACTTACTCTGCTTTTCTTGGGGAGGGTGGTTGCTCAGTGACTCTCTGGGGACTTAGTAATACTAATTTTCAAGAGGTGCTGCCATGGGAAATAGTCTCCCTGATGGGGACATCCAATTCCTCAACTCTAACAGAATCTCTGCCACCGTGTCAGGAAAGGAGGTGTCATTTAATCCTGCACCTTGCACCTCACTTGCTACAAAGTTTCTGCCAGCATCCTTTAGAGTACTTTGGGGGCCCAGAATTAATCATGGACAGAATGATACTGCCATGACAAAGAGCACCGGGGTGCAGGAAGCTGAAGGCGTTTTGTGTATTTAAATCATAGGCTATTAATAAAGGTGTCTATTTGTCTCTCTTGTGATTAGAGTGTGAGGATTATGTTTCCAGAGGAAAGTAGAATAATTAAAAGAGGTTGATTTCTAGCTACTTATAAAACACTAAAATTTATAATGTTTTCTTTATTTCTTGAAATATCAATGGTACTTTTTTTTTTTTTTTTTTTTTTTGTGGTACGCGGGCCTCTCACTGCTGTGGCCTCTCCCGTTGCGGAGCGCAGGCTCCAGACGCCCAGGCTCAGCGGCCATGGCTCACGGGCCTAGTCGCTCCGCGGCACGTGGGATCTAACCGTACTGGGGCACGAACCCGTGTCCCCTGCATCGGCAGGCAGACTCTCAACCACTGCACCACCAGGGAAGCCCTCAATGGTACTTTTCTAATGATTGCCATTAATATTAAATTTTAAAAGTGCACTGACATCCCACAGGAATTAATTAGACAGTCACTGCCCTTGCCTTAGACACAAACCTCAGACACAGTGTGTGAACATCATCTACCACTTCAGGCTTGAACTCATCAATGCTGTGCTGTGGATACAACAAATTTTAAGCTATAAGGTATGCAGTGGTTACCACAAATCCAGGTCCATTCTCACTCTGGCCAACACTAAGGATATGTCTGTTGCCTTATGGTGTGGGAGTTTAAAAGTACCCGTATTGTTTGGCGTGAGCAACCCATCAGCTGAGCATTATAAATCCTTTTCTTATACCATTATTTACGCTGGGATATATTGGTTAAATGTGATTCACATCGAGAGATGAAACCAGAAAACATTAAGATGTATCTGTAGGCTGAACACATTTATATCCATCACACTCTACTTTAGGCTTATTCCTAATCAAATCACCAAAAGGACAAAATGTTATGCAAAAAGATCAGGAAACCTACTCTTTAAAAATCTTGATTGACAATTCCTCTTAAAACAAGCCTTTTTCTCCAAGTTTGGCTGCTAAGAGGTACATGAGTGCTCTGATATCAAGCAACATTGAGTCATATTTAAATTTTGCCCTTGTTTTTTGAGTTTGATGAGCAGTTGATCAGGAGGGTAGGCGTTTTGAGAAAGACTCCCGAGCAATTCCTGGCAAATTCAGTGCTGGGTTCAACCCTCTTGCAGTAGCTTGCTCACATCTCCAAAACAGCACCTCCTACCTGGCTTTACAATGTATCAATATATGGTAACCCACATCTCCATCCTAGAGTGTGCGTGTGCGCCATCGTGGCAGACGTGGGGCTCATGCATCAGTGCTGCATCCATGTTGGGGCCTCTATGAGGATCTCAGAGTGTGCTAGATGCTGGGCCTCCCACATGCTGACTCACCTGCTGTCCAACTAGCCTGTTATGGGTTGAACTGTGTCCCCCCAAAATGCATGTTGAAGTCCTAACCTCCAGGACATTAGAATGTGACCTTACTTGAAAATAGGGTCATTGCAGATGTAATTAGTTAAGTAGGTAGGATGAAGTCATACTGGTGTAGGGGGTTGGAGCCCTAATCCAGTGCGACTGGTGTCCTTATAAATTTGGGCACAGACACACAGGCAGAGAGAATGCCAGGAGAACACAAAAGCAGAGATCAGTGATGTGTCAATAAGCCAAGAATGCCAAAGATTGCCAGCAAACCACCAGAAGCTAGGAGAGAAGCACGGAACAGATTCTCCCTATGTCCTCAGAAGAAACTACCCCTGCTGACCTCGATCTCAGACTCCTAGCTTCCAGAACTGAGACAATAAATTCCTGTTTATTTAAGCCATCCAGTTTGTGGTTCTTTGTTATGGCAGCCCTAGCAAATTAATGCATAGCCTATATCCTAGAAAAGAAGCAGGGGAAGACAAGGTTATTATTATCAGTTCATAAGAACAGAAATGACAGCTTTCTAACAGAGCAAAATTAATCATTTTTGGATTGTTCACTTTATAGCCTTCTGATTCTTAAACTTGTAATTGCCATATGCACTATTACCGCATATGGAGTGACAAAAGGTCTGATGGAAATGTGTTCTTAAATGAGTGATGTATATTACACTGATGGATGGTTGATGGATACATATGAGAGAATGAGGCCCTGTTATAGTAAAACAGGCTCAGAGCTATACATAATCTAAACATATTGGTACCAAGGGCCCAATACATAAAGCTTCTGCTTTGGTATTAAACTGATGCATGTGTTATAAAGATACTAAAGAAAAATGTGCACATATAATCATAGACCAGTTTTTCGTTAGTAAAGAGGAGACGCGTGACCTCGCGTATTTTGCTCCCACGTAACTATGATCACAGTTGAACATGAAATATCGATACTACTGGAAGGTGAAGTTGATAATAGGATATTCTCCACTCTGGAGGCTCAGGGGAGAGGATGGAAAGAGCACACATTATAGAGTCAAATAGAGCTGGGTTCTAGCCCCAGTTCTACTATCTCCTAGTTGTATGACCTTAAGCAAGTCATTTAACCCTCTAGGACTCTATGTTTCATAACCTGGAAAGTGAGGGTAATAATACCTCTCCAGAGAGCTGACCTGAGGATCAAGTAGGATCAGAGATCAGTGCGGTGACCAGCACAGCACCTGGTAATATGCTCAGTGATAATGTTCAGTAACTAGTAGCGGTAAATTTCATATTCACCGTTGCTCTTACTTGATGTGACAGTTCTGCAGTCTGGCACAGATCATTTGGGGAATCCCAGACTAGGAGGTCCATTTACTGGAGTCCAAATGGTAATGATCCTGATGAGGCCTAGCAGAATCATTGAAGCTGCTACTAACCTTTCCCTTTTTCTTTCCTCCTTCTTAACCACAGCTGAAGCCCTAGAGTACACTGGCGTAGCGTACACTGGGTTTGAATAAGCCCTACTTAAAGGTAATCCAGGTGAACCCTCAGTCCAAAAAAACCCCCTCATTCTAAAGGACAAATTAAAAATAAAATCGACTCTGTATTTAAAAGGAAAGATGATTAGGAGGTAAAGTTTTAGAAAATCGAGACTGCACAGCAGGCTCTCCTTAACTTCAAGGCAGTCTTTCTTTAACTCACTCACATATAGGCGATGCTTTTAAACTTGATTCTAATCCGTGTAGCCTTTGTATGTAGTCACTGAAGGAGGTAGGCAGTGAGACAAGGAAATACAAAGCAGGGAAAAGGCCTCAGGGAGCAAAATATATTTTCTGACCATCTCCAGTGCATCCCTGGGCAGCCTTTCTCTGCAAGGGAAGTCAGTATGCTCCATCTTGATTTCCAGTCTGCAGGCTGGAAATTATTCTGGGTACTTTGGGGTTTAAAAGAACAATTTTGTTGAGAAGGAACCAGCCAACAGACTCACGGGATGTCAAGGCACCACTTACCGAAGGGCTGTGTAGTGAAGCTTCTGTTACAAGTGCCTCCTGTCCTCACCAAGCTCCGTGTTTCAGTCCCCTTGGTATCTGGACTCTCTAAGTTCAGCATTGCCATGTGTTTTCCTAAAAAGAGGTTAATCTTTTCTGATTTGAATTTAGTGAATTACTGCAGGTAATATTCATCTGTTCCCTTCTACCAACCCTCTCTACCGCCATGTTCCCTGTTGTAATTACCCATCAATCAGCCTTGAGTTTGCCAAAAGGAAAACTCCTCCACAGGGCTAGGAACTTCAGGGGATTAGAACAAACTAGCCTCGTGACAGGCAGTGACAGGTTCAGGTTGTCTGGCGAGCCTGGAATGCACAATTTGGTGGGTGGAAAAACATCCTGTAGCGAAAGGGCTACAGCGAAGCTGTTGGTGTGAAATGTCCATTTGTCTTGAACAGAGAGATACAAAATGAAATCTGAACAGCTTCTTCACCAATAGATAAAACATAATTTGGATAGTTTTTACATTTAGCACTCCAAAACCAGAGATATTTAGAAAGTTTTAAGAGTGAGACGAGACCTTAAGCATATCTAACCTAAGTCCCTCCTTTCATAGATGGATAAACTGAAATCCACACTGGGAAAGTTACCGTGTGTGAAGTGACACAGAGCTAAAACCCAACTCTCCTCCTTCCTAACTTAGGAAATTGATCCAGGTTATCAGTGTAGGAAAGAGATCATTTGAAGTGTGCCTAGGTTCTAATGTTGCCTTGCAAATAAGTTACCCATCCACTAGCCCAGTGAGAGAAGAGGTCCAGACTTAATGGAGCGTCTCGGGGCTGTGCCTTAGTCTCTTCTTTACGTTGCCTGGAACAGGGCACTTGCTCAGTATCAAAGACCTTCGAAGTTCTTGCTTCCGCTAAAGGACTTCAGGCTCTGTCTTCACCTGCTGGAATCTGAGCTGCCAGTCATTCCCAGCACCTAGCACGCCTTGAAGCGGGGGGTGGGGGGGAGGGGAGTTTTCAACTCCTAGAAAACTGGCTCGTGGTTGTTTCTCTCGCGGAATAGCAAGCGGTAATGGAAATGGGCAAAGAGAAAGGAGTTTGAAATGACAGAGCCAGCTGAGGCAATGGAAATGCTCCTCTGATAAGAAGCTGTCTTGGGCTTCCCTGGTGGCGCAGTGGTTGAGAGTCCGCCTGCCGATGCAGGGGACACGGGTTCGTGCCCCGGTCTGGGAGGATCCCACATGCCGCGGAGCAGCTGGGCCCATGGGCCGTGGCCAGTGGGCCTGCGCGTCCGGAGCCTCTGCTCCGCAACGGGAGAGGCCACAACAGTGAGAGGCCCGCGTACCACAAAAAAAAAAAAAAAACAAAAACAAAACAGAAGCTGTCTTAGCTTGGGCTGCTATAACACAGTACCATAGTCTGTGGGGCTTCAACAACAGACATTTATTTCTCACAGTTGTGGAGCCTGAAAGTTTAAGATCAGGGTGTCGACCTGGTTGCATTCTGAGTGAGGGCCCTCCTCCTGGTTCACAGATGACCGTCTTCTCCTTGTATCCTTACATGGTGGAGAGGAAGGAAGCTCTAGTATCTCTTCCTCTTCTTATAAGAATGCTAATCCCATCCTGGGAACCCTACCCTCAAGACCTCATCTAAACCTAATCATGTCCGAAAATCCCCACCTCCAGACACCATCCCGCTGGGGGCTATGGTCCCAACATGTGAAATCTCTGGGGGTCACAACGTGCGTTCCATAGTGGCAGCTTACAGGCAGCATTGTGAAACCTTCTTCCCTGCAGACCTTCAAAGAGAGTTTCTTGCTAGTACTTATTTGTCTTGATTATGAAAGTAAAATTCTACCTGGAGTTGGAGGAAGGAACAGATAACACCCTGACGTTTCTGCCAAACTTGAGATTGAATTTCTTTCATTTTAAAGAATAAGATGGTTGGGGGAGCAGGGGCCCCTCGAGGCCACCAGCAGCTGTGGAGGAAGGCACCTGGTCAGGGCATAAGGGCTGGTGAAGAGCATTGCCAGCCCTCCCTCTCATCTCTCTCTGTCTGGAACATCTGGCTGCCGATTTCAGGTTTCTCAGAGGTGGAGGCAACATTTCTTAAATAAATTTACTTGACGCACACGATCAATAACATGCGTGTACATCCTCAGGGTCCCTGCATCCTCTCTATCCCCATGGCAGTCGATTGGTAGCCTGCTGCTGGACCTCTGCTCCTTACATTCTGCGATGTAGAATCGCTTATTTACATGCCTGTCTCCTAGGAGACAGGAAAGCCTTTGAGGATAGAAATGACACGATAATAGTTCATGGATCACAACCTTTATTTATTACAACCTGCCGTCCTTTGTGTGATTTCACTTCTGGAGAAAGAAATTCAACTCGAATATTTTCAGGATTTGAATGGAATTTTAGAATGTACTCTTGCACATTTAGATTTTAAATGTTTCTTAGAATGCAACCTCGCTAGCACCCTGCCCAAAATTTCATGAAATTTGTTTGCGGGTGGGTTTGTGACATTTACTGCTGAAAGAAGTAGTCACCAGGATATTAGAGGCACTAGGAACCCTCTTATGTGTCCATACGACGTCTGCAGCTTTGAGAGCCAACATTCTACCTACCGTGGAGGCCACACTGCAGCATGCAGTCTATCCCGGCCAGCAGCTTGCTTGGCACAAGCTTGTTTGCAGTTGGCTCTCCATGTGCATGGCCCCGTACTTACACAGCCCAGACGCTGACCTCTTTTCTTACATTGTGCACCCGGGGCAGGCACCTCACTTGCCCCACCCCGGTGTCAGCCCTGACCTGTGTTAATTTCCAATTCATGTTGAGCCTTCTGTCCTCATCTGGTGCTGCGTCTCAGCATCATCCCATTGTCTACAGCAGCGATTCTCCAAGTGTGTTCCCAGACCAGCAGAGCCAGCATCACTTGGGAAGTTTCTGGAAATTCAGTATCTCACGTCTCAGCTCAGACCTGCTGGAAACTCTGGGGGTGGAGACCAGCCATCTGTGTTCCCCTCTGGGAGATTCTGATGCAGGCTTGTTTGAGAAAGGCAGAGGCTGGTGCTAATTGTTTTTCCAGTGTCTGTATAAGAATCTCCCACAGTTTCTGCCTCCCACTCCCTCAAGCATCCCACAGACTATTGCCTGCAAACAGCTGGAAGCAGCCCCCCCACCCCACCCCCCGCCGTCCAGGCCTTGTTCAGCTTCCCGGAATATGGTGACACCATCACCAGCATCAGATCCCTAAGCTCCCACATGTCCGGAAGGGAGGTCCAGATATATAAAGAATAATGAGGGGAGAAAGAAAAAGAAGTTTAGCCTGACAATCTTAATCTTTGGATTAAGATTTGTACTCCAAAGATTACAAATCTTAATCCAAAGATTAAGAATGGACATGATGCATGACTGCAGATATCTTAAGGACCATGATGTAGAAGACTTAAAATTATTTTTTATTTATAGGTTAGAAGCAGGAGCAATGAATAGAAGTTACAGGGACCAAGATTTGTGCCGAATAATAAAGAAGAACATCCTGATACACAATCAATGGGTTTACACACAGAGTGGGCTGCCTGCAGCCATATGGTTTACCATTGTTGACGTGTTCAGGCAGAGGCCACAGGACTCTTATCAAGGCTATGGTAGAGCTGCTTCATGATAAGGCAGGGGTTGCCCTGGATCACCTTCAGGTTTCTCCTGACATTCTATAATCTTAGTGCCTTACACATAATAGATACTAACACACACAGGAAGGAAGGAAAGGAGGGAGGGAAGAAGGGATAGTGGGAATAACCCCCAAATTATTTATAATTATTATGTTTGATTATAATTTGATGTTATATTTGATGTTACAAATGTAACATCAAGTTCACCCTCCTACTATGTGCTGTGTTGGTATGGTGTTACTTTTTATAGTTAATATGCATCTGTTAGCCCATGTAGAATAAGATTGGAGAAGCAAAGGGGTGACTCAGTGATTTATGCAGCATGTGCAATGCACCCCATGCACCAGGCACCAGCAAAGTAGGGGGTGAGGATGCAGGAAAGACTGAAGATGTGGTTTCTGAACTGAGGTTCTCGGGCTGGTTTGGGACACAACCGGGTAGACAGGTCCCTAAAAAGGGAGGCCCCAAATGGTTGAGAACATAGAGGAGGGCTGGGCTCAGAAAGGTTCGATGGTTAATCCCAAGGCAGAATATTAAACACACTAACTCAACTAAATTACTAAGTCCTATCACACTTGAGAAAACATTGCTTTTAACCATTAAATTAATGTTTTTTTTTTAAAATAAGAAGGAAAGGTAGGTTTAAGAAAGAAGGAGAAAATTGTGCAGTACTTTAAAAATATTGTTAGTACTAAGGAATAGTCAATATTTTAATCATTACAAGTTGAGGACCTATATGGGAAAAGAATCTAAAAAAGAGTGGATATATGTGAATGTATAGCTGATTCACTTTGATGTACACCTGAAACTAACACAACATTGTAAATCAACTCTACTCCGATAAAAATTAAAAAAAAAAAAAAAAAACAACAAGTTGAGGAACTTACTAGTGGTCTCCAAAAGCTGTAATTTGTCCTCAGTTTTCCAGCCCCTGATGTTTGGGCCACTCCAGACTCTCAGGGAAAAGCACTTTAGGTTTTTAGAAAGTTTGGAAATCAAATGCAGATTCATCCACAGTTCCAAATACAAACTGCATTTCAGGATGGTCAGAGTCCCAGTAATAATTGTTTCTTTTGTAAAAATCTACCTGGTTAGGAATCTTTTAGCTTCATTTTTAAGGAGCATAAATTCCTGTCTTAAAAATTACGTGTGGGGCTTCCCTGGTGGCGCGGTGGTTGAGAGTCCGCCTGCTGATGCAGGGGACGCGGGTTCGTGCCCCGGTCCGGGAAGATCCCACGTGCCGCGGAGCGGCTGGGCCCGTGAACCATGGCCGCTGAGCCTGCGCGTCCGGAGCCTGTGCTCCGCAACGGGAGGGGTCACAGCAGCGAGAGGCCCGCGTACCGCAAAAAAAAAAAAAAAAAAAAAAATTACGTGTGTGTGTTTCACTATATAGCAAATGTCTATTTATGCAGAAAGGTCAAGGAAGAGATGTGCTGATGAAGTGAACATTCTGGAAATGAATTTTCAGCGCACTAAATGAAAATGTCCATTTCACATTCACCTCCCAGCACTGAGCGGCATCAGACTTGAATCTCTGCTGACTTGGAGGCATATGCCAGTCCTTCCCTTCCGCTAATCCACCCTTCTGGGCATCGGTCTTGGTTGTGGTCCAGGAGATCAGCCTGAAGCTGTCTGAGCTCACTCACCCTGTGACAGCCCTGGAAATTGCGCTTTTTGAATCACTCCCTGCTAACTCTTTGTTGGCTTCACATTTGCCCTTTTCCCACAAATGTCTGGTCAGAATTGGGTGGAGAGTTGCGTCGCCACTGGGTTGTTCCAGCGGTTGAGATACCATCTGCGGAGATAACATCGGACTGAGGATTGTTCTTCTGTGATGACTCAGCCGGTGCTTCTTCCACCCTGTTCTTCGCGTGCTTGTCACTCTGTGCGTGTTGTTCATGGGTGGCTCGGGCCTCAGGCTGCATCACAAGCAGGAGAGCAGCTCCCAGCTCAGTTTCCACAAGGCGGGTCCAGGGCGCCATCTTTGTACGCAAAGAACTGCCTATTTTGCTTCTGTTTCAATATTACCTTTAAAAGTCTTTCTTCTCTAACAATGTCCTATGTGCTGAATTTATTAAGAGGGGAAGAATGGAAACATTTATAATAGTCATTCTCTCTCTCTGTTCAGATAATTTATCCAAATATTCAGGTTAATTTAAACAATCCCTTTGTCCATGATTTCTATACTACAAAGAGTTCCCGTGTACCAGTACGTTCAAAGCTGAGAGTGTATTTTGCACAGAGCTGGTGTTGCTTTTTTCTCCTCAGGCCCCCACTGTCTTTCTAGGCAACCAGCTGCACGAACTGTATTCCTCTCTCCCTCTCTCTGCTCCCCTCCTGCCAACATCCCACCCCCACATCCCTCTGTTCACTTCCCACTCAGAGGCCAGGGGCTTTTTGCCTGCCTTGCTAATCTCTCTTGTATTTATTCCCCTGTCCCTACACCCCTGCTATTATCCTAGCCAGGCCTGTGGTTTTTGGAGCTGAAAACAACCACCTGGCCCAACCTTTTGCTTTTTATAGAAGGAAAATGACCTAAAGAAATGAAGTTGATGGTCTGGGCTTTAGGATGAAGCTTAGCTAGGACCACCCAACTGCCTCTCTCCAGAATTACACACATTGCACAGCCAGTTTATCTCCATTTCCATCCATCCTGTGCGGATTCCAGGCTGTTCTTTCGGAAGCACTGCTGCTAGACCCCTCCTCAGCTCAAAAACCTTCAGTGCCTCCAGAATAAATCCAAACTTCTGAACCTAGCATTCAACATGAAGCTGACTTTATTGCCAATCCTCCCTTTTATATACACTTTGCAACCAAGCCAACTGACCTGACCATCCCTGGGTACTCCTCACCTGCCCTAGGTGTGCTTTTACTCCCATACCTATCTGCATGCGGTTTGCAAATCTGGATCCCACACATCCTTCAGGGCCATTGTTGAGTGTCCTGCTTCCCAAAAGGCCTTCCCTGATCCCCCCCCCACCCCAGTTAAAAGTAATCTCTCCACCACTGTAGCGTCACAGCTTTTCATCCATAACCCCTTCTGTCACCCATTACCTTGTATAACAATAGGTGAATACATGTTGATATTTTCTGCTGGTCTCAAGCTTCTTGAGAAGAGAAGACCCTAGTATGCTGGACTTTTGCATCAGCCAAAACCCTTGCACACAGCATTCACTCACCTAGGATTCAGAAATAAACCAACGTGTTCATATATTTTTCAGGTTATTAGCCAGTATACGTAGAATGCTGTAATTTCTCCTAGCCAAATGTTAGTTTTTTATTCATCTTTTTTGTTACATATAGTTGAGGTGGATAACAGTTATGTTATTTTTTTGTTATGATGATACACAGCTTAACTGTTATGATAAACGATGTCACCCACTTGAAAGCATTTTAAATCAATTATATACTACTGGATCTATTTGACGCAAAAATATAAACATCAAATAAATAAAAATGTTCTTCTAGACCAAGTCTCACTCCCCTTTCCACAGCCCTCCCCACTCCACAGCCCCCCGTTCAGGCACAAAAGACTAAAATAATCCTAGAAACTCAGCAAACATTTACTGCCATCTTGTGGACAGAGACACACCCAAATGGAACGGCCCTTTGCTTTCCCAGGCAACCTCTGCTTAAATGCCGCATGATTAAAGCAAAGGAATGAGCCTCTTCGTTAATTAAAACGTTCGCCAGAAAGTGGTTAGTCGAAGCCAGAGAAGCCTTTGCTAATTGTTCTTTATCATTACAGAACCCTAAGATGGTTGTCAGAAATGTGCACACAAATTATCTTAATTCTCTCCTTCCTAACATCCAGGAAGAAGGGGGTTGATGGGGGATAGAGGGTGGACGTGGGGAGAGTCGGGAAAAGGTGACGGGGTGATTTTTATAGGCTTTGCTTCTTCTTTTTTTTTTTTTTTTTTTTTTGTGATATGCGGGCCTCTCACTGCTGTGGCGTCTCCCGTTGCGGAGCACAGGCTCCGGACGCGCCGGCTCAGCGGCCATGGCTCACGGGCCCAGCCGCTCCGCGGCATGTGGGATCTTCCCGGACCGGGGCACGAACCCGTGTCCCCTGCATCGGGAGGCGGATTCTCAACCACTGCGCCACCAGGGAAGCCCAGGCTTTGCTTCTTGAAGCAAGAAAGCCCAAGAGTTGTATTAATTAATGCATTAGCAGTTAGCTGTTTGCACCCCAGAGTACACAATTCACCGCTGATGAGTCAATAGCCTTCTTGACAGATTTCTCCCAAACAAGTTGATGTCGAAGCTGAAGAAATGCACTTTTCTCCACGTGACTATAAAATCGATGTTTCACAGAAGAGACAACCAGAAGCCCATGTCATGGCCACTCACGTACAGGAATTCAAATTAATTCCTATGAAATGGGCATGAAATAGGGAGAATGAAATGAAACGTTAAACACGAGTCATTTCACTTTCTGTGGGAGAAGAGGACCCCATCCCTACAAACCTTTCTTTCCTTTGATTTTTAGTGGTACAGTGATCTCCTATTTCAAATGACATAGGTGCTCAGAGTATTTTCCTTCTGTATTAAATACAGTCCTTATTCAAATACTGAGCCAGGCCATATCTACAATGTGTTCATGCTATTATTATGTTTCCAGGGTGCTTTACTGCCTACTCGTTGGCCTGTAATGAAACTCGTACGTGGCACTGAACTTGTCTTAAAGAAATGATCTCTTATATGCATGAAATTAGACCTGAAAGAGAATCCGTACACTTCAAGCAAAGCTGATTCATGTGAGTGGCGCTTTTCCCCAGCATGGGCTGCATCTCTCTGTTCCCTTCCCTGCTCAGGCTCTCTGGGGGTCCGAATCGCCTGTGTTTGCATTTCTTTCTTTCATCCTTGCCTGCCTTTCTTAATCACTCCAGGAAGGTTGTTCAGATATTAGCTGTCAGATAAGGCCATGCCCAGCCGACAGAAGAGCATGCATATTAATTTACTTATTCACTGAACTAAAATTTATTGACCACTTACTATATACCAGATTCTCTGGTAGCCATAGGGGTATAAAGATGCAAAACCTCTCCCCTCTAACACACCATTGTAAAGCAGTTATACTCCAATAAAGATGTTAAAAAAAAAAAAAAAACACTCCGCTCCCCTCCAGCACCTCAGTCTGAGAGGGAACTAGTAAACTGTTACAAAACCACCTGAGAAGTGTAATGCCAGAGATACAGAGATGCAGTGACAAGGAGAGGAGCTTGCAGTTGCCAGATGTAAGGTGCACCAGAAGGAAATAAGGGGTGATGGTCATGGAAAAGGAGAGGGAAGCCATATGGTAGAGAAACTTTGGTCAAGACTGGAATCAGACTAATTATGAAAGCCTTCCATTAATCTCAGCTACAGCGATCAAACCCTGAGCTAAGCAGTGGGAATGGACAAGAGGGGACAGATACTCAGCCCCTAAAGAGCTAGAAATAGCAAGAGTCGGTGACAGAGTCTAGAATCTGAAGGCACAGTGTTGACAATGATTCCGTGCTTTCGTGAGTATGTGAACCACGATGGCATTTTAATGAGTGAGGCAATAGCAGTTTCGAGAAACAAGTGTGAAGGTTGGAGGGATGGCAGTCAAGTGTCCAGAAGCCAGAAGTAGGGAAGTTTCAAGGTCACCAACGAGGAGACCTGAAAAATATTTATGGACTTTCGTCATTAGACTATGGCATAAACCATAAGTGAAAGGGTTTGAGGAATTAATAGAAACAAAGATAAACCAGTAGTTCTGTACTTTGACTGCATATTAGAATCAACTGAGGATCTTTAGGAGCTACCAATGGCCAGGCTGCATCCCAGACCAATCGAAGCTCCCCGGGTGATTACAACGTGCCTCCAAGGAGAGACCAATGTTATAGACTCTTCCTTGTAGAAGCTGTAATAGAAAAGAAATGAGCGAGACTAAAGAATACCGTGTTTCTAAGATGAGAGATATTTGAGAATAAACTAAGGGAGCAAATGGTAGTTGAGACAGAGAAAAAGAAACAGGAAAGGGAATCGTTAGTGGTGAAAACTCTATAAGGAAGTGAGAAGAACAAGAGGGTATGTAAGATTAGCTCTGGACAGGAAAGAAAGATAACTGGAAGTGAAGTTAGTAAGAAAAGATGGGTGTACATATGATTAAGTATGTAGGTAGAAGGCTGAGAAGAGTTTTCATCATCAACATGATAGTAATTAAATGCATCCTCAAACAGATCAGATTGAAATGTCTCCTGCTGTGAATAAACAAGCTTGTTAAGAAAATATTTCAGGAGACTCATTGCCAGAAGTCTGGGGATGGGGGCGGGCAAGGTAGATGCACAGGATCCTTCAATCCTTTTAGTTTTTGCCTCGTCTGTATTTTCCTAATTCTCACCCTGCCCCCAGTGTTGAACCCTTCTCAGTTCACAGCAGATCTTGCAGAGGTAGGTAGTGTTCTCTTTCTATATCCATTACCATTTTTGTCTCCTTCACCACCTTCATTAATGGAAACTTTCATGAGCGTGTGACCATATTAGGTTTTGGGAGAACCCATTTAGGCCATATTTTGCCCTCTGTACCTTTGTGATCTGACAGAGAACAGTGGTATAGATGGAGGAGCTAAACATCCAAGACGTGACAATGCTGGCCAATGATGAGCTCAATCAGTTTACTCTCTGTCTTTAGTGTGAGTGTGTGTGTGTGTGTGTGTGTGTGTGTGTGTGTGTGCGCGCGCGCGCGCACGCATGCAGTGTTTGAAGAGCCCAGCCCTGTCTTTGTCTGTGTTTTGCCCCATTAACAGTTTTGCCAAACAGACCAATTGTAGTTCCTTTTAAGGCATTGCATTCTGACATGTTGGCTCATAATATTGCTTAGAAACGTGTCTTTCTTCAAGCTGCCTCCACACTGTTCTCATAGCATCCTCGGCCGTGAAGGATAGAGTGCTGTCCTCTGTCCCTTTCCCCTTTCTAACCAGTGAAGCTGCACTGCGCAACACACCACGTGCAATGTCAGTCCTATAGGTGTGACGGGTCTAGGACCGATGGATGAAGGGCCACCCTGGCTCCCTCATAAACCGTCTTATTGGCCAGACTTCCACGCTCGGAATCATCCCTTGATTGTTTCAGTTCTGTTGAACCTGAACTTGAGAAGTTCAAATCAGAGCAAAGTGGAGCCTCTCGCATTTGAATATGTTGAACACGAAGGCTCTCAAGTTCTATTTTAGGCTTTCATTTCATGAAAAAAAATATGGTACACAATAAACTTTTATGATCCCACCCGTGATCTGTTAATCAGATTATCATCTCGTTTTCCTGATGGAATCAGCAGAAACAATCTGGGCCTTCGGGGAAATGCTTCAAGGAACTGTACCCCTCATAGAAAACACCTAGAAATGTGTTCTTGGTTATCTCTCAGCCTCTTCTTTAAAAGCTGTATATTGCAGCAGGTAAGGACAGGAGCTTTGGAGTCCGACAGATCCACTGATCCACGGGCTCTGTCACTCCTGCCCCGAGCCAGTCTTCATCTGTGAAGTGGCCATCTTATCTGCCAGCCGGTCAGATGTTTGTGGTGCTGAGGACTGAAATACTGTGAGTAGAGCGATTAGCACAGTGCCCACCTCCCCGTCAGGGCTTGGTAAACACGCAGTATCATTGTTTTCATTACTATTAGGAAAAGACTTTTGTTTGGGAAGACAAAACGGAGGAGGAGTGGGATATCCATCCCACAAGAGGGACGAGTGGAGGCTTTGCTTTCTATTCTATCCCTGAAGTGCCACCATATTGAGGGAAAATTCCTTTCTCATCTCTACATAAGGCAGTTCTTCTTCACTTGAACCAAGGGGTTTTTGTTTGTTTCTCTCTTTGTTTGTGTTTTCTGTATAAAGACCCACTCTTGTAACTGACCATGTTTTCCTCTTCATATTTCATGCTAGAAAATATCTAGGACTATGGGACATGCTTTTTTAAGACTAATCTCACACCTGGCACCCTCTGATTTTCATGCACTTTATTTTCTCTTTGCCTTGTTTTTTTGTTTTTATTTTAAACCTCTTTAGGTAGCTATATTATTATGTGCAACTATGTAGCTGCTTTAAATCATTTTTTTGGATAAACGATATCCTTGATCAAAAATAAATAATGGATAACCATATATATTTTTCCCCATTTGGGTTCCGGCTTTGAATAATCCATGATTTATCCCAGAAATCATCAAGTCAGACTCTTGCT
Organism: Kogia breviceps; assembly: GCF_026419965.1. NCBI lineage: Eukaryota > Metazoa > Chordata > Mammalia > Artiodactyla > Physeteridae > Kogia > Kogia breviceps. The sequence continues at coordinate 74,760,759 of NC_081322.1, forward strand.
CCAAGCCAGCCAAATCATCCAGGAGTGTGCTCCAGAATTACTGCAGAGGTCACCTTTAGGCATGAATGGACAGTGTATTTAAAATGGCCCATTCATCCTGCCCTTGGCACAGCTGCTGTAGTGGTTAATTATTTTGATGCTAATGTATGTGCATATCTTTCTTAATGTGGGTACCAGACTGAAAATTTGGATTGAAACCAGTAATCAACAGATGGCCATCACTCGGGTGTCCTGGGCTGGGTTTTCACCAGTGACTCTCAATATATAAGCCCCAACCTGGCTAAGCAGTAACTCCCTCCATGTCTGTCTCCCCACCCAGAACCGTCTCACTGGGCAAGTCTGTGACTGTTCTCCTTAAAGGAGAAAAAAATTTCCTGTATGCACTGGCAAAAGGGTCCCAAAGTGGAGATTATAGAAATATTTTCACCATCAATGAACTTAAAATGTCCAATACTTTTATTTCTTAGTGTTAAGTGATATTTCTAAAGCTATCCTTCTTAAAAGTATCTGTCTCATAGAGAGTCATTTGGGAATAGCATGAAGAAAGAATGGTTGATAATTGCAAAAACAGATTCGACCTGTGTCAGTAATATTTAAATGATTCGATTTAATTTCACACTTCCCTGTTGAATACATATTCTTTGCAAGTCACTGTGTATGCCCCAGAATGACCTCTCTGAAAGCACCCACAATCCATGTAGTTGTGATATAGTATATTGTAGAACACAGTGATGAAGAATTTTTTTCCATATTTCTCTTTACTGTTTTGAGCCATATTCATGCAGTAACAGGAATCAGCTGATTGCTGCTCTCACCCCAAAAGTAGCTCAATCATGCCCCAAATCTCAGATGCCAAGTAACTTGGTTGGGGCCATGTGAATGAGCGAGAGAATAGCCAAGTCAATCTGGATTGAGCAAACAAAAAAAAAAAAAAAAAAAAAAAGAGGGGGCAGGGATTTATTGGCCACTGTAACTGAAAACGCAAGACCAAGAAGCTGCTTCAACATGTTTTAGTCCTGTAGCTCAAACAATGTCATCAGAACCACTTTCCTCGCTCAGGATTTACAGCCCTGCCCAGATGTGCTGGCTCCGGCCTCAGATGAGATCTGCCTAGTTAGCACCCCCAGAAGCTCCAGCCTTGTTTCCTCACAACTGTAAAAGAAAGGAGACCCTGTCTTTCCCAATTGCTTCCGTGAAAATCCTGAGCTTCATTCTGATTGGCTTGGCTGGAGTCACATGATCACTCCTGGATTCCTTTGCTAGGGCTGCAGTAAGAAAGTATCGCAGACTGCGGGGCTTAAACAATAGAAATGTATCCTCTCACAGTTCTGGAGGCTGGAAATCCAAGATCGAGGTGTCTTTAGCTCCTTGGGAGGATGGTGAGCAAAAATCTCTTCCATCCTCTCTCCCAGCTTCCGGGAGCCTTGGCCCGTAGATGGCGTTCTCCCCGCGTCTGCTCGTCATTTTCCCTCTATGGTGTCTCGGTGTCCGCATTTCCCCTTTTATAGGACCCCAGTCACATTGGAGTAGTGCCCACCCTAACAGCCACACTTTAACCTGATTGCCTATCTCCCGATAAGGTCGCATTCTGAAGTACTGAGGGTTAGGACTTCAGCCTATCTTCTCAGGGGAAACAGTTCAAGTCTTAACAGTCCCTAAATCAAACACAACGATGAAGGGACAGAAAGGATTGATTGGCCAGTTCGGGGTCACTTGAGTATCCCGGATCTGGGAGTGGCGTCACCTCCATAAACACAGCGGCAAGAGTGAGAAAGGGCTGATTCTACAGGGAGAATGGATGGTGGGCAGGTGAAAACAATAGTCATTACAGTGAGTATCATTAAATCAAAATAAAGGCCAAAATCCTACGCACGTGCCTACACATGAACAGCTAAATAAATTACCAAATAAGTGTATGTACGGTGATATGATTAAAACGGAATCATAGCATTCAGATTTCTCTCCAGTACCCCACGGGTTAGGAAAAATATTCTTTTTAGCATCATTCTAATAAAGTGCAATCTCATTCGCCTGTTTAGATGCCAGCGTGGAGGAGAACAAATCTAACTACAGGAAGATAATATCGATGCCCCATTCCCATCAGTTCCCACAGAACAAAGAAGCTGCAGTTGCAGCCTAGGGAAGGACATGGTGTCACTCTTGGTTGGTGCCTGGCCACAGATGAAAGCAGGAAGGACCGGCTGTAGAGCAGGGATGTGTAAAACATAATAGGCATCTTCCCCTTCCTCCTCTCATGTCACAGTAAACATTACGGATCCGTCAAGACATTTGTTCCCACGGAGCCTTGGGAGGGCTCAGAATCAAAGTCGCATAGAGTGTGTGTCTGTGTGACTGACACTCAGGAGTTGTGCAGTACACACCTCTGTGCCCTCACCTGGCCGCCTTGTACAAAACCTCCTCGGGTCAGGCTCCCGGCAGCCTGCACCACAATCGGAATTGGCTCAAGAAATCTGAGCCACTTGCCCTCCTGGCCTTAAAGCCTCCACGGGGTTTCTGAGATACCCGGGCTAAGACAATTTCCTGACCTGATTACCTTCTTTGACCTACCATCTTTGGTCTGGATGCTTATTTCTATACATACAAATATGCACGAGCTACATACTCACTATTAAGTACTAATGATTTAATATATAGTAAGTTCCTTGGCTTGGTGCACCTCGTGTATAAATTAGAAACAGGCTTCTTTATGTTAGGCAATGCCGCCATATACCCCTAGTTTCTAGAGGCTCAAGAATACATTTTTCTGACAATGGTTCAGGATACAGGCTGGTCTTCTGCCAGCTTTCTTGCTGTTAGTTCATTTCTTTAACAGCATCGTGGGGAAAGTCTTTTCAGAATCCAGGGTCTCCAGCCTCAACCCTTTCTATTAACTAAAAAACCCGGAATGACCCTCCATATGGTGCGGCCATAGTGTTTGACAAATAACCTTGCTGATTATTTATATGGCTTTATGCTTATTTTGACAAGTTGATCACATTAGTCTGTCTTGCAACCAAACCTTTATCATAAGCATCTTCCCACAGCTCTCTGTCGCTGGGTTAAGTGGTCTACTGAATTTCTGCCACACCAAACTTGGGGGAGATGAGAAAAAGGAAAGTACAATCGAAAACTAAAGCAGGGGCTTCCCTGGTGGCGCAGTGGTTGAGAATCTGCCTGCCGATGCAGGGGACACGGGTTCGTGCCCCGGTCCGGGAAGGTCCCACGTGCCGCGGAGCGGCTGGGCCCGTGAGCCATGGCCGCTGAGCCTGAGCGTCCGGAGCCTGTGCTCCACAACGGGAGGGGCCACAACAGTGAGAGGCCCGCGAACCGCAAAAAACAAACAAACAAAAAACAAAAAAAAACGAAAACAAACAAACTAAAGCAGACAAAAGCAATTCTGAAGAGCAAGAAAAGGGACAAAACTCTATTAGAGGTCCTGGTGAATAGATTTGTACCTTCTGTCAGCACGGCTCTTGACTGTAAACTGCCTTAACTACCAGGATCAATAAAGGGCAGAGCCTGGAGATGGTAATTATGCTAATTGGTAGTGACTAGAAAACAGGCAGGCAGCAGAATAAGCAGACAGCATCTCGGGAGGAACAGACACATTTGTTAAGAAGGGCAAGATGTGGTGTGGTACCCTCGCTGAGGTTTTTTCTATAATCAGTTTCCTAAGAAATGCCCAATGCGGCACTTTCCTGGTGGCGCAGTGGTTAAGAATCCGCCTGCCAATGCAGGGCACATGGGTTCAATCCCTGGTCCGGGAAGATCCCATGTGCCACAGAGCAACTAAGCCTGTGCGCCACAACGACTGAGCCCACACGCTGCAACTACTGAAGTCCACACGCCGCAACTCCTGAAGCCCACGCACTCTAGGGCCTGCAGGCAGCAACTACTGAGCCTGCATGCTGCAACTACTGAAGCCCATGCACCTAGGGCCTGTGCTCCGCAATGAAGGGTAGCTCCCACTCGCTGCAACTAGAGAAAGCCTGTGCTCAGCAATGAAGACCCAACGCAGCCAAAAAATAAAAAATAATTTTTTAAAAAGAAGTTTGTTACCACAGTAAAGCAAAGCAAAAAGACTGATGAGATGAACTGCCTGCCGCCCCCCCCCCCAAAAGGAAATGCCAAATGCATTTGGTCAACAACATCATTTGAGTTCTTACCTTGGTAGAAGGTTATAGCAGGCACTTCTGGACAATATCAAAGAAATGAAAGACTCAGCACCTGCCTTCAAAAGCATACAGCTTAGCTCAGTCTACAACAGCACACTAGCACATGTGTGTGCACACACACACAGAAAGCCATTTCCACTGTAAAAACATGTCAAGAACTGAGACCATAAATTCCAAGGTACTATCAAGAGGAGAGGGACCAAAGTCAGATGGAATGAGTCACAGAGAGCCTCTTGTAGGCACCATGTTTGGGATGAGGCTTTGACCAGAGAGAGGATGAAGGCATCTCAAGGCCATAGACTGTGCTCTTGGTAAAGGAAGTTAAGAATCTCTAACCACAAAATCTGCCCAGTTGTCATTATATTACAGTTGTGAAAAACATCTTACTAGATGTGGAAATGTAAAAGCGCTTCATATATGTGTAACGTCTCCATGAATATAACATGGACACAATCTTGGAACTGGTAACCAAACCAGTTAACCCAAGTGTGTGTAGGTACCAAAAGAATAGACGAACCAGTTGAAATTTGAAATTAATTACCCCGCCGGGCTGCTGTGAGATTCTGAACTTTCTAATAAACTTTGACCAGTAAAATTTTACATGCAATTTTTGGATCATCTGAATTATAGTTGAGGCTCAAATATAAATAAAGTCTAAGTAAAACGTAGCCAAATGCATGAATATTTAGAAAGACGGTTCTAAAGATGGTCTGGCTCTGTAAATATCAAATTTACTTCTTTTAATTCCATCCTAAATCACTGGCTCTAGTTATGAAAGAATCTTTTCCCGCAGAAACTAGACTACAGAATAGTAACAAAAATTTTCTATTATTTTTATTTCAGGAAAGAGATGTAGGGAATCATAAATACCACATATATCTGAGGAATCATATTTCAGCATTTAAGGAAAATCTGATAGTTCTAGTTAAATGGGTCAGATCTGAAGGATACGATTCACCATAGAGCACAGGGCTATTTTTTTAAAAAAAGAATATATTTACCTACAGCACAGTGAGGTTAAGCTCTGTCTATTTTGGAGCTGTGAATTGCAGGTGTTGGGTGTTCCGTGAAGTTAGGCAGTACAGAAAGAGACCTGAACTAAAGCTGTGATAATGAATAGGTCATTTCCCCTCCGAAGGCCGGCTGCAGCTTCCACTGTGCACAAGGGGTGGCGTGACAAGGGTAGTGTGACCTGGATCATCTCTGAGAGCTTTAGAGCTCTAAACATTTCCTAGCTCTAAACATTTCTCATCTCTGAGAGCTTTAGAGCTCTAAACATTTCCTGGGACAGAGGGAACGTCTGTTTGCAGGGTTGCATAACCGCTACCAGCAGGGGGCAGCACTGCTTAGATAATCACTGTCTTTTTGCCCTTCCGCATTTAAGAAAACTGGGGAGAAAGGGATTTATCCCCTCAGCTCTTAGCAGCTCAGTAACATACAAGTGAGCCAAAGCCAAGGAAAGCCCTTGCCCCCAAAGATTACATGTCCAAGGCACCAACACCTACAGCAACAGACGTGCTGACGACCCACATTTCCCGTGGACACTTTCACTGATGGTATGGCTTATGGTTGATTTTCCTTTTTATCTTTGTCTTCTCTTTATTTCCTACTTGTTTCTTGTCGGGGAGGAATAACTGTATAAGGAATTTTAAAATTTAAGAAACATGGGAATCTTTTACCAATCTTTCTCTCCCTAAAATAAAATCCCCCATTTGAAGCGGAGTTTGAGATAAGAACTTCTCAAGAAGGGACACTTCATGCAATAAAGAGCAGAGATGATGACATTTCAGAGAAGGAAACGGCTCTCCCCCTTTTGTTAGGAAAGGCCAAACACACACACACAAAAACCATTCACTGACCAGTGCTGCCCCCTGCAGCTGAAAGGAAATGAGGCTGAAACAACTGAGTGCCTTGTTCCCTGAGTCATGTTTTATTTTAATGATGTAAATGTTTCTTCTAAAATTCAACTAGCTTATAGCATAATACTAAATCACATCTTCTAATTAATTTTTAAAGCTCAGATTTGATAGTAAGATTAATGTTAGCCTTATTTTCAAGATAATTTAAAAATTACTAGACAACATTCGTTCCATTCAATAAGAATGTATTACTCTACAGTAAATTTTAATTCTGATTATACGTAGGGCTTTCATTTTGCTGAAGTATGAACCCTTGAAATGCTTCATTTAAAATTAGAGCTAGGGGCTTCCCTGGTGGCGCAGTGGTTGAGAGTCCATCTGCCGATGCAGGGGACACGGGTTCGTGTCCCGGTCCCGGAAGATCCCACATGCTGCGGAGCGGCTGGGCCCGTGAGCCATGGCCGCTGAGCCTGCGCGTCCGGAGCCCGTGCTCCGCAACGGGAATTAGAGATAGTTTTCCATAAAACAAGAATGTTTGGGGGCTTGAACATCTAAAACTATTACCTAAAGAGCAACGGAGGCTGTGGTCTAGAGCTTGCTGTCATCAGAGAACTATTGTCACTTATATGAAAGCACTTCTATCCATTTCTTTCTTTTCTCTTTATCTTTCCTTTCCTTGGACATTATTCACACACAGTAATCATTTCAAGCAGGGTTGTATGATGTGAAAAATCTGTGCTTTGAGCCAGACATACCAGGATTTAAAGCCCAACTCTGCCGCTTATAATCTGTTTGACCGTGAGCTAGTCATGCAACCATTTTGAGCCTATTTTGTCTTCTCTAATATAGGGAAACTAATGATACCTGTCTTATCAGGTCATTGTGAGAATTAATTGAGAAAACCTGTAAAGCTGTATAAAGCACAGAGTAACCACTTGCCTCAAGGAAGCCTGGGATAGAAAGTCTCCAAGATGTCTGCCATCCATTCCTGCCCTCCTTGCATTCACATGGTGCTCCTTACATCAGAGGTAGGGTCTGATTCTCCTTCTCTGAATCTGGGCTGGCCTTAGTGACTAGTTTGACCAATAGACTACAGTGGCAGTGACAGTCTGGGACTCCCAAGGCTAGGTCTTAAGAAGCCTTGAAGCTTCCAAGGCTACAAGTCTCTTGTATGCTTGACCTTGTGATGTTCCCTCTTAGAATCCAACCAGTGGGCCTAAACCACATAGAGAGGCCATATGTAGACATTCTAGGTGACAACCCAGCTGGGCTCCCGGTCAACAGCCAACATCAACTGCAAACCACGCAAGGGAGCCATATTGGACATCTAGCCTGCATCGGCCTTTAGACCCTTCCAACACCTGTCGCCATCTGACTGCAGCCGTGTGACAGATGCTGGACAAAAACTACCCAGCTGAGCCCAGCAAGTCCACTGGACTATGAAGGATAATCATAAATTGTTATTTCAAGCCACTAAATTTGGGGCTGGTTTGTTATGCGTGCAATGATAGATAACTGGAACAGAGCTGCAGGGTAGATGTCTATTTTAAAGAGCCACTAGTAAAAACCCAGAGAAACAGCTGGGAGGGAGGGACTCTCACTATAAACATTTATCTGTAATTCATAATTTTGTTTCTCAAGTCGTTGTTTCAAAACTTCCAGAAAAGTCCAATTCGATTTTGAAGGGACATGTGGGGATTGAAGAAATGTTGGTTTGGATGAAAAAGGGAATGAGCGAATGATTGAATGTTTCCTGTGATATAAGTCCTCTCGTAGAAAGCATCTAAGGACCAGCCATCAATCTAGAAGTTTCATTAAGAATCTATGATTTCTAATGCCATTTGCAGCAACATGGATAGACCTAGAGATTGTCATATTAAGTGAAGTAAGTCAGAGAAAGACAAATGTCCTATGATATCACTTATATGTGGAATCTGAAAAAAATGATGCAGATGAATTTATTTACTAAACGGAAACAGACTCAAAGACATAGAAAACAAACTTATGGTTAACAAAGGGGAAAGGGGCCCAGGGGATAAATTAGGAATTTAGGATTAGCCAGATACATACTACTGTATATAAAACAGATAGATGACAAGGCCCTACTGTACAGCACAGGGAATATATTCAGTGTCTTGTAATAAACTATAATGGAAAAGAATCTGAAAAAGAAAAAAATACGTATATATATGAATCACTTTGCTGTACACCAGAAATTAACACAACATTGTTTGTTCCCTTGACCTAAAAACTACACACGGGGGCACTCGTACATGCTAAGGGGGTATCTTGTGGTATGGCGAGGGGGCACCACCATATCTGCGTGTTGCCACGGCCACTTTCAGAGCATTTACATTTTCATTGTAATTTCATTAAGCCCTGTGAAGGAGGTTGAGTAGAAAACCGCAGTGTGGGTGTGACCGTCCAAGGTCGCCCGGCCGGTGGTGGACAGCCCAGACCCAGGTCTTCTGCCTACCAGTCAGGTTCACACCAAACCCCTCTGCCCTTTCCAGATCTTATTTTGTCCAGGACCCACCAATGTCTTCAAATGACCTTGTTTACAACACAAAATAATGCCGTAAGGCTGCTTTTTAAAGATGTTTTGAGAAATAATGGTACTGATTGCTAGACCAAAATAGAGTATGTCTATCACTGAAATAATTCAAAAAGCTATTTTTGTGGGTCACATTCTATGTGATTAAAAACTGTCATCTTAGTTGCCTTTAAAGGACACCTCCCTCCGTGAATCCACACAGTGTCTGTATTCTCGGCTGAATGGGACTCCTCCACGAAGAGTATATAAATGACTGATTCACAACGGAAGTAGAACAGATAGATAAAGTTGACAGTTCAAAGAAGAGGTCTTCATTACTAAATTATTCGGGGAGGTTTTGTAAGTCAGGAAAACTAATCTGCAAATAATGCCCCCCTCGGGGCCACTTATCCTGTATTCGTGTCCTCACACTGGCTAGGAAAGAATAAGAACACAAAGTTTTCCCTCCCCATCGTCAATTACAAATATGTCCTTTTTTTTGCACTCTGTGTGAAATTGTGTTTCTTATAAATTGCCCTGTGCTGGTGCCTCGTGAAGTAAACATCCAAGTTCCTGAGGCATCTTTCTGCCTTAGTCAATGAGGGGCATGTGCCCTGTTGGTGCTCTGAGAGCCAGGCTGGCCCTATGTGTGGTCCTCCATGTGGGGGAGGCCAGCGGAGGCTGGGAGGCCACGTGCCTGCTTATGAAGCTGTTCGTCCCCTTGCCACATTATTGAGCTATAAAAGCTGCTTGGCTCGCAGGAAGCTGATGGCCATGGACACAAATCAAACCAGTCTCCCTTCTGCCCGAACCCTAGAAAAGCTCCTTGCTGAGGCTGTGCGGTAGGAAGGGCTGGGTCTCTGCTGTAGCACAGATGACAGGAGAGCTGGCACGCACACCCAGAGAAGGCAGGAGCCGTCTGTGCATGTTCATTGGAGGCCAGTTCCCTGCTAGGGGACCTTTATGCTTGGCTCCATTGGCTAGGAATGACTGCACACGATTTAAAGATCTGAAAGGATTAACTGTGTGTTTCACTGTCAGTCATCTGCTGGATGACAAAGAGTTCACGTTTATAGGAGAAATCTTTATTCTGGAATCTAAAGGACCACCTGAGAAGGTCTACAGTGATGCTTACCAAAAATTGGACTTATAATCATTTAAACTAATTTTAAACACGTGTAACCGCATGGTTAGATGGTCCAGAAGAAAATCACAGCCTATGAAGATCATCTATGTTTTCCCTTTTTATTTTCAAGCATGGCTCCAGACATGTACTCCTGTTAGGGAAACCTATACAATTTGTTTCCCTACATAAATATTATGTGCATAGTAGAAATGGCTGTGTTACTACACATCAGATTGTTTCTGTCCTGTGTGACTAATTCAGTTTGGTTTCATTGTGTTTTAGCAATTCCAGAAAGTAAGGGCAGAGGCAGTCCTACAACATTTTTTTTTTTTTAATTTATTTATTGATTTATTTTTGGCTGTGTTGGGTCTTTGTTTCTGTGCGAGGGCTTTCTCTAGTTGCGGCGAGCGGGGCCCACTCTTCATCGCGGTGCGCGGGCCTCTCACTGTCGCGGCCTCTCTTGTTGCGGAGCACAGGCTCCAGATGCGCAGGCTCAGTAGTTGTGGCTCACGGGCCCAGCCGCTCCGCGGCATGTGGGATCCTCCCAGACCAGGGCTCGAACCCGTGTCCCCCGCATTGGCAGGCAGACTCTCAACCACTGTGCCACCAGGGAAGCCCCAGCCCTACAACATTTTTATGTAACATCTGTGCTTCTTCAGAATACCTCTGAACTTAGAAGACTTAAGAACTTTACCAACTATTTGCTCAGGTTATGCTTAAAAGAACATGAATTCATCAACATTCAGATGACTCAAAACCCCGGTTTTCTGGGAGATCAATGTAGATGTGTTCTAGGCTCAGTGCATAGAAGTGGCTTACCTTTTATGTTTTTTCTAGTGTTTGAGAAAAAAATGTAATCGAATTTTTTGGTGTTCTCTGAATGGGGCGGGGGGTCACTGTTAAGGAGACAGAGGATAAGTCTTGGTAGGTGCTGGTTATTGAGTTTAAAAGAAGATGGTGGTGTCTCCTCATGAAAGTTTAGATTATGAGGGCCAGAACTGGTAATCTGCTCTTGAAGAGCGGGCTGAGGAATTCCTGTCACCTCTCTTGTCAGGTGGCTGCAGGTGCTGCTCTGATATTTCCAAATCAACCCCCAGCCTTCCAGTAGAGGCAGAGGGGGCAGCTGGAAACAGCATTGGCTCCATGATCATGGAGCTCCAACCTGGTCTTAGGTGGTCTGAGGCGGGCCCAGTTTCAATGAGCCATTCCCTGCCTTCTCTTGCCTCCAAATAGGACTGATCTTAGCATGTCCTTTTAAACAGCCCCCTGCACCTCATATGGGAAGGAGCTGTGGATCAGATTTAACACCCACAAACTAATGCTTCCACGGACAATGACTGAGTTTACCAAACTGGGCTTACCAAAGTTGGAGATTGCACATCCTCTAACTGGCTTGCTTGGTTTTTAACTACCAAAAACACCATATCTTCTCTTGACTATTACCAGGTGTTGGTTTTAAATCAACGTATTTAAGAAATGTGTACTATTAATTAGAACTTTCCAATAATGAACACTAACATCTGATAAAAGCAAGATATTCTCCCCAGAGAATGACCTTTGGCAGTGACAAACTGACCAATTTAAGGGGTTCTATTTTTATGGTTTAACTGCCCCCCCACTCCATCTTAACTACCTCTGCAATATGTACTTCTTGTGTACATATGGTACTTTAGCACAAACTAAATAGTAAAAGGTCAACAGGAATCAGAGTGGAGCTCGGAGGAAAGGATGCGTATGTCAGAATTATTTTTGCACATATCAAAGCCTGATTTTGTCGTAAACTTAGCCAGAGGGGTAAATGATGTCTTTGCGGCTCAAATATATTGACACTTTAATTAATGGCCTACGAAAATACACTGGGTATTGGGATGAAACCAATGGACTATTCTTTTGCCTTAAATGTGCTATGAGAAGGGTCCATGAAAGACGGGGTATCTACATTGCCAACAGTTAGGAGGGGACTGGAGTTTCCAAATCCTGGCCATCCCTATCTTAGTCCATCAGAAACTGGGTTAGCATGTAATGCAAAAGCAAGAGAATTGTAGCAACACAAAATGAGGCCATATTGTACACTCTAGGACTCTATATAATTGCTAAGAATGGGTCATAAATTTGGTGTTAATCTATTAATCAACTATCACCAAGAAATTTAGATCCTGTCACTACATGCAAAATGCTGTGTTTTGCTTGACTTTTCATATGGGCAGATCTGATTCCAGAAAAATATTTTGGGATCATCAGAAACAAAAAGGCTTTCTAAACAAAAGGTGACTTATTGTATGATTACGTTCCCCTCTTTTCCTTCAGGGGAGGGAATGAGGAGAGAGAACAAGGTAGCAGAGAGATATGCCCAAAGGACTATGACCAGGAATGGGCCCCAGCATGTCCACGCCTGGCAGGAGTGGCCCAGGAGGCAAGCTCAGGGCTGCTGTGTCTGTCAGAGGCCATCATCCACATGTAGATCTGGGTTGTGAAGTTCCAGAGACTTATTCTGCATTTGGCACTGTGTCTGTAGTTTGGGTAAACTGCCTTAGATGGGCCATGGTGCCCAGGATCCCATGTCCTGATACTCTGATCGTCTAGGCAAGAATAACTGAGAGAGATTTTCTTCTCAATTACCTTTTTCTGATTTTTTAAAATGAATCTGTCACTAATTTTTATGTTTTAAACAATGGGGTATAGTTGAGAGCAAGATATAAAGAAATATGAATTAATAAGTAAAGAAATATTAGCCAGATGGTATAGGCTACCTATTCTTTCTGGCTTTCAACTATTGCCAATTACTATTTATTTAACCATAGCATAGTTTCTGTGTTTACATAAAATAACTCAACTGACTTTCTAAGAGGTAGGCCTTTCCTGTATCTTCTCAGTGGCTCTAGCACACAGCAACTCTTACCAATTTTTTATCCAAGGCCCTCTTAGTTGTTCTCTGTTTAAACTTTGTTTTTTACCTTCTCTTTATGAAAACAGTATGGTTATTTACAACTTAAAGAGAAAAGAGCAACGTGATACAATGAACTTTGAAGTAAATTAGCCTGGATTTAGATCCTGACTTGATCTCTGAATAAACATGGTCATGTTATTAAAACATTCTGAGATTCTTTTTTGTGGGGCGAGGGGTGGAGTAGAAAAGAACAGCTCTATTGCTTTGCCAGGCAAAGGGGGCCACAGCGGGCTAATGCCCTCAAAACTGTGTGTCCCCCAAACACTCTGAGATTCTTAATTTGCAAAATTGGAGTGAGACCTTGCTTGGTTGTTGGACAATGAAATGAAATGAATATGTAAACCTCCTAGCACATATTGAGATCGTGGTCTTCATTGCTACCACTTCAACCATTTCCATTAGTTTCACTGTTACGGCAACTGCCAAGTGAGTCACCATGGGGAATCCAGGTAACTCTCTGAGCCTCAGTTTCCTCTTCAGCAAAACAAAGATATTAATGTCTGCCTCCCAGGGTTATGAAGATAATGAAATGCGAACATCTGTAAAGTGCTCAGCACATGCCACGTATGTTCAATAAGTGGAGTGCAACATCTTTCCCTCTTTGCCCCTCTTCTTAGCAATTGCAAGAAAGTCTTCAAGCCCTTGTTATTCCCAGGCTGGTAGTTGACTCTGATCCTGAGATTAGATTAGAGCCTGCAGGGTTGCCTTCGATGCACTGTAAATTGAACCTGGTGTCTGGATTTGTGTCCAGAAAAGATTCACACACTCCTACGAGGCTTGCTAGGTCTAAATCAATCTTTAGGCTGTAGAGGAAGCAAGAAATGTACGTAGCACACAAATATGCCTCTCCTTTCTCCGTTTCCTTCAGAGACCCCTCGTGGCCAAGGTCCAACACAAGTTGCACAGGCAGAAATTATCCGTACACTCTTCCTTCAGGCCTCTGTCATGCTCTGGTTGCTCAGTGGTAAGAGGGCCTTGCCTCCCACCGCTCCCCACTTCCTGGCCTCCCTCACCATCTCCTACTGACGGACACAAGAAAATGGACCAGATTTCCATGCCTACAGGGAGCCTGTAGTACCCCCAAGGGCAGCTTGATGCGGGACAAGATACAGCTGACCACAGCAACGTGACAATTGCCATGTCCTTACGCTGCTTGCAGAAATAGCCGATTAAAATGAAGACGCAGGGCATCCCTGGTGGCGCAGTGGTTGAGAATCCACCTGCCAATGCAGGGGACACGGGTTCGTGCCCCGGTCCAGGAAGATCCCACATGCCGTGCAGCGGCTGGGCCCGTGAGCCATGGCAACTGAGCCTGCGCACCGCAACGGGAGAGGCCACAACAGTGAGAGGCCCGCATACCGCAAAAAAAAAAAAAAAAAAAAAAATGAAGACGCAGTCTCAGCACATAGTTCATTATCCACCTCAGCATAGGCTGTTCATTACCCCACCTCTCTTATTCCTGTGTTCTGTGCACCTTCCTTCTGAGGACACAGAAGGCTCCCCTAGTCCATGCCTGTGTGGCTTCCTAGACTGGGGAGTTGATGTTTTCTATTGCTTTTGGCATTCACTTAAGTTTCAGTATGTTTGCTTTGCTCACGCTCTATGGATCATTCAGGAAAGACTGAGGAATGTCTTGCTTTATGTTGTCAGATAGGTGCCAACCCATATGGCGGGGGTTTTTGTTTAATTTTTATTTTTTAGTTGCACCTGTCAAAGGTCCCAGAAACTGTTTGGTAACAGACATGGGCAGCATGTACAGTAAATTTCAGAAGCCGCCGCACTTAACATAGGAAGAGAAAGGCCAGATCAAATTGTGGGCTGAGTGTCCCATGCTCAGTATCCTAGGGGCCCTTTGATAATTGATCCTAAATGGACCTTTTTCTCTGCCATAGCATTTTTTTTGGTCAAGATGTGCTTTCTATCTACTGTGGTCCAAAAGCTAAAATCACAATGAACACAGTAACCACTCCTAATTCAGAAATTTCACCATCTGTTGTTTCAACTTGTGCCACTTACCTCTGCAGAGCCAGGAAACAACAGCAATAAACTTCCCACCCAGGAGTCCAATGGTGAGGGTCAAGGTGATGCCCAAAGAGCAAAAGCTACCAGGTGACCTTGAGCCCAGGAGTAAAGTAATACACGGCATTTATCTAGCTCTCTAGTTGTAACACTAGAGATGTGATTCCACCTGCTTACATAGAAAAAAATGGCAGGCTTTCAAAGGCCGTACCACATTGCTTGGCATCAGAATGAGTAGCTGATACAATCCTTGTCCTCAAACTCAAGTGAGGACTAAATGTGACTTGATTTGTATTTCCTTTAAAGCAACTTTGAGCCCCCAGCTGCATTTCATTTTTGTCCTTGTTGGGCTTTCCTAGGACTTCACCAGATTCAGGAAGGGGTACAAGTGCCCAGAAAGGCGAGGGGCCTTGGCTGTGGGGTTGGGGTCTGTCATGGTCTCGCCGATACCGAACCAGCTGGGCCTCCAGGGCTGCCTGGACATCTGGCAGTCCTCTGCCACTCCCGTGTCCTCCTGAGGCATAAGGATCATTGTGGAAGCTGTGAGTGTCCCAGCCTCATAGTTTCTCCTCTGTAGACACACCACAACCCTTCCTCCCTGGGACACTCTGCTTCCCCAGGGCAGAGCCAAGAAACCACCCTTCTTCCCTGGGACCTTGGAACCTGTCTCTACCCCCAGACCTGTTTCTCAAAGATATTCTGCTCCTTCCTTTAAATTCAGTCTTCCCTTTGGGAGTCAGACTCTTAGAAAAAAAAAAAAAAAGCCAGGAAATCTTGCAGCTGGGTCTGGCTTCTACCACACTCAGGGAATGAGGTACAGAGACCGAGAGGAAAAGAAGGATACAGAGAGTGAGAGAGGGAAACGACCCTAAATTCAAACCTCCAAACTTTGTTATGAGTGCGTGTGGTAGCACCAAACACAGCACTGCACTCCATGCGCAGGTCTAAGCCATTCTCCAAGACCAAGTGGAGTGAACATTTCACAAAGAGGAGACTTTGGGTCCTCCACCCACTGTATTTGTGCAAGGAAGTAGGGGGGATTGAAGGCACATATTCAACGCACCACTGGTTCATCCTTTACAGACTGCACTTTACATCAGTTAAACTTTTTGGACCATGTAAACCGATGTTGCATCCTCTTTTTCTTGTAAATCGTTTGCAAATGAGTAAAATTCACTGATACTCAAGAAAGCTTTCATAACCACTCTCTGTGCAAAGGACGACCAAAACATGCCTGTAGAGTCAGTTTTGTGTTCCAGTGACATCACTTGAGTCAGTCACAGCGGGCTGAACTCGTGTCCCTCGATTTAAGACAATGCAGTCTATAAAGCCTCACACTTGCAAAGCTGTTTTCCCTCTTAAAAATCGATGCGCCATGGGTTCCTTTAAGCATCAAGATGCGCTTGAATTTTTAAAACATGTGACTTAATTTAGAACCATGGGTTTGTGTGTAGTCTTTCACAAGTGTATCTATTTAATATGAAGTGTATCTATTTTATAAAAGTACCTATGTCCCTACTCGGTGACATGAAAAGTAAGCAGACAGAACATCAGATTTCACCAGCGGGAAAGAAGACTCCCTGCCAGAGCAAAATAGTTGCTTCATGTTGTTGGAAAAGTTGCCCAGTGTTCAAATGACTCACCCTGGCCGCAAACATCAGCAGTTAGAGATGGACTCGGCTGTGAGGGAGGACCCGCAAGACAGGTTCTGATGGGCTCAGTGGTTCATGGAATAGTTACACTAAGTATAGCCCTCCTCGGGGCTTCCAGGGAAGAAAAGTAAACAAGTACTTTTAGATATTCCTCCAACAAAATCATCTTTCTTCCCTTGAAAATGTGCTCTTCTTTACCAATTTTCCATTTCCCTAGATCCCTTGGTTGTCAGTAGTTGTTTTTTTATATTTAAGCAGTTACTCTGACAAAGTTGAAACTAATTGGGGGCATGAAAGAAGTGGAGAAAATGTACCAGACATAAATAACTGCTTTCCAGGGTGAAACTCTATAAAACTAAGCGTTTTAGAAAGCCCTACCATATTGAAATGAGGAGAGGAAAGTCTTCCTGCAAGAGAATAACTATCAAAGTGGTTTGTTTCGTGTTGGAACAGCAGGATGTCAGCTTCTGATTTTCCACCCCAGGCTTTGGAAGTAAAGCTCAGCAGTTGACCACAGTCAGGTCTAACTGTAAAGGGCCACTGCTCATTAAGTCCTGTGTAATTAGAAACTGGCAAAGGAAGGAAATGTTGTTAGAACACTCAGGGGAAGGTTTATCAAAGGATATGCATTTTGTGCATTTGAGTTTTGCTTTTCATCAGAAGCTTTGACAACTTCATTAAATCTAAATATCTGAGAAATGTTCATTGTACATGTAAAGGTCATGCAAGCCCAGAAAGAAAGAACTTCAGTTCTTCCAGGTCTCTGCCGCCAGGCTTTATCTAGTCTCTGCTTTTCCTTCCTTTCCTTTTTCAGCTTGCAAGAATCGTGGGTAGAGAGGGTTAAACCTCTCTATTGGGACTTCCCTGGCCGTCCTGTGTTTAGGACTCTGCGCTTCCACTGCAGGGTGCTTGGGTTCAATCCCTGGTCCAGGAACTAAGATCCTGCATGCTGCATGGCCAAAAAAATTTTTTAATTTTTTAAAAATGTTTTTTAAAAAAAACCTCTCTATTTACACATATGTTTCTTTCCTTCTTTTTTTTTTTTTTAAGTATAATTTCCACTTTATTGTCTTTCCAGGGAACAGTATTTCTTTAGTCTTAAAGGACTTAGCTCCTTACATGGGCTTTGGTGGAGGGTCGTGGGGCAGCACCCGCAGGTCTAAATCGGGGCGGGGGAGGCGATCGGTGCTTCCGGGCTTCCCGAGAACGATTCCTGACTGCCTCGCTGTGAGCAGCACCGCTCACGCAGTAATGCGGCGTCACGTGCAGCTTGCGAAGCACGTAGGCGTCGAAAACACTCGCTTCGGAAACGTCCCTGACGGCTGCGGCCTCTACGACGTTCAGAATGGCCAACTTCTTAATGGCCTGTCCTTGGGCACGCAACGGGCACAGTTGGTACAGCGAACAGGCTGCACGTGGCCGCGGCCCTTCTTGGCACGACCGTTGTTGCTTCTTTTCTTGGTCATCTTGGAAGCGAGGAGGCGAAAGAGCCACATATGTTTCTTTTGAGTGACCGTTGGAATAGTCAGAACTAATGAAAACGGGAGTGTCTGCCTACGATGATAACCACAGATCCAATTCTCTGGGACATTTTAAGGAAGTTATTTCTTCTCCAATCTCATACGAAAATAGCGAGACCGTTACAAGCACATACATCTTTATGCAGCTGTTAAAAAATCCTATTTTACCTGTTCTAACGGAGCACACACAGGATGAATCGTGTAGTCGTCGACTTTGGTTAATTTTGCCCACGATAATGTCAAAAGTTGTCTCCCTGACCTTGCAACCTTAGACTTGCGTTCCAGATGTCTATTCTTGTGTTGCTGTGCACACCTTCAAGTGAGCTGAGAGGTTTATAGTTACTAGAGTCTGCCATTTAAAAAAAAAAAACAAAACAAAAAGCCAGAAGGAGCTGACCCCACCCACTGTAGGTTTGTTCTTGGCACAGAGACTGCGGTGTGGTGCGTTGAAACAAGGCAATAGGAGTTGTCATGTCTTAAGTGGCAGCAATGCTAGGGGATACTTTTCTTCTTTGAGTTATATGATTATCTCCCTGAATGAAACATAGCTCGGTTTTGAATCGTAACTATGGGAAATGCCCACACCCATCTCACCCCAGTGTATGTAAATTTCATTTCTCCCAAGACTCTCAGCGATGAGAGAAAGCAAACCATCAGTTTTATGAAAGCAGCTTGGCTGAAATGTTTGCCTCCCTGTGCTCAGTCACTGGAGCAGTCCAAGTGACACATTTGACAAGGCAGAACACGAAATTTATCTCTTCAATATGGAGCATTTTGCAAGGGAGGCTGAGCTTTGGAGCAAACTAATGGCAAGTGGAACGAAGTGTTTAAATATCAAGGACATCATGCTGGGCCTTTTCCTTGTGGCTTTTCATGAAATTCAGATGAAAGGGGAATTTATAATCAAAGGACTGTAGCCTTGCTCATTATTTTAAAGTGAAACATGCCTTCTACATACCAAGTGGTATTAGTGATAAATGACTTCGGATGAATTGCTTGGGTGCAAATTTTTCCAATTTTATTGATGAACCATACCGCATAGCTTGTGGGCATGCAAGACATTACCTTATTGAAGCAACACGATTCGCTGACGGAAAGGGACTGTAACGTCATCGAACTAAGTTTTTACGCAGATGAAGCGTCTCTTGGAACTCTGGGTTGGATTGTTACTTTTGATTTTCTTTAAATGTATCTCATTTAGGATTATATAAGTACACCTGTGTGTGTGTGTGTGTGTGTGTGTGTGTGTGTATATAATGATCATAATATATACTATGATCAGAAGAGCATGAGAAAGGCGCATATTCAGACCTCCTATTTCTTTTTATGTCACTGAGAACTGTTGAGTTTACTTCAGATAAATTGGTCAAGTTCTGAAAGCCTGCCAGAACAACACAGATTCCCAGGCCTCGGGGACCCTGGCCGATCATCTCATTTTATAACTGAATAAACTGAAGTTCGCCTACTTGAAGAACCCAGAGTTGGATCACAAGATCCTAGACCCCAACCCCAGTGCAGTGCTTTTTCAGTTAGTATATCGCACTGTTCCGTAGTATAACTTTTCATTGTGTTTTCTCCTTTTTTAATGTGAATTTGAACTTCGTTGGAAATAGAAGATTCTGTTGCAAACATGGGTGATTTTTAGATCAGAATAAAAAAATCTCTTTTGGTGGCAGCAATGTGATCTACCTGTCTTTTCCCTGGCAGTGTGACTTATCTTCTTTTATAACCTAAAGTTGACTCCAAGAACAAATTAAAACAGTGGTTTCTAGAATAATCACTTCTGTTCATTAAAGGATGCTCACCATGCCCGATGTCTTAGGTTTTCATGTTATATCTCGGCTGGCAAGCCATGTTGCATATTTTTGGAGAAATCAGGGTAAAACAATACTGTACTGTTCCCAGACATAACTAAAAAGGCACAATTTTCGGATCCATATGCAAGCTTTGGAGACATCCACCTTCGTTTATCCAAGTCATTCACTTAGCAAAATATTATCAGTCAGTTGTATTCTGGAGACCGAACCATTTCTATGCTCTTGTAATATTTCGGTTGTTTAAATGCCTTAGTTTTTATTAGGAGCTCATTTTGACAAACCAGAAAAATCAGAAGGGCTTTTTCCTGCATGCCCTCAGGGCAGGAAGGGATATCTGTGCTCCAAGGGGCTGGGAACTGACGGAGCAGCAGTCTCTGGTTGGGTCGGGGATGCTAGGACAGCTCGAGGGGCCCAGGCAGAGGCTGGAACTCAGGAAATACACAAAGGGGTGAGGTGTAGGTATTGGTCCTTCCCACTTAGACCCCCCCACCCAGTTCCTTGCCCGAGGAGTTTCCAGGTAAGATACAGTCAGTCACATGAGAGAAGATCAGAATTGTACAGTAAACACCTATCACAAATTCAGGCTCGCCTGTTGTTCTGTTCAACCTTGATTACTCAAACTGCCGTTTTGAAAATTCTCTCCTCTTTTGGAAGCTCTTCAGCCTCTGGCTCCGTCTCGGCAACTACATGTTGTCACCAGTTCCCTTGGCAAGTGGGTGGCCACTTACCGCCAGGCCATCAGGCCCTGACACTGCCTTAGGTTGCTGGCAGCAGCTCACCAGTCTCCCCTGAGCTCCTTCCGGGCTGTGCAATAGGTAAAATACCTGCCAACTCAGACAGCCAGGGCCAGGCACAGCCCAGGGCAGGAGGGACTGAAATTCATTGTGATCCTGTGGCTGCTCAGGGGCCCGTGTGCATCAACAGAAACAAAGTTTGGAGAGGCTGGTGTACTTTCACAGTGTCTTTCTATCATAATTAATGCACCCAACCTCTCTTGTGGTCAGCAGGGTGTTATCTTAACTGCATAGATGGTGAGACCCAGAGATTAAATGATGGGTTAGGCGCTGTCTGCATAGCAAGCAGTGTGGGAGTGAGAAATATAAGCCTCTGCCATCAGAAGCAGGTCATTTCATCCATGACGTTGGGCATTTGCTCTCAGCCTTCTCTGCCTGGAGGACCAGAGTAATTCCTCCATGGATAATTCCCTAGTTATTCCTTGTTCTTAGTGCATTTGAATTTCTGCGTGTCTTTGGTCTTGCAGACTGCTTGTGTCACTTAGAAATTCACCTCCATGCTGGACAGGACGAGGTAATCCCCCCCTCCAAGAGGATAAGAGCAACCCCTGGAGCTTGCCTCCAGGTGCAGTTTCATATCCCCAAGGTTCTGTGCTGTTCAAGGACAGTTGATAGATCAGGTCCCTGCCCTGCACACGACTTAGCACAGTGGTTCTACACGCCGGCTTCAGCACGGATGAATTAAACACGAGGATGCGGTCACCTGTGGGTGCTACGTACAGGCACGGGTGTTTGGGGGAAGTAGACAGTGGCAACTCACTCTGTAGTCCTGTGTGATCATCAGCACCCCCGAGACCCAAACCGGTCTTCTTGTTTTCCAACCTAAAAATCCCCATTCACCCCCATTCCCTCTCTCCACATGAGCTCAACTGAACAAAGCGTCAGGCAAGTGCTCACTGAGTCTGGCTCCTGTACTTACTCTCCTGTTTCTGCAGAAAACACAGAGGAAGAAGGCATGCTCTTGACCCACGAAGGTCAAAATATAGTCGAGAGACGAGCTATATGTACACGAAACAATTAGAGAACAAAATAATATATAAAAGAGTATCCAAGTGCATGGTTCACACACTAAATGCAACAGGGATTCTGAGGTCAGGGAAGTTGGAGAAGGTTTCATGAAGGAAATGGATTGAGAAGGATGGACAGAATTTTGAAAGGAGAGGGATCGGCATCCAGGTGAAGGGGATGGTGTTGAATAAATGCTGGGAGGCGGAAACACCCCCGGCGCTGGGGCAGTACTGAGCGACTGAACAGGAAATGCATGTGAGGGTCGGGGAGAGAAAAACTTGAGCAGATCCTAGAGAGCCTTGAAGGCCAAGCAAAGGAGTTAAGACTTGGGAGCCATGGAAGGTATGGGAACAGTAGAATGGCATGATAAAAGCGGAGTTTAAGGAAAAGTAGTCTGTCCACATAGATCGGATTCTGAAGATTCTGGAGGCCATTAGAAAGCTGTTACAGGACCTAAACATGAGATGACAGGGGTCCCAGGCCAGAGTGGTATAAGTTGAACAGGGAGAAAGAAGCATATTTCTAAGGAAAAATATGAAATGCTGGTTGATGAGTGGGATCCTGTGTAAACTACATCAAATTAGAAATTATGGCTGTCTTGTGTCCTAGGTAACAGTCTGTCTCTGCTTAGGGTAAAAGAGAAGTCTAATTCTTCTCCTTAGATCTACTCCTAAGGCCAGCAAACCTTTCTGATACTTCCCCGTTCCTTGAGTTCGCCAAATCTTTTCTACAAAAGTCTCAAGGGGGGGCTTCCCCGGTGGCGCAGTGGTTGAGAGCCCGCCTGCCGATGCAGGGGACGCGGGTTCGTGCCCCAGTCCGGGAAGATCCCACGTGCTGCGGAGCGGCTGGGCCCGTGAGCCATGGCCGCTGAGCCTGTGCTCCGTGGTGGGAGAGGCCACAGCAGTGAGAGGCCCGCGTACCGAAAAAAAACAAAACAAAAAACAAAACAAAAAGTCTCAAGGGACCAGTGCCCATCCTAAGAGCTCAGAACAAAATTTCTCTGCTAGCAACACTCCTGCCATATGGAACATTTTGCGCTCTCAAAACTCCTCCTCTCTCTGTTTTCATGACATTGTAGGTAAATTTTCCCATTTCTCCTTCTTAGCTATTGGTTGCCAAACATGAAGCATTTTTATTCTTTCACACGCACTGTGTCAGTTTCTCTCTAGTTACCTGCTCCTCACATCTCCCCCCGTCTGGCTTCATTCATATCGGTTTGCCTACTGAAATCTGGTTACCTGGCAGTACCCTTTGCTTTAGATGATCGACTTTGCCAGGCATACACATAGTTGTACTACTTAAACTCTCTTCTATCCACAAGAGAAAGAGGTACACCATTCACCTGAGAGTTTGAAAGGGGAGGCAAATTATCACAAGTACACAAGTGAAGAAAACCAAGAGGTTGCGTGTTTAGACTGAGAAGTCCTAGATAGGCTTTAAAGATAATTTTGAATCATAGAAGGTAGAGAACTTTAAGGGGCCATACACGTGTTCTATTTCACTTTCGGAGGTTTTTTTTAAAAAATATTCATTTATTTGTTTGGCTTTGCCGGGTCTTAATTGCGGCACGCGGGATCCAGTACCCTGACCAGGGATCGAACCCGGACCCCTTGCATTGGGAGCGCAAGGTCTTAACCAGTGGACCACCAGGGAAGTCCCTGCAGAGTACTTTTAATAGTTTTTTCTTTTAATCTTTAAGCCAACATTTAAAATTCAGAAGCCTTGACGTAGCAATCCAGAAACATGTTTCCTTGAAAAAGAATCAACAGATATGGCAACAATAATCAGCTGGGGCTGAGCACTGCTGTCCTCTGTGGACAGGGTGGCTACACATCCTCCTCCTTCCCTGCACTTCTGAGTACCTATCAGGCCCTCTGGACATTTGACATTTATTTCCCGTTAGTTATGACTCTGATCTAACCAGTTTCTCATTTTACAGAAAGAGAAACGGAGGCACAGAGGTTAAATAACTTTTTCATTATTACCCAAGAGATTTGGTAGCACTACAGGGGTTAGAATTGAGCTTTGCTCTGACTCCTGGACCCGCTTTCCCTCCCTGTCTGGACAGTAGTTGTGTTTTCTGAATACAGGTTGGCAAGCTGGAGGAAGGCAACAGCCTGTGCACATCCGTCAGTAAAGCTGTTGAACACGTGTTCCTGAGGCAGGAACCTGGAGAAATTCAGAATAATAGTCTTTTTCAAATGTGACCCTTGATTTCATTTTATTTTACTTTATTGTACTTACTACTTAGAATTTCAAGAAGGAACATAAGTAGCTTTTCCCCTTTATTACAATTTCTTAACTTTATTTTTTTTAACTTTTTATTTTATACTGGAGTAGAGCCGATTAACAGTGTGACAGTTTCAGGTGCACAGCAAAGCGACTCAGCCCTACAGACACATGTTTCCATTCTCCCCCAAACTCCCCTCCCATCCAAGCTGCCACATAACATTGAGCGGAGCTCCCTGTGCACAATTTCTTAACTTTAAAAAAAGTATACTTGAAAATATGGCAGTGGTGATATAACACTGTAAGCACTTGTATTGAAAACATCCCAAATTTTAAAATGAAACCTGCTGATTAAAAAAAAAAAAAAAATCTGCGTGTTTTTTCTCCTCCACTTTCCTCTCCCAAGCTCATTTCATTCCCTTAGACCTCTGGCCTGCACTGCTAGAGCGTCCATCTCAAGTGTGTTAACATGACTTTGGCACTTGGCTAGAGGCTCCTGCAGACGTTGCCTCCTGTGGATGCAGTGGTGATGGGATCTCCGTGGGCTCACAGGGCGGCCCGGAGGGGGCCGCGATCAGCCTGCTTATCATTATCGATGTGGCTTTGGCGACCTCTGCTGCGTTTCTGTCCAGTGAGATGCTGGATGCGATTCAGAGAACACCTGCGGAAATCCTTGCGAGAAATCCACGCGCGTGCCAAGGCCAGGTGATCGGTGTCACTCTTGAACGACGTGAAGGTCAGCCTCTTGGCCCTCCTTTAGCTCTTATTTTAATGAAAGTCAGAATTCTTTATTCAGCGGATTTTAATACAGACCCAGCACAGGCTGGCATTTCTACTTTTTGCATAGTTATATTTAAAATAGTCTTTTAACTGAAACGGAAGAAGGGTGGAGATTTTGCAGGACGTTTAAAATTGGAGGAGGGTTAGGAAAGAGATTCTCTGTGTTCTTTGAAATATCAGAAAGCTTAAAATTTATGTTTGATCTCTCCTTTCACCACTTCAAAGGAATCATACCTCTGTGATTGCTTCCTTCCTTTTGGGGGAGATCTATCGTCTTCCTCCCCAAACCTGTGGAGCTTTTAGCTGATGTAACAAGATCACTTCCTGACATCAATGAGGGTGTTTCAGCCCTACCATTTATGCTACTGTTTTCAGTACACGTTTTTTGGGGGGTTTTGGGTTTTTTTTTTTTTTTTAAATACAGGTTTTATTTTTCCATTCACTATGTAAATACATGAGTTGTAAATAAGAGACAGAAACTCTAGAGGAATTTGACACTGAGT
Source organism: Kogia breviceps (assembly GCF_026419965.1). Taxonomy (NCBI): domain Eukaryota; kingdom Metazoa; phylum Chordata; class Mammalia; order Artiodactyla; family Physeteridae; genus Kogia; species Kogia breviceps. The sequence continues at coordinate 74,785,721 of NC_081322.1, forward strand.
GTCCACAGTAGAAACTTACTGTACACTAAAAGTTCATTTGGTCTTAGACCACACTGCAAAACTGTTGTATAATTAATATAACACGTTGATTAATGCTGACAATAATAACTAACATGCGTTACGTATTAAGTTAAGTGCTAGGAACTGTGCTAAGTATTTCATGGGTATTATCTAATTTAATCTTCATAATGCCCCTTTATTCTTCTAAAATGAATGAGATAATAGTCCGTGTGGGTCAAGGTTTAGTTTTAGGCATGCAATTTGGGAAGTATACAGGCGAACTGAAGCACGTGGCAAAGTGAGTATGAGAGCAACCAGAGAGAGCAGAGGTTCTCAAACTTGAGCCTGGGGACTTCCCTGGTGGCGCAGTCGTTAAGAATCCGCCTGCCAGTGCAGGGGACACGGGTTCAATCCCCGGTCCAGGAAGATCCCACATGCAGTGGAGCAACTAAGCCTGTGTGCCACAAATACTGAGCCTGTGCTGTTACCCCGTGAGCCACAACTACTGAGCCTGAGTGCCACAACTACTGAGCCCGCGTGCCTAGAGCCTGTGCTCCACAGTAAGAGAAGCCACTGCAACGAGAAGCCTGTACACTGCAATGAGAATATTTGCAAACGAAGCAAATGACAAAGGATTAATCTCCAAAATATACAAGCAACTCATGCAACTCAATATCAAAAAAACAAACAACCCAATCCAAAAATAGGCAGAAGACCTAAATAGACATTTCTCCAAAGAAGATATACAGATTGCCAACAAACACATGAAAGGCTGCTCAACATCACTAATCATTGGAGAAATGCAAATCCAAACCACAATGAGGTATCACTTCACACCGGTCAGAATGGCCATCATCAAAAAAATCTACAAACAATAAGTGCTGGAGAGGGTGTGGAGAAAAGGGAACCCTCTTGCCCTGTTGGTGGGAATGTAAATTGATACAGCCACTGTGGAGAACAGTATGGAGGTTCCTTAAAAAAGTAAATATAGAACTACCATACGACCCAGCAATCCCACTACTGGGCATATACCCTGAGAAAACCATAATTCAAAAAGAGTCATGTACCACAATGTTCACTGCAGCACTATTTACAATAGCCAGGACATGGAAGCAACCTAAGTGTCCATCGACAGATAAATGGATAAAGAAGATGTGGCACATATATACAATGGACTATTACTTGCCATAAAAAGGAACGAAATTGAGTTATTTGTAGTGAGGTGGATGGACCTAGAGTCTGTCATACAGAGTGAAGTAAGTCAGAAAGAGAAAAACAAATACCATATGCTAATACATATATATGGAATCTAAAAAGAAAAAAAAAAAAAAAGGGTTCTGACGACCCTAGGGGCAGGACAGGAATAAAGATGCAGATGTAGAGAATAGACTTGAGGACACGGGGAGGGGGAAGGGTAAGCTGGGACAAAGTGAGAGAGTGGTATGTACATGTATACACTACCAAATGTACAATAGATAGCTAGTGGGAAGCAGCTGCACAGCACAGGGAGATCAGCTCGGTGCTTTGTGACCACCTAGAGGGGTGGGATAGGCAGCGTGGGAGGGAGATGCAAGAGGGAGAGGATATGGGGATATATGTATACATATAGCTGATTCACTTTGTTTTACAGCAGAAACTAACAAAACATTATAAAGCAATCATACTCCAAAAAAGATGTTAACAAAGAAAGAGTGGCCCCCACTCGCTGCGCCTAGAGAAAGCCCACGCACAGCACCGAAGACCCAACACAGCCAAAAATAAATTTATAAAAGCAAAAAAAAAACACAAAAAAACCCTTGAGCCTGCAGTAGAATTTCCTGGAAGGCTGACTTAAACACAGATTGCTGGGTCCACCACTGTGCACCTCCACCCAGCATCCTGTTGAAGGGCTGGACTGTGTAAGTGATACCCTTGGGACCGTGGATGTGACATTGGCCAAAAGGTATGGATTGAGCCCAGCACAGCTGAGAGTGAGGGAGAACAGATGGAGTGGGCTGCCCGTGGAGGAAGCTGGGAGGTGCCCCCGCGGAGGAGGGTGACGGGTTTCTGAGCACGAATGACAACCTGGTGGCCCCGAGGCTGAACGCCTCTGCAGATGGGTCTGCTGCGAGTATGCAGGGCCGCGAGATGTTTTAATTTGAATGCATCCATCCTCCAGTTCCCCATAGCCCCTACTCTCTCTTAGCCTTGATGATTCATCCATTTATGCTCACCGGCCTGGCCACCGAGGGCCCTGGAGCTGACGGCCCCTGAGGTACAGGCTGAGCGAGCAGCAGGTGAATGCTGGATTCGATTTTTTCATCTTATTTTATTTTATATTGGAGTAGAGTTGAGTTACAATGCCATGTCAGTTTCAGGTGTACAGCATAGTGATTCAGTTATACATGTACATGTGTCTATTCTTTTTCAGATTCTTTTCCCATATAGGTTATTACAGAACACCGAGTAAAGTTCCCAGTGCTATACAGTAGGTCCTTGTTGATTACCTATTTTTATATATAGTGGTGTAGATATGTTAATCCTAGACCCCTAGGGATGTGGTTTTTTTTTCCATAGTCTGCCATGTGGACTCTATAGAATGAGGGAGGGGTCACTTGGTAAACTGATCGCAGCTTGTTCACTTACAGGAATTGCACAGTGGGGGGGAGGACTCACTACAAACTGCTACCATGGGAGTGATTCGAGTATCACTCATCATTGTGCTAGGATGGCTGTCTCCATCGAGCACAGCTCTCTCGGTCACCCCAGTGTCCTGCAGGTCTTCTCCCTCTGAGGCTTCCTTTGGTTCCACGTTACTGGGGCTGACCCTTGGTGGACACAGGAGCTGAATGGCAAAGCCATGCCCCTTCTTTCCCTCCCTGCAAACAGCACCCCAGGCTGCTCTCCCTGAGTCCAGTGGGCTCGTCTACCCTGCAGGGACACACGTGCGCCTGAAAAGCCAGACACTGAAAAGCCTTGGAAGACAATGACCCAGCCTTGGCAGGAAGAGACATAAGCAAGAGAAGTTTGGGTTTGATTACAAAACAGCTTGTGCCAAAAGTGGTAGATTCTCGGGAGAAAAACCTTATCTAGGAAGTTCCAGGGCAAGGAAGAATAAAGAAAAATGAAATGGCAGAGAGAAGTAACAAGACCAAATTAAGAAATGGAAGATCTAGATAAATTGTTGAGAGGCATATATGGTCCGTGATGGATGCTTTGTCCTTGATACATTTAAAATAAAGTCAGGAGAGGCCATCACTGACCACTGTAAGTAACTTGATTAAGTCTTTTCCACCTTTGCCTCCTGGGTTTGGTTGCTAGGTATTTAGCCACTGCTGTCTCAGTTACGAGCATTCTGGGGTTGGGCTGCCTTCTACATGGGGAGCTACGAACAGGGAGCCCTCTCTTCCTTGGACCAGCTTTCCATTCTTTCTCTTTTCTTTCTTTCTTTCTTTCTTCCTTTCTTTCATCCCATCCTTCCTTTCCCTTCCTTCCTTCCCTCCTTCCCCCTCTCCCTCCCTTCCCCCCTTTCTTCCTGTCTTCCTGCAAATAAGGGAAAAAAAAAAAAAACCTGAGGAGACTTCTGGTGCAGGTTCCAATAATAACCATGGCAGGTAATTTTTGCACATCCGGAGTGAGTCATTTTCTTATAAATGAGATCAGGGGCTGTAGTGCTCCCAGAAGAAAAAACACTTATATTGACGTGTTTATGTATTGGAATGATAATATTTGTCCATGTGAAAAGATGTGTGATGCCTTTCTGCCACACCATATGGCTTATTACTATTCATAATCCAAATAGTAGCAGCTGTTGCAGAATGCGAGAATGAGTTTTCCTGAAGTAAAAATGGGCTAACTCTTGGATGGAGCGTGTACTTTCCACAGTATCACCAGCAATTCACCAGAAACCTACATATGGGTCCCTTCCATTAATCCATCCCTTTCTTTATTCATATCTCAGAAGTTCATTTCTCTATCCACTTCCCTTCTGTCCCTCTCCCCCAGCCTACCCCCATTCAGCCTGGGCCCCCAAGGGGCCATTCTATCTCGGGAACATGGACGCCTGTTATTTAGAACTGCCAGAGAAGATGGCAGTGCATTTTCGCCCTGGTTCCCCATGTAGCTTCCTACACTGCTGAACTGCATTATATATTTGTAGTTAATCAGACACATGTAGGCACTGAAACAGTTAATGACTCCCCCTCAGGCCGACGTGGCCCAACTCTGAGGTAATGGAAAATGTAGGGCAGCACTTTCTACAGACCACTGGAATGTGGTTTGCAGAAACCCTTGAGGTTGAAGAAGGAAGCCATTTGTGGCCTAGGTGCTGGATGCCACTGTAGAAACCAACACAATCACCAGCACAAAATAACCCAGTTTCAGAGAGGAGAGGTATCTGTGGGAGTTACTGTATCATTACATGGTCATTCTGAGTCCTCCTGAAAGCTGGAGGTTTTAGAAAATCAAAACACTCTTTATGCTGATGCTACACATCACAGTGGTAAATATCTAGACCATTTAACCAAAAGAAAAAAAAAAAAAAGTCCTGACCAAATATCCCAAAACTTGAGCCTAAAATGAAAGTCTATAAATAATTGCTTTAATTTTCCACTTCAGTTGGTTAAGTTATAATAATACCTTGCACTTGCATGATGTATCATAATTTTCAGGGTGTTTTCATGTATATTAATAGTCATTGAGACTTTTTTCCAAGAAGACTGTCAGGTGACCTGAATCGATGGACATTCGTGAGACTGGTGTATTATCTCTGTCAGCTAGGTTTTCTTCTATTCCTCCCACAGCGGCTGTCACTAATTTCCACCTTGTATCAGCCATCTTCCTGCAGCCATTTGTCTTTCTCAGGTGTGTATTGGTCAGTTCTCTTAAGTACCTGCTGCTTTTTTCACAAGTTATAATAGGCTGATCTATCAATGTCATTCTTCTCACTTGGCAACGAGAGAGAAACTACAAGATATTGTAGAATCGGTCTGCATGCCTGGCCTTTAACGACAGGTCTCCAACGTGAAATGGCAAAGAGGTCCTGGAGTCAGCCTTCACTTAGCCAGTCTTTGCCTTCAGGGTGCGTTCGGTAATTGTTCCATAAACTTCTCTTTTCCGAAAGGAATATCTGACAGCATTCCCAAGTCACATTTTGTGTTGAGGAGTTGCTGCCTGTGTGTGTATGTATATGTCTGCTTCTCATTTGTGTTTCTTATAATCACAAGAAGTCTGACTCAGGCCAAGTAGGGGACTGTCCCTAAATGCCATGATGTGATTTCAGGGCTAAATAGTCCGAATGGGTCTTCCTAATTGACGGTGACTGAAATCCCATGATTTGACTATCCTGCCTTCCCTCTGTCCCCGGCAAAACTTTCCCCGAAGGCTCAGCTCTGCCCACTCCCAGAACCCATCCTGACCTGCAGGTAGTGATCACTAGAACTGGGATTAGTCCTCCTGTCCTAAGCCTGGTGTCTGGTGGGCCTGGGCTGAGCCCTGGGCACCCTGTCTGCTGACCTGCACCTTAGCTCACACCACGCTTCGCTGGAGGGCATGCATCGGATGCTGCTGTTGCTTTCTGATTTATACTTAGGCTTTCCTGCTGGAATCCGAGTCCCCCACCCCTGCCCACTGGTTATGCTGCTGAGCAAATGCTACCCTTCTGTGTCCCGTTGCCTCAAGGTTCCTCCCATGTGTACCTAAAAACAGGGTGGTGGTATGATTCTCATGGGCCCCAGGTGCTTTTGGTTTTGTGGGCTACTTCCTCCATTAAAAAATGTTGAAAGTTATATTTTACAGTTGTGTTGCTATAAAGACAAATATGCTCATATATATTCAAATATATTCATACTATATATATATATATTATTTATTAAGACATTTCTTTGACTTGAGAGTGTATTTTTTCTTCAGACTTTAATTTCCTTAAAAGAAATTAACACGTTGGCATGGATCTCTAAACGTATTGTGGGTTCTGGGCATTGTGCCTGGTGCCCCTGTTGGTTAAGGTGGCCCTACTGAGAAACAGACCAGACCCTTTACCTTGGATCAGTGTTTCAAAGTTCCGTCCTTTGCAAACCACATTTAGGAATTTTGCCATATTGCTCTTCTCCCATACTAGTTTTCATCTAATATTTTTCCTTAAATTTACCCCCTTTCAAATTTTAGTAACTGTATTTTGAAAAGAAAGTTTATGTCAGTAGCATAAAGCCAGTATAACTTGCTGTTAGGAACTATATGTTTAGCCTCCCCCACCAGAAATTCAGCTGTTGAAAAACCCTAATCCTCCTGGGCTTCCCTGGTGGCGCAGTGGTTGAGAATCCGCCTGCCGATGCAGGGGACACGGGTTCGTGCCCCGGTCCGGGAGGATCCCACATGCTGCGGAGCGGCTGGGCCTGTGAGCCATGGCCGCTGGGCCTGCGCGTCCGGAGCCTGTGCTCCGCAACGGGAGAGGCCAGAGCAGTGAGAGGCCCGCGTACCACCAAAAAAAAAAAAAAAAAGAAAAACCCCAATCCTCAGTGTGAGAGTTTTGTAGGTGGGGTCTTTGGGAGGTAATTAGGTCATGAAGATGGAGTCCTCAAGGTCGGATTAGTGCCCTTATGAGAAAAGACAGGAGAGAGCTTGCTTCCCTTTCTGCTCTCCACCAAGTAAGGACACAGTGAAAAGGTAGCTGACTGCAAACCAGGAAGTGAGCCCTCCCCAAGAACTGCCTCAGCCAGCACCCTGATCTTGGACTTCCCAGCCTCTAGAACAATGAAAAATAGATGTTTGTTCTTTAAGCCACCTGTCTATGGTAATTTGGTGAAGCGGCCTAAGCAGACTAAGGCACTTGCCAAAAATAGAAAATAATCATTAATAATTATTAACATAAATGTTATGTGATTTTTTTCAATTTATGTTCATGTTCTATCTCACCCCAGTGTTTTTGAGTTCCTCAGCATCTCTTATCCTCTACTAGTCCTGTAGAGTTAATGATCAGATCAACCCTAGCTCAAAGGTGGCTACGCTGTTCAGAGTTTTCCTTTATTCACTGTCTGCCCACCAACACCCAGCCACTGCCCACGTTCTTGCTCCAGAACAAAGGGACCAGACAGACCTCCCAAACTCAGTTTAAGCTTTGACAGAGCTTCCCTGCCCATTAGACTGGATTTTCCTGGGAAGCATCATTGGGTGTCACAATCCTGACTTACCATTTCCCCCTAGAACAGACTGTCTAATAGAACTTTCCGTGATGGTGGAAATGTCCTGTGTCTGCACTCACCAATTCAGTACCCACTAGACAGATGTAGCTGCTGAGCATCTGAAACATGGCTGGTGAGACTGAGGAACCAAATTGTTACTTTCAATTTTAACTAATTTAAATTTAAACTCTTCAGCTATATGTGGCTAGTGGCTACCATATTGCACGGGGCAGCAACGGAATGTTTGATTTTGGCTATGACCGTCCTTCTTGGATTCTCCGTCTCCATCCCAGAACTGATCGGTTCTCAAATTCTTTCCCTTTCCATGAGGCCTGTCATGTCCCACGGCCAAGTTTATTAGTGAAATGGATGACACTTATGCTGCTACGCTGCTATTAGATGTTCACACCGTAGTGTGAAAGAAGGCTCTGGGAGGAGATGTGGTGGAAGGAAGCAGGAACAGAACAGAGAACTCTGTGTGCTGCTGGGAGCTTTATGGGTGTGTGGTGAGCAGGGACAGAATGGAGAGAACAAGGTATCAAATGTTCATTCCCCCTGCTTTTCAGTTTTGCAAAGCTAACAATACCCTAGATCTAAGCTGTATTAATATCATTTTATTTCCTCCTCTTTGTCCCTTTTAAAGCAATTGTCAGTTGGAGGCAAAGGTTCAGGTTCAGAATAAACAGTCTGCTTAGCAGTTTGTCATTGGGACTTCCCTAGCAGTCCAGTAGTTAGGAATCGTCACTTCCCCTGCAGGGGCCCTGGGTTCCATCCCTGGTTGGGGAACTAAAATCCTGCAAGCCTCGCAGCGCAGCCAAAAAACAAACAAACAAACAAAAACAGTTTGTCATTAACCTGCTAAACCTAGAAACTCCAGCTTGATCTGGCTTCAAGCCCCAGGCTTTTTGTGTGTGTGTGGTACGCGGGCTTTTTTTTTTTTTTTTTTTTTTTTTTGCGGTACGCGGGCCTCTCACTGTTGTGGCCTCTCCCATTGCGGAGCACAGGCTCAGAGGCCATGGCTCACGGGACCAGCCGCTCCGCGGCATGTGGGATCCTCCCGGACCGGGGCACGAACCCGTGTCCTCTGCATGGCAGGCTGACTCTCAACCACTGTGCCACCAGGGAAGCCCCAAGCCCCAGGCTTTAGTGTTCACGTCGTTGGACCAACTGCACTTATTTAGCGGATATAATTCTATTTCCATGGTGGAGAAGGTGCACATAATAGCAGCTTTTGCCCCAAAGCAAAAATCCTTTGGGAAATCTGCCTGCACTAATGCATGTATCGAAATACATGCATATTTCCCATTAATACTAATAGAACCTAATGAGACTGTATAAATCACCTGAATTTTGATGCAGTGTGAATCCGATGTTGGATGCTTCGAGATGAACTCAGAAAGTCCATTTGTCTGGGAGCTATTTCTTAATACGCCTTCATCTTGTAGCTGAATTCCTCTCCTGTGACTGAAATATTAATCAAAGGCTGTTTCTGCATCTCACATCATGTACACCTGCCTCTCATCATCGGAAGAGATGAAGTAGACTCATCTGTGTGACCGTGTGCCTCTGTCTAGGCATAGTTTAAGGTTCTGTTGACAGAAATAAAAAGGGAATGGACAGAAAGGAGAAATTAAGAGAGATTTTCCTTTTCGTGGGGAGCAGCGTGCCGGGCCAGGCTAGATTAAGCGTACACATGTTCTGGAATCCTGGAAGGAGCGCCAGATCACATAGTCTGTGTGTGAGGAATGTATACATCTTTATTCCCCCCGTGGTCCTCACCCATTGTCAGCTGTATCAAGTATCTTACGGCCAAACCTCCGGAGCAACATGTTTTACCTACACTGTCAATGTCTTCTGGGGGAGAAATGCATTGTATCACCTATCAGAGCGGCGGAAGTGCCTTCCAACCAGTGTGCCTCCCTCGTTCTTCACAAATGGGCCCTTCCAGTCTCCTCTAACTTCAGCTCCCTTTTCTCTCGGATCTTTCTCCTCTATTACCTGGATTCTAGTCACAGCGCTTGCTCATGGAGACTACCTTTTGTTTTACTCTATTATAGGCAAAAAAAAAAAAAAAAAGTGTCCGATAGTCCCTTCTTATGCACAGGAAGTACGTTCTAAGACCCCTAGTTGATGCCTTGAAATCACAGATAGTACCAAACCCTATACAATTGACCCTCTGTAGCCTCAGATTCCACATCCGTGGATTTCACCAACCACAAGTTTAAAATATTTGGAAAAACAATTCCAAGACGTTTCAAAAGGCAAAACTTGAATTTGCCTCCCACCAGAGGGTTTTACAAAATATTTAGGTTGTATTCACAACTATTTACATAGAGTTTACATTGTATTAGGTATTATAAGTAATCTAGAGATGATTTAAAGTATAGGGAGGATGTGCATAGGTTATATGCAAATGCTACAGCATTTTGTATAAGACATGAGCATTCATGGAATTTGGTATCCACCAGGGTCCAGGAAGCAGTCCGTCACAGATATCAAGGCACAACCTTATATACCATGTTTTTTCCCTATACATTCATACCTATGCTGAAGTTTAACTTACAAATTGGGCACAGTAGGAGATTAACAACCATAATAATAAAATACAACAATTATAACAACTTACTGTAATAAAAGTTACATAAATGTGGTTTCTCTCTCAAATTATACAAATGTAATGCCTTTTCCATCTTAACTAAGCACTTACCACACACTGTGGCTGTAACTTTGGCAGATTGCAACAGCGAAACTAGCACAAATTTCTTTTTTCTTCTTCACAATTTCACAAGTAGAAGATTTGTTCTTAGCGTAGATCTTAGCGCTATCTTATGATTTCCTTCCTTTCTTATTAAATCAAGAACTTTCACCCTTTCACTTAAAGGAAGCATTTTATGGTTACTCTATGGAATAGCCAAATTGCCAACATCACTACTCTTGCACTTTGGGGCCATCAAGTAAAGCAAGGGTTAATCAAACACAAGCACCCCAAGACCACAACAGTCGATTTGATAACTGAACTAGCTGCTAAGTGACTAATGAGGGTGAGATGACGCTGGACAAAGTGTTGCTTCCCATCCAGGGCAGGACGGAGCTGGAAGCCTCGAGATTTCATCACTTTATTCACAACAGCACACAATTTAAAATTTAAGAATTGTTTATTTCTGGAATTTTCCATTTCATATTTTCAGACTGCAGTTGACCAGAGGTAACTGAAACCTCAGAAAGTGTAACCCTGGGTAAGGGGGGAACTACTGTACTATAAGAAAAAAGAAACACACACGCACACTGCATTTTTTTCCCCAAAGTTTCTTTCAGACATAGCAAAAATAAGGATCAGACAGAAAGAAAAATGTAGATTGTAAGTTAAAAACTTGTTGACTGCTGGACTACATAATCTTGGGATTATGGAAAATTAGCACTGGAAAGGACCTTTGGCGCTCTATCGCAATAAGGCTACATCTAGCAGCTGCAGCTTTTCACAGCTGGCAAAGCCCTGGTGTTTCCACGGGTGTCTCGCATAGGCATGGCAAATACTGTTAGTGCCCCCTTTACAGATAAGGAACTGAGGCTAATTAAAAATGCTGCAAAAACAGCATCATTGATTTCTATATTGATAAATTGGAATCATTTAGTTTCTTCTCTAGGCCAAGAAAACAGAAGAATAACTATATGCAAAGCTGCTTGAATAAGCTTTTAAATCCAAGGTGTCTTAATTTCCAAAACCAGTGAAAGCCCTAAATGAATCTTGGGGTCTACAGAATATTTTAGAATTAGTTTTGTCATTATAATCTGCTTGAACCCAAGAGAATGCTAGAATTAAATTAAGGTTTAATTAATAATAGTTGAGGATTAGTGAAAAAGGTATTGAGATGTAGTAGATCTTCAAGTCTGACTCTCAATTGAGACATCATTTAAAAATGCAACACTTGGGAGGGAGGGGAAATTGGATGAAGGTAGTCAAAAGGTGCAAACTTCCAATTATAAGATGAATAAGTACTAGGGATGTAATTTAATGTACAACATGATAAATACAATTAACATTGCTGTGTGTTATATATGAAAGTTGAGAGTAAATCCTAAGAGTTCTCATCGCAAGGGAAAAAAATTTTCTATTTCTTTAATTGTATATCTATGTGAGATGATATTCACTAAACGTATTGTGGTAATCATTTCATGATATGTAAATCAAATCATTATGCAGTACACCTCAGACTTACACAGTGCTGTATGTCAATTATAGCTCAATAAACCTGGAAGAGAAAGAAAGAATTCCACTGGTTAGGATTATATTAATACAAATGATAAACATCAGTTATGAACACAGATCTCTGTTTCTGTAGCTATAAGATGAAAACAATAATATCACCTACCAAATAAGTTGTAATAAGAATTAAATGAGACAGTAGAGTAGAAGAAAGACTTTTCATTCTAGTTACTAGGATGTAAACTCTGTCTATAAAATTAAAAGTTTCCCTTTTAAAAAGAAACCATCACTATTGAGTGGAAGGGTTTGTGCAGTCTACCTCTGTTATCCACATCAGAGGGAAACATGGTTATTTGGACCAGGAAGCTCTGGCTCAGGCCTCCTCACCCTAGTTTCCTCTTCTCAAATTGTGGATATCCGATTTAGCAGGAACTAAAGGTGCCCTACCAACTGCAAAAACAATTGCGTTCATTTATTCACTACTTTATTACAGGCTTGCTTGCTATGGGCCAGAACCTACACTAGAAATAAATACAAGGAGAAGATCTGTTCCTGCCCTTCAGGGGTCTCTCGGACTAGTAAGGGAAAGTCTAGGGAAGGGCACTGAAGGAAAGGACTGGATAATTATTGGGGCATTTATATACGTTAGCTGACATACTCCTAATTACAGCCCTAGTCAAGAGGGTAATGTTATCCCCGTTTTATAGCTGAGGCCCAGAGACTTTAGAGTTACTTACCCAAGGTCACACAGCACGTGAAAGAAGGAGAAATCAAACCCCCATATGTCTGACCGTCCCCTTTGCACCACGTGATCCCACGTAGTATCGTTGAGGGTAGCCTTCGGCAGCTGCTACCTGCCACTGACTGTCACTGAGCCCCTAGAAGTGCCACCCTCGGCTGTTCTGTTGATGTTGGAGCCCATCTTCTTTCTCTTGGGACACTCTGGAATGGGGCAGAGAGGCTCAGAGTGCCGTCCGGGAGGATTTGCCACGTCATTCCTCCCAAGCAGCTCTCAGGCATACCTGAATGAAACCGAGGAATGTCTCGTCTGTCTCCAGGAGAAGGGCGTTCTACCCACCAGCGTACCTGCCAACGTCACTGGGAGTAACTTTGAGAGTTTCCGAGAATATATTAAACAGGAGGCGGACAGCCCTTGGAACAGGGGTGCTGTGGGAGAGAGATTGCCTCGGGAACTGGGAGAGGCTGGGACAAAGCCAAGAGAAGAGAGGAGCCTTCTTCACTCAGAACCGAAGTAGGAGAGGGGAGCCGCGGGTCAAGCGGAACACGGTTCAGATGTGCGTTATGGTAAGAGAAATACACTGGGTACCAGCTGCAGCCACAGGCCCAGCGCCAGTGCACAGAGAATAGAAGTGTGAGGACACGCCGAGGTCGGTGACTCAGCAATGACAAGAGTTAGGGCCTCGGGAACTGAAGAAAGTAGGATTCTTCAAGACAGGCTGACAGTTGCTTATTCTCAATCCCCAAATCCAAAATGCTCTGAAAACTGACATTCTGGGGTGGCAAAACCTGTCCTGAATTGACATAAGGCTGTCTGTGATCTTGGTCCATCCCCCTGAATCTGAATATTCATAGTTTTGCTGTAGAAACATCCATTTATTTTAGTATGGGTTATGCTGGTGGTATTAAATAATGTAGAGGATAGGAATATATTACATTTCTTAAAAACCTGAATTCCAAAACACATCTGTTTCCAAGGGTTTCAGATAGGTGACTGTGTGTCATGCTCTACTTCCACATTATCTCATTTAATCCTTACATAACTCTTGAGAGGAAATTACTGTTTTCCCCATTTTATAGTTGAAAAAAATAAGATAGGGAAGCATTTGTTTGCCCAAGGTCATGCAACCAATAGAAAGTAACAGATCGAGGACTGAACCCCACGCATTGAAACCCAGCTCTGTGAGCATGCCTGCGCCATGCAGTGCGCTGCCGGGGACTGTAGGATGGCCAGCAGTGGCTCCTGGGAAGGAGGGACTCAGAGATACTGTCACCTTCTCCTGCTAAAACCTGTCCCTGACGCTGACACCTCCAACAATTGTTTTGGTTTTTATAAAAAAGAAGCAACTGCTGGGCTAGAACCTCCTGTCAGCATGAACTTCTAGAAAGGGCTGAGTAAGAGTGAAATAGGATCTTTTTAAACTCTCATGTCCTTCAGCTACACTAGAGGACCTGTATCTAGGACAGTAGTTTTGGGGCTTTAAGGGATCTCAGGTTCCTTTGAGAAGCTGATGAAAGCTATGAACTTTCTCCGCAGGATATAGCACGTGCAACTCCACCGAGTAAATACTTCATCATGTTTCAGGGGAGAGTATCCACGAACCCCAGATTAAGAATCTCTGTTCCCAGCTTTTAGAGGATTAGTAACGTTTCCATGAAAAAAGTTATAGCAAAATTCAACTTTAAAGAGTAAGATCGTTTTTTTTTTTTTGGTTTGGTTTGGTTTGTTTTTGCAGTACGCGGGCGTCTCACTGCTGTGGCCTCTCCCGTTGTGGAGCACAGGCTCCGCACGCGCAGGCTCAGCGGCCATGGCTCATGGGCCCAGCCGTTCCACATGTAGGGTCCTCCCGGACTGGGGCACGAACCTGTGTCCCCTGCCTCGGCAGACAGACTCTCAACCACTGCGCCACCAGGGAGGCCCTAAAGATCGTTTTAATTAATATAATTTAGTGACTCAGTTAAGATGTAATTTCTGTAGAAGCCTAGAATTCTCTGGCCAAAGTGTGTGTGTGTGTGTGTGTGTGTGTGTGTGTGTGTGTGTGTGTGTGTGTGTGTGTGTGTGTGTGTTAGGGTGTTAAGACCGGGTGGGGTTGAGCCCTCTGACTTCTCATGTCAGTTACCCATACAGGTATTGTTAAAGGCTCACAGTTCTGTTGCCTTCTCTGCTCATGTAAACAACCAAAGGGTCCTGAAAGCAGGGGTTGCAATAGAGGTGACTTTCAGTTCAGGGATCTTGTAATTATCTTTGGTCTGTGTGAGCTTGGAGACTTTGGTTCTCCTGGGCAGATCGCTTTCCACCATCTGCAATACTAAAACTTGCAAACCACTGTCAAGGCCCAGCTAGAAAGAGTCTCCAGCTGACATCGTAACTTTATAGTTTATTTTCCCTCTTGCTCTTTTGACTTACTAGGATTCTAAGCCTAAAACTAAATGTTTCCTAGTCATTTATATCTCTGGTTTGATAGTGATGATAACGTACTCCCAAGAGTATAAAACGGGGAACGATGAATGGAAGAAGCGGGTTCATCACTAGCTGGTGCAGAGAACAACTCCTCCGAAATTCAGGAACCGGATAATGGCAGATTTTGTTTTTTACATGATTACCTTTATGACAGTTCTGTCACTCCACACCGAGTGCAATATATTCGAGCTGGTTTTTCTCTGAGAGGAACCATGGCTCATGACACTGGGCTGAGCTGTGTTTCTGATTTGTGCTTTTGGTAATTGGTAGAAACTGACGGTGCGTGCATTTTGATGTGAAGTTAAAAAAAGACATGTTCCGATGAGGAGAACACTTGTATGCTCCTCATTTCCCACTTTCCCACATGTTAATAGATAAGATTAAATGATACATGCAGATTAGCAAAAATGGTTACATTCTTAGACTCTGGAGTTAATCCAACCCGGGTTTGAGTTTCGAATCCATCACTCATCAGCTAAACGACTGTCGACGGTTACTTCTATGCCTCATTTTCTGTAAAAATGGTATTAAAAGTGGTATTTCCCTCTAGAGATGTTTTAGGGATTAATTGAGATAATGCATGAAAAGTACTTAGCACACTGTCTTTTTCAACACATGTCAGCTAATGTTATCGCACAGGATAATAATGATTTCCCAACTCTGTTCTCCTACAAGAGCCCTCTCTGGCATTATTTGGACTTAAATACAGCTGGGTCCCCAGATGTGCCAAGATGTATATTTATTTGGTCCTTCTCCCAGCTCTGAGTTATCAGAGACCTAGTGCTTGCATGAGAGGAGGGAGACGATTTTCGTATTACCAAAGTGCTTTGCGTGAGAGGGAGATTGCAAGCCTCCGTGACAGATAGTTTTTTGTGTGCTATATGGCAGGCAGCCTGGCAGGGACTCAATGTGTTTCTGCTGAACGGAGCTGAATGGGCAAGACTGAGAGAATGCCTGGACCCATCCCACCTGCCCGCACCCTGGCGCCTTGTCCATCCCAGTCGTGGCCCTTGGTCAGCACGGGTGAATGGACTCAGATGTGTTCCAAACCAAAACATTCTAGGCAGGCAGGTGGGCCTGCATCAGTCACCCTGGGTCCCCAGGAGCTCGGAGATGCCAGGTTCATCTGAAGTCAGTGTGGGGGTCACGTGTCACCTGCCTCTGCAGAGGTAGAGGGCAGAGCCTGCAGGATTCTGCCAGCGCTTGCACAGGGTCTCCGTGGGAAAGGCTGCTGGCCTTGCTCTATTATTCTGTCAGCCTTGAATAGCTTTGAGCCTAAAACCACCTGTCCCATTCCAACCGAAATCCAGTAAGTGTTTGAAAGAAAATAATCCCATTTGGAAATCGGTGGGAAACTCAGTCGATACCTTTCCTGGTTCTGCTAAGTTGTGCAGGACTTAGCTTCTTGGGAAATCAGTAAAATTTCCAAATGTGTATCAAACAAAAGCAGAGGTTCTAAAAATGGGAAAGTGTATAAGACTAACTGGCTTAACTTAATGGAAAATAGGTCCTCCATAACGTACTTGGCAAAAACTAATGCTGTGTTTTTCTTGGGATTTGGAAGTGCACTCTGGAGAGGAGAGAGGCTCTCTTTAGGACATTTAGAGGGACTCTGCCGGGCTGCCTTTCCTTTTGGCTTGTAACAAGGAAACTTGTAATAGGTTAAAACATTTAAAAATGAGATTCTCAGTAATAAACAGCTGTGTATGAGGTATCATGGAAAGTGACATTTTAATGACTATCTTATTACTGATGATGAATTATGGCATAGTTTTACTGTATCCCCAGATGTAAGGTTCAAATGTAAAATCAGTTAGCATTAACTCACAGGGCATGCCTGTACTTTTCCACAGCACTAAAAATTATTTATGATACGTGCATAGTGGGCAGAATTAGCATACCTAATTCAGAAAAAAAAAAAAAAAAAACCACCTTTTTCCTGGCAGAACTATAACCAGCATTATCTTCTAATATGTAACTGTGGACAGTAATTTTCCAGAATATGGATAACATGAAGGAATTTTGCAGTCTTCCTTTCTCACATCTACCTTTACCACTTTTTAGCCTTTTTTTTTTTTTCCCTACTACTTTTATTTTCTAAAGAAAAGTGCCCAGATTTCTTGTTTACTTGGCCTTCTGGACTTCCTCGTGCTTGTGCAAATTAGGTTTTTAATACTTATTCATTTTAGAAACTTTTTATTATTAGAAGACTTGTGGCCAGAGGAAAAGAAAACATGAAGTATATTGAATTACTTACAGTGGCCATTGATATTGTTTTCATAATACCATGAACAAAAACATAAAACAATGGGCTGGCGTCAGGGCACGTGGGCTCCAACGCGTGGGTCTCCAGGAGCCCCACTGGCATCCTGGGGACATTTACATGAGGTGACCGCTCGGGTCCGTCCAGCTCTGAAGGATCCACGCCCAGCGGCGCGCAGGGAAAGAGCCTGAGGGGCCAGCCTCTCTCAGCAGCATAAGTCCTCCCTGACCTCATTTGACCCTCTGACTTCCCTCATCTCTATCACAAAGCTAGTAAGAGCATCCCCCAGAACGAAGCAAGGGAGTTTAATAAAATCCTGTGCTGTGAAGTGCTTACCCCTGGTGCCTGAAATAGAGTAGGCACTGCTTGTTACGTACCACCCAGCCCCGCTGAGCACCAAACAGTGACCCAGAGAGACCCCGGAGCCAGACTGCTCTGCCACTTACTGGCTGTGCCACCCTGGGCAAGTTACTTAACCACCCTGTGCCCCAGCTTTTTTTATCCACAACCAGTGATAATAATATTAATAGCAACCTACCCTGTAGGACTCTGGTAAGGATTTTGAAAATCTAGACAGAAATGATACCACTCTTTGGGGATGTACTGAGTGCTTACTCCATGTTAGTCACTGAACCGAAATGGTTTACACAGTTTATCGCTTGTCAGCCTCTGAGGTGCTGGTCCATTCTTACCCCCATTTTACAGACAAGAAACTTGCAAGCGTCGTCTGTGATCACGCAGCCAGCATGCAGTGAAGGCAGGGTTCAAACGCAAGTCGCCCTGCTCCAAAGCGTGTGCTTCCCAGCCCTACGGTCTGTGCTGGGCCTGTGTCTCCCCCCCCCCCCCCACCGAAAATAGCGTGGGCAGGTTCAGAATGCTGACAGGCTTCCAGGGTAGGTCCAAGCAATAACAACCCCGCGGAAATCAGTCCAAAATCAAGCCGACTAGCGCACCAGCATCTTCATTTGCAAACCAGATCTGGGGCTGAGTACAGCAGTGGCACCATCAAGAGAGCACTGCATACTCCGCTTAAACGTCAAGCCCTTTTGAAAACATCTGCTTGAAATTGTGTGCCACTGATTGCAATGAAAGACAAACTCAGATGCCAAGCAACGGTGGGAAGAGGACAAGAAGAGAACTAGCGGCAAACAACTAGTTAGCGCATCACCACCGACGGTCACGATAAGAGCCCACACGAAGAAAATAACATCACAAGGAAAATTATGGAGGTCTTGGCCACAAGTGATTTTCTGTTCCAATATGTAAAATAGAAAACTGTTATTTTGCTATCAAATGGCACACATTTCGATAGTGGGAAAGACCTTTAATTTGTTGGTTCTATCACAACACTACAGCCCTGATGCATCTGACTTTTGCAGCCAAAACTCCCTGGCCTTTGTCCCCTCCTCTTTGGCGTAGCAGGAGGAGGGCTGGGGCTGGCACCCTGGAGGGACACCCCCACCCCGGCCCCACCCCCCTGCTCCTAGCACCCACGTCAGGGCAGAAAACCCTCGTGCTACGGTACTTTGGAGTCCACATCACCCTGTCATCTCTTATTTAACCTTATCTGACCATGACCTGGGTGCCTGCCTCGGGACTGACTTGTTTATCCTTTCCTAAAAGACGCCTACATTTTTATAGTCTCTGAAACATCCCCCTCCCACCCCAAAATAAACATAACTTAGAACTCATAGCTAAAATTGCATTCCCGTACTCAGCCGGACCGTGGATAGAGGTGCTGAGGTGCAGAGGCGGCTTACTCGAAAAGACCTTGAGAGAGAACCCAGGTTCATAGGAGTCCTGAGAAGTCAGGCTTGGCACTGGTTGCAGAAACAGTGATCAGAGCATACCCACGCCAGGTCCTGACTTCTCAGAAAGAGGAGCCTTATGTAAGGTGTCTTGGCCAGCTTGGGCTGCTATAACAAAAATACCGTAGACAGGGTGGCTTAAACAACAGACTGTTAACTTCTCACGGTTCTGGAGGCTGGGAAATCAAGATCAAGGTGCTTTTTTTTTTTTTTCAGTACGCGGGCCTCTCACTGCCGTGGCCTCTCCCGTTGCGGAGCGCAGGCTCCGGACGCGCAGGCTCAGCGGCCATGGCTCACGGGCCCAGCCGCTCCGCGGCACGTGGGATCTTCCCGGACTGGGGCACAAACCCGTGTCCCCTGAATCGGCAGGCGGACTCTCAACCACTGCGCCACCAGGGAAGCCCAAGGTGCTTTTAAATAGCTGTCTTTTCGTTGTATCCTCACATGACCAAGAGAGAGGGCTAGCTCTCTTCCTTTTCTTATAAGGACACTAATCGCATCTTAAGGGCTCCAACCTCATGACTTAATTATTTCCCAAAGGCCTCACCTCCAAATACCATCACATTAGGGCTCCAAAATATGAATTAGGAGGGGGCACAAACGTTCAGTGCATAGCACTAGGAATAATGCAGCCAGCCACGTTCCTTCTTGCCAAATCATCTTTGGCCCAATTTCTCCATCTCCCTTGCCCCCTGCATCTAATTGGTTGTCTCTTCTTAGATGTTACGTGAACTCCTTTCTCTCCGCTTTCAGTTCTCATTACTTCATACCCTAAACTTTGCAGTCAAGTCACTGCTCATCTCTCTCTCTCCCGTTTCCTCATTCTCCCTGCACACAAATGTCTGATCATGTCTTCCTCTACTTGAGAGTTCAGAGCCCTCCATTGCCCATGGGATCAAAGTTCTTTATCCACAAATTCTTATCCCTCTAGGATCTAATCTCTACTCGGCTGCAGGAGTTATCTGCTCCAAACAAACTAGTCTTTCCCCATCCCCTTAATATGCCTCGTGGTTCTCCCTGTTTACCCCCTCAACCAGAACTACCCTCAGATCCAGGTAAGAAGGGCCTTTACTCCAGCTTCACACTCTAGGGGGCCTTGCTCTGGCCTTATTTCTCCTCGTTGGGTGACACATTGGCAGGCCCAAGGGGATGTGCTTATCCTGAGCCCAAGTCCTGCCCTGTAGTCCATGTGCTGAACACCTGAGACCCATAATTCCCTGCTCCAGTGGCCCGATGGCAGCTTTCATGGCCTGTGCAGTGGTGGGGGGCGGCAGGGAGGAGTGGTAAGTAGACTGAGCTTAGACTTGCAGGCCTGGGTGTTTACATGTGTGCATGTGAGGGACCTGGGGTAGGATGGGCCGGGGGCTGGCTCTCCCATTCCACTGCCAAGTTCCAGAGCCTAGTGATTATAAAGCGTATTTATCAAGGTAAAGGATAGAGCATATTTTATTTAGCTTCACTTATAACTTTAAAACAGGTAGAGCACATTTTAACAGTCTGTTAGTTTGACTTAAGACTTAAAAATATCAAGACAGGAGGTATGTGGGTTCCATTTGTATTCTTGTCCCAGGATCCAGAAATGTTAGGAGCTCACCTTCCCTCTATTTCCATTTCTACCATGTGAAATTTTACCCATCTTTTAAGCTACAGGTCCATTCTCACCTTTACCACAAAGCCTGCACTGACAACCCCCAGCCACAATGTAATTTCCCCTTAGCTTGTTCCATTCATAAACCAGTCTTAGTAACGTTCTAGGTGCCAGGCACCATGATGGAATTAAAAATACAGATGTGAAGAAACAGGCCTTTCCCTCAAAGAGCTTATAGGCTAGAAAAAGAGTCCACACCCACCCACCATGCACAATCCATCAGCACCTTCTATTGGCATTACATCCAAATTATATTCCAGATATGACACAGCCTGCAATCTTCCCTGCTAAAACCCCAGTTTAAGGCACCATGACTTTGAATCCAGACTATATCTCTGCTCTTGGCCTGCTTATGGTCTATTCCCCACCAGCTGCTAGAAGACCTTTCTGCCCTGCTTAAAACCCTCCAATGGCTTTCCACGGCAATTAAAATACAATCTAAACCCGTAACCTGGCCCCCATTGACTCTCCAGCCCATCTCCTGGATCTCTCCCTCTCATCCTCTACTTCAGTGACTTCTCAAGCCTGCCCTGGCTTCTTTCCATCTCTCAAACAACTTGTTCCAATCTCAGGGGCCTGTCAACTTGCTATTCTCTCTATAGCAAGTTTTTTCTTGTTGCCTCTTTTTTCTTGTTGCTTATTTCTTAGTTCGTATGTTATCCTCCCAGAGAGACCTACCCCAACTTCCCTAATGAAAGAACTTCGAAGTCCCTTATTATTCCATTACTCTATTTTATTAATTTGTTCATGTGTTTACTGTTTGTCCATGTAGAATTGGATTCCATGAGAACGAACACTTTGTTTTGCTCATAACTGCCTTCCTGGTGCATATAGTCGGTACTCTGTAGTTGTTAAATGAATGAATGATTGCAATAGAATGTGATTTGTGCAGGGCGCTGCAGAAGCCATTGGAGAAACTTAATTTTACCTGGGGAGAGTTGGTTTTGACTATGGCCTGGGTTTGGGGAGGTGGGTTTGGTGGGAAATGTGAAGACATAGACAGGGTTGACAATACGTTTGATCATGCTAGAGTTTAAACTTTAATTTGAAAGCCAAGAGGAGTCATTGAGGGGTTTGAGCAGAAGCATATGACCAAATTTGTCTCTTAAAAGTGACCTGGGTGGAGTGGGAGGAGAAACCAGAGAAGGAAAGATGGAGGCAGGGGTTTAAGTCAGGATAAAGCTTACTATATACAGGAGGGAAGAGGATTTCTATCAGGAAGATAAGAAGTAGACAGCTTTAGTCAGCAAATCCATACATAAGCCTCCCTGCATGTACGGTCAGGGTGAAAAATTGGGTAAAGATAACAACTGCATAGAGGGAATGAAGGAGATGGATCCATCTATGGTGGCTGTTGGGTTTCAGATTAGATGCAACCTTTCTCAGCCTGGATTCTTGGAGAGAATCAAGCTCTGATGTCCAGAGGCACCTACTGTGTGTAGTTAATTAACTTCCCTCCTAAGCATCTAGAATGGTTCTAGATATGTGCCATTGTTGGAAGAATTGAGAAAACAGTTCCTGTGTTGTGTAGGTCAGAGAAGGACTCCCATTTTTTTTTGGCCGAGCCACACTGCACGTGGGATCTTAGTTCCCTGACCAGGAATCGAACCCATGGCCCCTGTAGTGGAAGCATGGAGTCCCAACCACTAGACCGTCAGGGAATTCCCAGGAGTCCCATTGAGAGTTGTGTAGATCATGGTATCACTGGGGAATACAGAGGTAGAAACGTATTTAGAGGAAAAATACTGAGTCAGGTTTAATCATATTGAGTTTGAGATGAGGACTGAGTCGTGAGTTATGAAAAAGAGAGAGAGAGATCAACATATAGGAGTTAGTTGATGCCAAGGGTGTAAAGGAGGTTGCCTAGAAAAAGGATAAACCAAGGAAAGATCCAGGGCAAAGCCCTGGGAAGCCTCATTAATTAAGGCTTACCTTAAAGTTGCAGGTTAAAAAGCTGGCTAAGTCAAGAGATCCCAAAAGGAAGACCTAGAAGAAGACAGAAGTTTGCAGAGAAATAGTACAGAATGAGGCGTGGTATTGGGACAGCCAAAGTAGTTTCAAGAAGGATGGTTGATAGTGGCAGCCATAACAAAGGTGAAATAGGAAATGTACTGAAACGTACATGTGGGTTTGGTAATATGAAGTTCACTTCATCTAATTCTGGGAAAGCACCCCAAAATTCTTCTCATTCTGGAGTCATGTTATCATCATCATCACTACTGCTACTAGTAGTTGTGGTCGTAGCAGTTTCAGGGGTTGGATGGGGAAGACAGGAGTGAATTACCCTACTGATGTTAGAAGTAATTTCTCAGAGTCTCAGAAGGTATGGTTACAAGACAGATTATGATGGACCTTTTACTCATCAGAGCTGCAGCAATCCATTCTATGAGCTGGCTTCTTAAAAAGGTCTGATAGATCCTACATCCAATAAAGTGTTTCTGTGTAGTTCACCATTAAAACAAAATCCATCTTTTTTTCTCCACTGATGTGAATTTAATTTATTCTCATTTATTAAAGCTGCTTCTGGGACTTCAAAATGCTTTCTAAATGTTCATTCCATTTTTACATTCGCAGTCCATTTCATTCAACACGCCTTACTGCAGATTGAATTGCTTACTAAATTTGAAAGAGATCAATAAATAGCAGCAAAACTACAGGAGGTCATTTAATTTTTTTTATTAACAGACCCAATAAATCTGAGCCTATTTTCTTCAGATAAATCAGCTGGAAATAAAAAAAACTGCTCTTGGGCAATTTATGAGGTTAAATTTAAAAATAAAATTTTACTTTCATTTGTGGCTGGTATTAACATGACAAAGCTTCAACAGAGCTTGCTTAGTACTGAATTTATGTCCCCTATCTGCACAAATATCTTTTGCATAGCTGTATACAGGTTAGCGAATAGACTTGAAAGGGAACAGAGTCAAACTAAAAATACAGTCTGTAGAGAGGAGTTCTCTGTATTTTAAAGTTTTAGGGTACATATTAAAAGTCTGATTTGTAGGCATCGTTTTTATCTGAAAATGACCTGGGTCCCCTAGAATTTACTGTGGCTACTTAAGGCAGGAGGAGGGAAACTTTAACCTCTAAGACTGAGTTCATCTAGACATGGGGTGATATTGCTTTGGCTACACCAGGAGCATAATTTTCCCTTTGGTGAGCTACGGGAGCTGAGAACAGTGATTAATTAGCTAATCAGAATTTCAAAGGGCAGTGGTAACAGAGGAGAACAGAATGTAGTGACAGAAGTTCAAGTCCATTAAAACACTTTGCAATGACTGAGCCTTTCCCCCCTTCTCTCCCTGTTCTATAGTCTCCTCTGCCCGCTGGTCTCTAAGCCTCACCCTCTCCACTAGCCTTCCTTTTTTTGTGTATGCATTTCCCCAGCCTCTTTCTTTACATCTTCACTACCCACAAAATAAAACTGAAAAATATGAATCTTCCTTTTTAAAAAAAAAATTTTTTATGTTACTTTATTTTCTTTTTTTTGGACGCACCACGCAGTTTGTGGGATCTTAGCTCCCTGACCAGGGATCGAACCCTGGCCCTCGGCAGTGAAAGTGCAGAGTCCTAACCACTGGACCGCCAGGGGATTCCCTTTTCCTTTTTAAAGTTTTATTTTCCCTCTTCTTAAATTCAAAACAAGTTGAGCTTTTTGATTTTTTTTTCCCCTCCCAACCTACGATTGTTCTTATTTTTGTGGGACACCTAGATTTTGTGTACCTCCACTGCATCAGTGGACCACAATATCAAATGAATTCCCAGGCTAAAGGGACTCTTAGGTAGCTTAGGAATAGTGAATTTGTGCAGATAAATCAACAATTAGGATTTTTCCCCCCAGACACAATCAATATCACTGTCTTTAATAGCCTAGCAACGTGAAACTGTTCCATACGTTTTCATCATCGCCTACATTAAAACCTGAGAATCAGGCAAGTGACTCAAGCGATTGCTTAGGTAGGGAGTGTGCCTACACAGAGCCGGGTGTGACTTGTCTCAGGTCAGGCTCCTCAGCTGGAAAGGAAAATGGGGCCACGTGCCTTGGGAAGAGACACGGAGGGCCCTCACTTTGCTCAGCCCGCAGCTGGTTTACCAAGCTAATAGCCACAGCATTACGCCTATGACTATGTACATGATAATACATTATTCCCCACACAGGAAGTTGAATGAATATATGAAATCATTTTGCTTCCGTGACCTTATAAATGATCATTGCAGGCACAGAGTTTTGCATTTCAGGTTTTTCTCCCTGTGTTCCTGTCAGTGACATTCATTCTCTCTCTCTTCAAATCTGTTTACCTAGCGACTCCCGGGAATGGAGACTTTTCTTATGATTAGATCACAGGGCTGGGACTTCTGTAACATTTTCAACTTGGTCTCATTTTCACTTAACTGACCCTTTGTTCCTCCTTTCCTTATCTATATAATGAGGAAGTAACACTTTGCATGGAAACGGATTCTCAGATGAGCGGTAACTGACTGTTATTGTTTTCATCATCATCCTCAAACAGTGGACATATTCTAGGTGTGGCCAGAGCAAGAAGGGGATCCTGAGAACTTCCTCAAAAGACCCAAGACTTGAAAATGTTTCTGGAGAGGCAGCTGTAGCGCAGTGATTGAAAGCACAGCCTGAGAGAGCCAGCCGGGTGGACTAGATTTGAATGCTAGTTTTGCTACTGACTAGCTGCCACAGTTTCCCCAAGTGTGAAATGAAGGCATAACAGTGACCCCCTTAGCACTGAAAGTAGGATTATACAAGTTAATATTGATAACGTTCTTGGAACAGTGCCTTCAGTCTCAAAATGCTGCGCAAACAAAAAATTTAACATTTCTGATTATGCTAGAAAGAAAGGCCCCTCTTGTCTGGAAAGATGCAGTTCTGGTCCTTGTCACTCATGAGCAAGAATTGAGTTCAAACACAGGGGGTTCCGCTGATGAGAGAAAGAAGTGACCGCATGATGGAGACCGTAAGAATCCATCAATGACTGGTCTTTAAACGATTTTGCTTCTCTACCTCCTAAAGAAAATGTTTGTTCGCGTAACTCACACAGTTTAAATTTGATATTGAAAATTGTATTATACTTTAAGTAAGTTTGTTTTTGTCATTAGGAGGTAGAAAATATGAAATGAGATGAGGATCGACTGTAATTGCAAAAAATCTGACGATTTTTTTTATATCATGATTTTTTTTTAAAAAAAGACTTTACCTACCTTATATAATAAGGCCTGACAAATCTAAAAGAAATTACATAAAGTGTTGATGTGTGGATTTATCAAATATATCACCAAAATTTTTGGTAGACTCACAAAAAAAACACTCTATTTGCATTTAAAAGGATCAACTTCAGTAACCTATACTGCTTTGGCTATCTGCAACTGAGATCATCCATCCCTACATGATCTAAAATATCACTTTACCAGCACCAATGTTTTACAGAATTGTGTATAGATGGGGAAAGATAATAAGCCGGATGTGTTTAAGTTGTCTTGATTAAATCAGTTAAAGAGGCTTCCTCAAACTGTTATATCTATTTATACTTTTGTTTAGCTGTCCAAAAATGTTTGCACCCCTGGGCAGTGCACTATAGTAAGAGTTGGCACAGGTGATGGGTATGCGTTTCTTCTTTCTAAACTGATAGGAACAATTTTACTAGAATCCTTTCTAAACAATAATGAACCAAGCTCCCTCTCAAGTAAGTCATCTTCAGAAAAAAAAAAAAAAAAAATATATATATATATATATATATACATATATACACACACACACGGAAGTTGAGGATACTGAAACTGATTCCTTTTTAAAAGCTGGACATGTGTATAGATGACCCTTAGTTCCTCCACAACTTCCCTCTTTCTACCAAACGGATGGAAGGAAGGGAGATGCTTTTTATCTTCCCAAGGGCCACTGACGGTTGGTGATTAAGGGAAGCAGGCAGGAAGAAATATGTATTAGGGTTGCTTGTTGCAGGTTTGTAAGATAGAATAAACTGGAAGATGATTCCAGCAGGAGGTGTCACTGGTTCTTGGTGGAAAGAAGACCTGTGATTGTTTTAGGCACGAGAGACTATTTTCATCACTATAACGTCTACCCCCTCTATACCCCCCGATGCCTCAGATGCTAGTTATAACTGTGTTCCAAACTGCAATATACCAAAGGTATGGATAGAGTTACACTTACAAAAGTAACTTTATAAAGACTATATATTGAGGTTTTTTATAAATATAATTCCTTACCATTTGTCCTTTGAAATAAAGGTTGAATTGCTAAATAACAACCCAGTAACATTGTTACTGCCTTTCTTGTCTTTCTCCAAAACAAAACAAAACAAACAAATCTTTATAAATATTCAGAAGCTTTGACTACATCAAAGTGACCAGTAGAAAATTGCAAATGAGAAACAGAAAATATTTGCAAGACAATTGGCATTTCATTTTTAGAGAAAGCTATTTTCTGACAGCAGTAGTTTAGCATTTTTGCTTTCATTTTATTTAAAAGGAGAAACTGTAGTTTAGAAGAAAAGACAGTATGAAAAGGAACCCAGTTTCCCCTCTCATCACCATACATAATATATGCTTGTGGGAGAGCTCTCTGGGGAAACAAACAGGCAATTGATTGCAATGACTATTTTCTATTTATTCCAGTGATAAAATGAAAGACTGGACTCAACATCAGATTTTTTTTCGTAAGGAACTTAAAGAAAAATTGGTTTATTTGATGTCTTTGTTGTGTCTTCAGCAGTTAACAAATCTGTAAGCATCTATTTTATTTTACTGTAATACCACTACATATTGAATTGATTTTTTTAATTGTAGTAAATTCAGATGTTTATTTTCAACCCTGAAATTTTCTAATTCTACCGTTGCTTTTGCCTGAGGTAAAAATAAATGTTACAGTCATAAATGGAGAGGGGAGATAATTTATGCCTACACGTACATTTAATCAGCCAGCCAGACTGCTCACCCTGTATGTGCATTTGTATCTACTTTTATCTGTTAAAATGCTTTAGGCTGCTGAAACAGAAAAGGCATTATCTCACATAACTAGAGGACTCAAAGTGGGGTGACTCCAGGATTGGACAGTTCCATGGCTCAACTCTGTCATCAAGAAGATCACTTCTTGGGCTTCCCTGGTGGCGCAGGGGTTGAGATTCCGCCTGCCGATGCGGGGCACTCGGGTTTATGCCCCGGTCCGGGAAGATCCCACGTGCTGCGGAGCGGCTGGGCCCGTGAACCGTGACCGCTGAGCCTGCGCGTCCGGATCCTGTGCTCCACAGCGGGAGAGACCACAGCAGTGGGAGGCCCGCGTATCGCAAAAAAAAAAAAAAAAAAAAGACTTTTTTTTTTTTTTTTGCGGTACGCGGGCCTCCCACTGCTGCGGCCTCTCCCATCGCGGAGCACAGGATCCGGATGCGCAGGCTCAGCGGCCACGGTTCACGGGCCCAGCCGCTCCGCGGCACGTGGGATCCTCCCGGACCTGGGCACGAACCCGTGTCCCCCGCATCGGCAGGCGGAATCTCAACCCCTGCGCCACCAGGGAAGCCCAAAGGATCACTTCTTGAGAACTCCCTGGTGGTCCAGTGGTTAAGACTCGGCGCATTCACTGCCGTGGGCCCAGGTTCAGTCCCTGGTCAGGGAAGTAAGATCCCACAAGCCGTGAGGTATGGCCAAAAAATAAATAAATAAAATTTTTTGTAAAAAGATCCCTTCTTTCCTTCTTTCTTCTGTGCCTTCTTAGGCATGTAGGTTTTGTACCCGAGCTGAGTTTTGTGGAGTTGCAGGATGATTGTCACAGGTACAGGCGTCTCATCCAGAGCATCACCAGATTTCCAGGGGTAGAGAAGACCACCTCTTCTTCCTGTGTCTTCCTTTTTTTTACGAGCCAGGAAATCCTTCTCAGAAGCCTCACATCAGACCTCTAGTTTCATTAGCAAAGATTGAGTCATTCGCCTCGGCCTAAAACAATCACAATCAGAGAGAATAGGATTATTCTGATTGGTATAGAGGATTCAGATTAGCCTCTAAATTCCATGGGAACTGTGTAAACTCAGCAGAATTTTGGATTATTGAGTATGGAAGTTTCGGGTGGGCAGTGATCTGACATGTCAGCTGGCTGTTGAGAAATAGCCATACTGAACATATATTGGCATAAGTATAGCTCTATGAAGTGTGAATTATTAATTCAGAAATGTTCATTGGGGTCGTCGGGACTCTAGCCTTTAAAATGAGCAACGTAGAATTCAGACATCATGTTGTTTTATCTTCTTAATACCTGTCAGAAAAGATTTTATGTACAAAGTTGTTTTTGGTCTCTCGCCTCCACTGGAATGTAAGTTCCTCAAGAGTGCAGACTATATTTGTCTTGTTCACAGCTGTGTATCCAACATCTGGAACAGGGTAATCAGCACATGGTAGGCACTCGAGAAATATTTTTTGAGTAAGTGATGAAAATTACAAGGAGATTGTAATCCCTCTCCAGCCACGGTATGGAAATCATGATTTAGAAGTTATTTTTATATTGCAAAAATGTGAAGTCCTCCACTTTGGACACACGTGTTCTGTGTGCTCATCCCCTGTAATGGGAGAATTACCGCAACATTCACTGTCCAGCCTTTTGTTAAGGTGATTGCGTGACACGGTGCAGAGAGAAGAGGTTTAATTGGGCTCCACTCCAGTAGGACCGAGGAACGGAAGAACGCAGCTGCAAAAACACACCTGTAAGCACCACATCAACATGAAATGACAGAGCAGTCAGCCAAGCATTGGACCAAGACGGACAGAAACAAAACAAAGAAAATACAAGTGCAAGAAAAATTAAATTTCAAGCTAGTATGGACCAGTTTGAAAACTCTAAGGTGATTCATTCTGTAAACTGTAAACATAATGTGTGATTCTTTTGCAGATTATGTCATGAATAATTGAAGAAGACTGGGGAGAGGTACCTACTCCAGCAGGGTTTTTGATATGGACTATTTCAATTTATTTTAAATGTTTGACATCATTTTTCAGATATCTAACCCCTGAAGTTGTTGACATTTAATAGTAGTTCTAACAGCACTGAATATTTTATTTACCTATATTATTTATAAAACTTATTAAGCGCACAAATTCTAAGAGGCAAAAGTGTCAAAGATATCACCAGTCCTCTTTTTAGGTTTCTTATGGTCTAGAACAGCTACTGAGACACAAGACACATACATGAACAATTATAATTCAAGGTAGTATGAGGTCAGTCTCTCAAGAGGAGTACAAACAAAATATTAAAACAAATTAAATAGAAGCAGAGAGATATTCTGGCTGCAATGATCAGAGAATGGTCCATGAAAGAGATGGCACTGGATCTGAGCTTGTCAGATGGATTTAGGAAGGTGGGTGGAAAAACACTGGCAAGGAAGTTCCAGACACTAGGCTAGATTATAGTAAAGTTAGCTAGAGCCATTTACTAATCTATCTTCAGGTAGTTTTTGATGTTCCACCAGTCTTTGACCTCAGCTCTCTGCTCTTCAATGTTTTTATCAACATTTTGGAGAAAGCCTTATAAGTCTTTAATAATAAACTTGTAAGTCTTTAATAATAAGTGTGCTTATTCAGATTTGTTCGTAATGCAGAGCAGGTAGAAATAGAGACTATACTAGAAACAGAGAAATGATCCAAGAAAGTCTTAACTGGCTAGAATGACTGATGTTATCTAAGAAGAGAAAATTTACCAAATCAATGTAAAGCTCTTCAATTTGATTTAAAAAAATGTATTGGCCGGGCTTCCCTGGTGGCGCAGTGGTTGAGAGTCCGCCTGCCGATGCAGGGGACATGGGTTCGTGCCCCGGTCCGGGGAGATCCCACATGCCGCGGAGCGGCTGGGCCCGTGAGCCGTGGCCGCTGAGCCTGCGCGTCTGGAGCCTGTGCTCCGCAACGGGAGAGGCCACAACAGTGAGAGGCCCACGTACCGCAAAAAAAAAAAAAAAAAAAAAAAAGAAAAAAATGTATTGGCCAAACACAAGATGGAATTGCCCTGGCTTAACAGCAATCCACATGAAAAGAGACTTGAGCAGGATTAGTTGATTACCTGCAAGGTATTTACCCTAAAGCAAATGCAAACTACATTCATTTAGCCTAAAATTTATCCATTCAATAAACATGTTTTTTTGTTTGTTTGTTTGTTTGTTTGCGGTACGCGGGCCTCTCACTGTTGTGGCCTCTCCCGCTGCGGAGCACAGGCTCCGGACGCGCAGGCTCAGTGGCCATGGCTCACGGGCCCAGCCGCTCCGCAGCATGTGGGATCCTCCCGGACCGGGGCACGAACCCGTGTCCCCTGCATCGGCAGGCGGACTCTCAACCACTGTGCCACCAGGGAAGCCCAATAAACATGTTTTAATTAAACACTCTGCACAAAATATTATCCAAGGATATGGAACTATAACAATTAATAAAAATGATTCCTGTCCTTAGCGACATATAGCTTATGACAATACAATTAAAATATAATGCTGTCATAAAAAGAAATGAAACTGAGTTATTTGTAGTGAGGTGGATGGACCTGGAGTCTGTCATACAGAGTGAAGTAAGTCAGAAGGAGAAAAACATATACCGTATGCTAACACATATATGTGGAATCTAAGATTTTAAAATGTCATGAAGAGACTAGGGGTAGGATGGGAATAAAACACAGACCTACTAGAGCATGGCCTTGAGGATTCGGGGAGGTGGAAGGGTAAGCGGTGACAAAGTGAGAGAGTGGCATGGACATATATACACTACCAAAAGTACAGTGGATAGCTAGTGTGAAGTAGCCGCATAGCACAGGGAGATGAGCTCGGTGCTTTGTGACCACTAGAGGGGCGGGATAGGGAGGGTGAGAGGGAGGGAGACGCAAGAGGGAGGAGATATGGGGACATATGTATATGTATAACTGATTCACTTTGTTGTAAAGCAGAAACTAACACACCATTGTAAAGCAATTATACTCCAATAAAGAGATCACAGCAGAGTATAATGCTAAATTTGTACACACATTTTTTAAAAACAGGTTTATAATTCACTCATTTAAAGTGTATAATTCAATGGTTATATACATATTTTTTTTCACAAAGTTGTGCTATCATCACCATAATCAATTTTCGGACATTTTTATCAGCCCTAAAAGAGACCCTCTAACCATTAGCAGTCATTCTCTGTCCCCCCTACAGCCACCAACACCATCCCGAGTCCTCAGCAAACACTAATCTACTTTCCATCTCTAGAGATTTCCCTATTCTGAACATTTCATAAAAATGGAATTATAGAATATGTGGTCTTCTGTGAGTAGATTCTTTCATTTAAAACAATGTTTGGAAGTTCATCCATTTTATACCACATATCAATATTTCATTCTTTTTACTGTTGAGTAATATCCTGTTGTATGGATATGCCATACTTATTTATCCATTTATCAGTTGATGGACATTTGGGTTGTTTTCAGCTTTTGGCTATTCTGCATAATGAGCCATGTTCAAGTTTTTGTGCCAACATATGTTTCATTTCTTTTGGGTATATACCTAGGGAGTTGAATAGTTAGGTCATGTGGTAACTCTGTGTTCAACATTTCGAAGAACTGTCAAACAGTTTTCCAAATTTGCTACACCATTTTACATTCCCACCAGGAATGTATGAGGTTTTTGGGTTTTCCACATCTTGTTATTGTCGTCTTTTTGATTATAGCAATCCTAGTGGGTGTGAAGTAGTATCTCTTTGTGGTCTTTACTTGAATTTCCCTAATGACAAATGATGTTGTGCATCTTTCCATGTGCTCATTGTCCACTTGTATGTCTTCTTTATTTTTTAATATTTATTTATTTATTTGGTCACGTCGGGTCTTAGTTGCAGCACATGGGCTCTGTAGTTGTGCCATGCGAACTCTTAGTTACAGCATGCATGTGGGATCTAGTTCCCTTGACCGGGGATCACTGCATTGGGAGTGAGGCGTCTGAACCACTGCACCATCAAGGAAGTCCCCACTTGTATGTCTTCTTTAGAAACATGTCCACTTGGATCTTTTGCCCATTTTTAATTGGGTTATTTATCTTCTTATTATTAAGTTTTGAGTCTTTTATATAATCTGAACACAAGTCTTATATCAGATATATGATTTGAAAATATTTTCTTCTATTCTGTGGGTTGTCTTCTCACTTTCTTGTTGGCATTGTTTGCAATACAAAAGTTTTTAATTTTGTAAAGTCTAACTTATTTTTTGGTTGTTGTAGTTGTTGCTTTTGCTTTTGGTGTCCTACCTAAGAAACCATTGCCTAACCCAGGATCATAAAGATTTACTTCAATGTTTTCTTCTAGGAGTTTTATGATTTTGTTTATTGTGGCTTTGTCCTAAGTTCAAAATTGGGAAGTGTGACTTCTCCAACTTTGTTCATCTTTTTAGAGACTGTTTTGCCTATTCTGTGTGCATTGCATTTACATGATCAGCTTAGGACAAACTATTTTAAGAAAGATATTGACAAAGTAGAGTGGACCAGAGGACATTCAAAAAAAAACTTCCAACAATTTGTGGTGTTTAAATCTGCAAGGTGAGATATAAAAATGGAGCATGAGAGATGATTTCATAGACTCACAAGGCTGTTGTAATGTGGAAAATGATTCAGTGAATACTTTATTACTCCAGAAGGTGGAAATGATGCAAGGGGAACCTCAGTTCAATATAAGGATGAACTTTATAACAACTAAGCTTAGTCATAAATAGATCTCACACACTGATCCACCCATCCCTGAAAAGATTTAAGCCAAAGCCAGATGACCTATCCATCAGTAATGTTGTAGACAGTTTCACCATTGGATAGAGGATAATATAGCTCTATGATATGTGGGTATGGATAGCAGTGAGAAACTAGGCATTGTCATTGGACATTATCTCAGTTAATCCCCCCAACCATATGAGATGGCTACTATTATTATCCCTTTTGCTGGATGAGGAAAGAGGCTTAGGGGGGTTTAGTAAATTGTCCAGCAGCACACAGTTAAAAAGTGACAGAGTACAGGGAGTTCCTTGGTGGTCTAGTGTTTAGGATTCGGAGCTTTCACTGCTATGGGCCGGGTTCAATCCCTGGTCCAGGAACTAAGATCCTGCAAGGTGTGCCGTGCGGCCAGAAAATAAATAAATAAAAAATTTAAAATATGAATAAGGGATTCAAAAAAAAAAAGTGACAGTGTTCACTCAGACCCAGTTCTGTTTGACACCAAAGTCGATGCTCTTAACCTATATGACCTGGATATGAGTTGTGGTGGCAGATATAGGAAGATAAATGAGTATGAGAGATCATATGAAGGAAGAGTAATAGGAGCTATTGAATTTGTATGTTGCCAAGGATGAGTTTAAGGTTTTAAGCTTTAATAATTGGTGGGGAGAAGAAGCACTTATTAATAGGAAAGGAGAAATCAATAGGAAAGTGGGTTTTGATCGACATAAACAGCAAGCTCATCCATCCAACGGCATGTAAGTGTGCAGGTTCAGATTTTGGCTCAAGCCTACTGACCCAAGAGGCCGTGGTTTAACCACTCTTCTAGACGTGTCAAGGATCGCTGAGTCTGAGACTTTGAGCCTGGAGTTTGAGAGAATGAAAGTAAAATTAACAGAGAGACCGGAGAGGAGATACTAGTTTGAGATTCTTCACTTGGTGTTGTCGAATATGTTACACTTGAGCATAAAATAGTATTTTTTAAAGTATAAAGTAGAGCACCCAACTGTACAGAAGATAATTAAAATGTGGTGTTGAACCTTAGATCAGTAGATAGGATTGTCCTTCAAGAGATGGCTGAAGACAAGAAAATATTAAATCTCTGAGCCAGACTGTAGACAAGGAAAATTGGAGAACTTGGCATTTAGCTTCTCATCCTTCAGTTCTACTGCACATCACCCAGAGCTTACAGGCTTGTATGCCTCAAATTCCCTGAAGTCAGTGCCCCTTGGAAAACTAGCATTTAGTTAGGGTCTCCTCATTCAGGACTCTGAGCCTGGCGCCAAGCTGAGAGCTTTTATGGAGAGTCTATGATTTGATATTTACAACAAAGCTCTGATGCAGGTGGTATTCTCTCCAGTTTATAGATGAGGAAACTGAGACTCTGAGATTTTAAATAATTAGCCACAGGCAGGGACAGAGCAAAAATGGAAACCCAGTCTGTCTGACACCAAAGTCCAAGCTCTTCTAGGTGCTGTAAGTCACCATGCTGCAGAGTCAACCTGCTCTTCCCTCTGATCTGCCAGAGAAAGAGAGGAAGGTTTCATGCAGGCTCCCCGCCCACCCTACTCCCACCGCTGTTCCTTCTCTTTCCTTCCTTTTATTCTTCCATCTGTCCAAATATCCATCCACATCTTTTACAAATATGTATTATGTGTGTACTGTGTCCTAGCCATTGATGATACGAGGAGTTACAAGAATCAGTTTTTACCCACTTGGTGCTTACAGACCAGAGAGAGAGAATGAAATTAAGCAACTAATTACACACTGATTTAAATTATCTAAACGCTCCTCCATTTATCAGAGTCATACAAAAAGAGAAAAGAGTTGCTTAGTCATGTTTGCTGTAAAATGAGAACCACTTAAGGTAATTAAAAGGTCCTAAGTTTAGTTTTAAAGCAAAACCAAATTCAATAGGAATTACTTCCTTCTATGTGCATTCTGCATTGTAGTCCTTCTGAAACATCTTAACCAAAAAACTAGCAAACTTAGCAGAATTTTTAATTGATTCAAGAGGTTTGTAAGTTTGAATTTAACTGTGTGTCTGTGTGTGTATTTATACTGAATATCCATACTGGAATATCCATATTTGACTTCTGCTAGTGAAGTTTCTGCACTGCAGGTAGGGTCTGGCATGACCCTTGACCTCACTCTAGGAATGTCTGTGCTTGGCTGAGCTAAGTGGGGGTGGGGAGGTAAGGACAAGAAGAAAATGAGAGGTAGAGTCAGAGCTAAGGCCAAGTAAAAAAAAAAAAAAAAAAACCTTGCAGGGCCTGAAAATCCTGGTTCTCAACGGTTTTGAACATATATGAAATATGCTCTAAAATTCACTCTTGATGGGGCCATGGGCTATTTTTTTCCCCAAGATATAGTAGAATAGAATTAATTTCTGAGACTCCTTTAACCATCTCCTGACAATGCATGGACTCTCTATCTCCCTCAGTCAGCACCTCTACCATAAAATTTAGACTCAGGCTTGTAATGAAAACAATGGTCCACACCTCAGGGCCACTTATGTCATAACAATGTGTCAGTTTTCATCACATAACTAAACTCAATTCTGCACAGAACAAAAATTTTAAAAGGCAATTGGCATGTTCTTGGATTGGAAGAATCAATATTGTGAAAATGACTATACTACCCAAAGCAATCTACAGATTCAATGCAATCCCTATCAAATTACCGATGGCATTTTTTACGGAACTAGAACAAAAAACTCTTAAAATTTATATGGAGACACAAAAGACCCCAAATAGCCAAAGCAGTCTTAAGGGAAAAAAATGGAGCTGGAGGAATCAGACTCCCTGACTTCAGACTATACTACAAAGCTACAGTAATCAAGACAATATGGTACTGGCACAAAAACAGAAACATAGATCAATGGAACAAGATAGAAAGCCCAGACGTAAACCCACGCACCTGTGGTCAACTAATCTATGACAAAGGAGGCAAGGATATACAATGGAGAAAAGACAGTCTCTTCAACAAGTGGTGCTGGGAAAACTGGACAGCTACATGTAAAAGAATGAAATTAGAACACTCCCTAACACCATATACAAAAATAAACTCAAAATGGATTCGAGACCTAAATGTAAGACTGGACACTAGAAAACTCTTAGAGGAAAACAGGAAGAACACTCTTTGACATAAATCACAGCAAGATCTTTTTTGATCCATGTCCTAGAGTACTGGAAATAAAAACAAAAATAAACAAATGGGACCTAATGAAACTTCAAAGCTTTTGCACAGCAAAGGAAACCATAAACAAGATGAAAAGACAACCCTCAGAATGGGAGAAAATATTTGCAAACGAATCAACGGACAAAGGATTAATCTCCAAAATATATAAACAGCTCATGGAGCTCAATATTAAAAAAACAAACAACCCAATCCAAAAATGGGCAGAAGACCTAAATAGACTTTTCTCCAAAGAAGACATACAGATGGCCAAGAAGCACATGAAAATCTGCTCAACATCATTAATTATTAGAGAAATGCAAATCAAAACTACAATGAGGTATCACCTCACACCAGTTAGAATGGGCATCATCAGAAAATCTACAAACAACAAATGCTGGAGAGGCTGTGGAGGAAAGGGAACCCTCTTGCACTGTTGGTGGGATTGTAAACTGATATAGCCACTGTGGAGAACAGTATGGAGGTTCCTTAAAAAACTAAGCATAGAATTACCATATGACCCAGCAATCCCACTCCTGGACATATACCCAGAGAAAACCACAATTCAAAAAGACACATGCACCCCAATGTTCACTGCAGCACTGTTTACAATAGCCAGGTCATGGAAGCAACCTAAATGCCCATCGACAGACAAATGGATAAAGGTGTGGTACATATATACAATGCAATATTACTCAGCCATAAAAAGAAATGAAACTGGGTCATTTGTAGAGACGTGGATGGACCTAGAGTGTGCCATGCAGAGTGAAGTAAGTCAGAAAGAGAAAAACAAATATCGTATATTAACGCATATATGTGGAACCTAGAAAATGGTACAGATGAACCGGTTTGTAGGGCAGGAATTGAGACACAGATGTAGGGAACAAACGTATGGACATCAAGTGGGGAAAGCCGCGGGGGGAGTGGGGATGGTGGGGATTGGGCGATTGGGATTGACATGTATACACTGATGTGTATAAAATAGATGACTAATAAGAACATGCTGTATAAAAAAATGAATAAAATAAAATTCAAAAATTAAAAAAAAGAACAGATGAAAAGCCAAAACTGATTATTTTATTCCTAGTGGCATTTTATATGTTAACTA
The DNA here is from genome assembly GCF_026419965.1 of Kogia breviceps. Lineage (NCBI taxonomy): Eukaryota > Metazoa > Chordata > Mammalia > Artiodactyla > Physeteridae > Kogia > Kogia breviceps. The sequence continues at coordinate 74,822,998 of NC_081322.1, forward strand.
ATTATTTTATAAATTTTTCGGTTGATTATATTGGATTGATAGGAATACAATAATATAAGCAGCAATTGATAATAATGTTTGTCTCATCCTTACCAATATTTACCCCTTAAATTATCATTTCTCATGTCAAATTTCATGGGCTATTTCTAGAACAATATTATTAGTGGAGATGGTAGGCATTACTATCAAATTCTTATTCTGGATATGAAAATAAAACTTCTAATGTTTTACCATTAAACTTGTTGCTAGATATTTGTTTGAGAAATATATATTCTTGGTAAATGGTATAATATTCTTTTAATGTACCACTATTCTATTTGCTAACATTTAGTATTTCTGCCCCAACATTAATAAGACTGTATTGAGATTGTAGTAAGAATATTGTATTTTGTCATCTGAATCGGATTTCTGTGTAAATGTTGTGATGTTGTTGCACAAAGATTTTGAAAGCTGGCATTCTTCATGTTTGGAAAGCTTAAATAATTTTTAAATTTTCCAAAAAGAGCTGATTTACAAGAACTACTCTTTGAAGACCATTTCACTCTGGAAATGTCTTTTTGCTCTAACTTTTTAATAATTTTCTAAATAATTTTCATAGTTACTCATCAGCTAGAAGTTTCATCTCTTAGGTTCCTAAAAATTTGGGACTTTTAAAATGTACTTTATAGAGATTTCCAATGTAACATTTCCTTGATGCCATTTAAAAAAAAAAAAAGGCAATTGGCAGGTGGTAAGGGGAAAGGTGAGGGGTTGTAAGTAAATGAACAGACCCTGATTGCTGACCTTATATAATCATATGCTTAATCTGGTCAGGTGTAATCACGTCATGGAAAGAAGCGACCAAATCAGAAAAATAAAATCTCTCTAATCAAAAAGATATTTTTTGTTACTATAACCCCTTATTGTCCTTTTTGACCTACTCAATTATGGAGAGATAGCTAATACTCTTGTTTCTTTGGAATGATTATTTGCCACAGAACATGTTAAACTGATTAGAAACTGCATAATTTTAAAAAGAGGTATTTGTGTCTCAGTTTTAGATGTCTAAGTTGTACACTAACTCAGCAGTTTCCGGACTTTAATAACACATCCAGGGGCCTTAGGGTTGACTCTTATACATTATGATGAGTCAAACCCACAACGCCTTATTTCAGCCCACTTCGTCAAAGGGACCAGTACAAACATGTTTCCAGCAATTATAATCAGTAGATAATAGTACATGCAAATAGTAGGAGAAATCTCATGAGCCAAGACCTTGACTCTCAGAAGAGCTCTTACTGGTTCCAAATGGCCTTGAATTTTCCCCCTTGGCTAGTTACATGGTGTTTCTAGACCCTCCAAGCTAATAGGTGGAGAAAGTTAGTCAAGCTCTGAAAAGTCTGTACCACTAATGAAAATATAAAAGATACTTGCAGAAACACAGTAGGCTTATTTTCTTTCTCTTTATATTTTAAAATTGCTTCCTTCTGTACAAGGACTCTGAAGGACCTTGTTCACTCACTATGAATGTCAGGATTCAGGGAATAATAACCTAATACAGGGACTGTTAAGAACTTCATAGCACCTGGGCTTCACACTTCCGTAGTAAGGGCGTGGGAAGAAAACGGTGAGGTGGTATGTGGGAAATTATCCCAAAGGTCACAGAACAGGAAGGTACAAGACTGAACTAAGATGCTGGAAGCACATAGCTTATGCAATTGCTTGAAAACAAAGAGAGGAAAGCAAGGGAAAAGAGAAGGGGTGAGTTCGCCAGGAGGAGGTGCAAACAGGTGGCAGCACCCCCTGTCCAAATCCTGGATTTTGAGGGTCCATATGTCCTGTCTCTTTCTCCACGGTGATAAGGTGGTTATGGGACCAGAGGCGAGGTTTGAGCAAGGTAGCCCATAGAGGGTTGGCCCCCTGGACCAATGAGGCACATTTGCTCTACTGGAGAGATGCGAGGATGAGGACCCCTGGTTATGTAAATGGCTAATAAGATAGGGGTGATGTAGCTGTCAGCCCAGAGATAGTATGATCAAGATTTATGACTTGATATTTCCATCCATTTCTACCTATAGGTGACATTCTTTGTTGCATCACATAATCCTTTACTCTGTTTATCTTCAATATGTCTTAGCATATTCTATTACTTTCTACCTATACTTAATACATGCTATGAGGTTTGCCTGTATCACATGAGGAACTAGCTTACTTACTATCTTTGCCTAAGATTTCTTGTGGATTTCATCATTCCACTTGTTTTCCTGGCCTCTAGAGCAGAGCTGAATATTCCAAATAACATAGCATGCGCATTATAACTGGTATCTGTTCTGACGGCAACTTTTATTCCCAGGTTCGGCAGGCACTGGAGAATTGAAAAGCTACCATGCAAATAAAGGCATGTCCACTTCTATAGTTCCCTCATGGAACTCACTTATGAGCTACTAAACCCAAGTAGCCGAGGAGCAGCCCGACTGTTTTTAGAATGTGTGGTCTCGGTAGCCGCGAGCAATGGGGCTGTTTAAAAATTCCCTGTATAGTCATCTAGCCTTCCCACGTAGTTAGTCAGAAAGAACCTGAGGGCTTCCCTGGTGGCGCAGTGGTTGCGAGTCCGCTTGCTGATGCAGGGGACACGGGTTCGTGCCCCGGTCCGGGAAGATCCCACGTGCCGCGGAGCGGCTGGTCCCGTGAGCCATGGCCGCTGAGCCTGCGCGTCCGGAGCCTGTGCTCCGCAAAGGGAGAGGCCACGACAGTGAGAGGCCCGCGTACCGCAAAAAAAAAAAAAAAAAAAAAAAAAAAAAAAGAGCCTGAAAATACCTGGCCTCCATTTTCTCTCTGACTGTCCCTCTCTCCCCGACACACTTGCTCTTTCCAGAATGCTCCCACCTCATGATAGGTCTGCCACATTCCCCACTGCCCCCTGTTCATGATACAATTCCAGTGGGCACCGTGGATCTAGAATACCAGGAGGATGCCACACCCTCAAAATGGGCATCGTGGTGGCCCTACTCAGAGCCTCTACACTCAGAGCCAGAAGTGCTGTTCCCCACATCGACTTAGGGATTGCTACTTTGTCTTGCAAGTTCTTGCTCAAATGTTTCCTTCTCACCAGGCTTTCTTTTGTCACTTTATTTAAATTACATCTAGTGCTTCTCACCGCAAAACTTCCTATCCTCTTTTCCTAGTTTCACTTGATAACACTCATGACCTTCTAACGTACAATATAAAATTTTCCACTTATGTTGGCCATTACGTCTTACCCACCCCCATCTCAATTACACACAGATATACCCACATCAAATTATAAATTTTAAAAACAATTTTTTTAATTATAAATTAAATGAGAGGAGGGAGTTTTATGAGTTTTACTCCCTGCTGTATTTCCAGGACTAGAAAAATACCTGACATATACTGGCTTCTCAATCAATATTTGTTGAGTACATATACTTCACCCTTATCACCACTGTATACATTTCTCTCCTACTGGCTCAACTTGCATATCGGGTTAGTTGGGGAAAAATCAACGTGGGTCAGCTCAAAAATAGCTCCAAAAAATTACTCTGGGAGTTGCTGTCATTCACTAACCAAGTTAGCAGGCGGGTTATAGGAAGCTGGGCAGAGTCAAGGTCAGATGGAAGCAGAGTCACAAACTGTGACCCTGCAAAGTACCAGGCACTTTACTGGCCTGTGAGTTTGTTGAGCCAGACTGGGTGGCTCAGCCGGGGATCTTAGAATTATTTGACTTCTATCACTGCATCCTACTTTGAGGGACTTCACAATTTATGTGAGAGAAGACTTTTTTGCTCACCAATTCCAAGCGTATATGTTTGACTGAGAGAGATATTTCCTTGGTCTTAGGTGAAGGTTGTTATTCTGTAGGGACTCATGGTGGCTAAATAATTTGGGGGTGTTGACATTTCCTGAATGAAATGATACTATAACATCATGTGGTCCTTCTGATAGGAAGATAATATTGACCCGTTCTCTTTGTGACCTGGCCTTGGAATGTTTCCCTGGAGGGAGTGGTGGCTTAGCACTGACCCTCCCACACGCTCTCCCATGACCCAGCGTGTGGATCTGAAAGAAGTCTGACCAGCTGGACCACAGTGGAAGGGAAACTGGCTTAGCATCTTCTTCCTTTCCAAATTTTGAACTTCATTTCTTTGTCGGAGCTCAGGAGCAGGTATTGGACAATTTGAGTTCTTCTCCAGGTCCTGCTCTGATTTGCTAATCCATCTCAAGGAAGTCATTATGTCACTGTCTCTGTCCTTCTCCATATTAGTTCTTTCTTCTGTAAAAGTGGCACCTTGCTAATCAATCTCCCAGCAATGACATAGAAATCAGCTCAAAAATGCTTAATAAAAACTACGTTAGGACACCTTGTCATTCTGTAACAGTGCTTCTTTACTCTCTCTTCTCCTTTATTCAGTATTCTGCCTCCCTCCTAAAATGGAATGCCTAGCCATCCAGAAGACCTCACGTGACCTCTCAGGTACATGGGAGGCGACCGACGTCAGGGCATAATCAACCCTCAAGCTGCCTCTACATAACCTGCATCAGTTCAGCCTCCCAGGATGTTGACATGTGACCGTGAGAGAGTAGGCTTGTCCCAAGTATCATTCTCTCCCATAGAAAACTGCAGAGTTAAATCAGAGAAATATCATTCAAAGGTTCTAAACTAAGTAATTTAAAGGAGGAGCATTCTGGTGTCTTGCTTTCTTTTTCTCACCTGAATCAGCATCTCACTGAGGAAGAGGCACACTCATTTGGTTATAGCCTGGGACAAATATTCTCCTAACACAGCATCGATCACTTGACCCGAGGTTTGCACAGCAGCGTTAGTTGTCTGGGTTAAGTACAGGGTACATTCAAATCCTCACTGTTTTCATGGAATTATCACTAATGAATATAATCATGTTCCGATATAATTTGTTTCATTTGCAAGTTGGCAGAAATGAAAAAGGCAGCTTTCTTTAGAAACGATTAGACCATGGTTATTAGGGTGAGGTCACTGTTTTACAATTAAGTCATTTTTTTTCCCTACAGTTATAATAATAGTGATGGATACCAGAATCTTGTAGCTGGCTCTTTGGCAAAAGAAGGAGATCAAATTTGCAGAGTTTGGGCTGCCTTCCCTGAGTTGAAGGAATAGTTTCCCACACCCGAGGCTGCTGGTGGGTAACGGCCACCTCATACCACAGGCATTACTCTGTGTGTCAGGCCTCCGCCTCCAAGTCAGCTCTCAGCACTCGCCAACTTGGGGCTGAAGCCTTTACAGCATGATCAAGAGAAAGACATTTTTAATGTCAGTCCCAGATTGGATTTATTGTCACCTGATCTGTCCTATACTAATAGGGAGAAGACATATTCTTCAAAGGGAGAGAGAAAGCATAGCCAATGATTTTGTGCTCCCCGAGGAAGAAAAATATCTTCCCACTGGGGTCAGGAAAAGTTATCAGCTTCAGACCTCTAGGCATGGGATTTAATTTCCCATACCATTATTTTTGCCTGTGTAGTCATCTTTTTTTTTTTTTTAAGTTATGTTTTTATCTCTTTCCCTCTGTCATACACAAAACATTTCATGGTCTCCACAGACCTATTTTTGGCAAACTCTAAAAAAAAGCCCATCATAGGGAAAAAAAATATCTACTAGAACTAAAACCATCAAATTCTAGGTAATCATTGAAATTCTATTGCTCCAATTTGCTTCTATCTGTTCTTGGGCTTAAGATGAGAAGAAACAGTTGGAAGAGTTCTGAAATGGGAGATGAGACTTGTGTTTTCATCTTGGCCACGTTCTTAACTAGTTGTCAGACCCTGAGCAAGTCTCTTAACCTAGCTGAAGAGGTGGATTAAATACACTTTACAACCTCTCACGGTCCAAATGTCTCTACATAAGGGCATGCACACACAAGCGCTGAAGTCAGACATTATGCCGTTGCGCTGCTAGAATTTTCCTAAAAGATGTTCTGTGAGGTGAAAACTACTAGGTAAATGGTATCTCCTCCTGCTTTTAAAACTTCAGATTTATGGACACCTTAAATTGTATCTAAGACATTCCCCGGAACATACCCACTGTGAAGCCTCGGGGTACATGTTTATGTTCTGTTGTAGATGTTTCAACAGAGAATTTTGAACATCAGTTATCAAAGAAGGGGTAAGGCACAATATCGTACAGCTTCACAAGGCAGTAAAGCTTCATGGTGGAGAGTGTGGGTTCTAGGGTCACATGGTCAGGGTTCAATGCCTGTTCTGTCACTTGTTGGCTTTGTGACCTTGGGAAGTTGGCTTAACTTCTTCATGCCTCCACCTTCTCAGCTACACGTGAGACCTGATTCCAGTATCTACCTCACATGACTGTGTAAGGATTCAAGGAGATAATACATTTATAGCACACAACTCTGTTATTGACAAAACAAGCATTCAATAGACCTTAGCTATTATTTTTACAAACTGAGAATTGGGTCAGAAATGACTGGTGTGAGACCCACATCCATGGATTATTGTGTTAAGTTTTACTCATAACTGAAAATTTGATAGAAAGAGTTAAATAAAACAGTCAAGAGTGACCTTTGTTTGTTCCTTGGTGCCTTAGTTGTTTCTGAGTGTAGACATTTTAAAAGAATGTACGTCTATTCAGGATTAACTATAGTCTTCTGGGCTCTTGCTATGTAGTTAGTCAGCAAGCAAACGGTGAGGATTTGACTACTAGTGACAAGTAGTAGTTGAAAATGAAAATTTTTCTTCATGGATTTATTTTTTAAATAAGAGTGGGGAAGGATACGTTTTATCCATTTATCCACGAAAGCACCTTCATTATAGAAAACATGCTTATTTAATTCCATTAGACAACGACCCTTAACTTTTTGTGTTATTTACTGCCAGTATTTTTTCTGTGCATAATTTTTATTCCATAGTGGTAATCTTGCAATATTATATGCTTTTATTTTTATTAACCTTTTTTAACCTGAAGACTGGTCTTCGGCCTGATTTTAAGGGACCACTTTCCTTTTGTAAACAACAAGCTAAAATAAAGTCATTGTGATTCAGAGAGACCAGAAAGGGTGGGAAAATATGTGAATGACTTCTCCATTCCAGTGGGAACCTGGATGGAAACCCTCTTTTTGGAAGCCAAGAAGGCAAAGTTCCATTTTTTTCTTGGCAAGACACTTTATGAGACACTGAGTGTCTTTGGACCCTGCATTTTGGTAGCTTGGAATGAGCCTGAGAACGCTTTCATGTCCCAGTGATTTCAGAATCTCTCGCCTAACAACAAAGGCTCCAATTTCTAGTGTTCAATCTAATTTCTCAAGGCCAAGGAAAGTGCGTGTTTGCATCCGTCCCAAGTCCTCTTCACTTGTTCCTCACACACCAATGTTTATTATAACTTCCACATAAGGGGGTTTTATCATTCACAAGGCAATTTACTGGTTCAGGAATGACCTTAATATCTGGTTAGTATTTCTCTGAAAAAGGCAGCTGCCGCTATTTAAAAAATGCATTTTATATTTTATTCTGCTCTCTTTTCTTTACTGGAATATACTGTGGGTGCCTCAGGATCCCAGATGCCAGTGGTTCATCTACAGCTAGACACAGATTTTTTAAGAATTTTTTTTCTATATGAACTAGCCCAGTCCCAGAGACGGAAATAGTTTCTTCCTTAAGGACCATGGGCGGTGACTATATGCTGTACCAACCTGTGTGCTCTCTCCTGTTGGCACTGAATATGTGCTGTTTTTACTCTTACTGATGGTATGAATCCCATATGTTGACCACCTATAAACACAGGGTATTGCAATTGGCACGTCAGGTGGGAGACTTGGATGTGATCAGGAAACTTGAAATCCTGCTTTAAAGCTGGATTTTTTTTCGGGGGATGGGGGGGCTGTGCCAGGTCTTAGGGGTGGCGTGCGGGATCTTTACTTGTGGCGTGTGGGATCTTGTTCCCTGACTAGGGACCAAAACTGGGCCCCCTGCATTTGGGAGCATGGAGTTTCAGCCACTGGACCACCAGGGAAGTCCCCTAAAGCTGGATTTGAACTCTTAGTTCTCTAAACAGTCAGGATAGCCATCGTTGAGCTTATGAACATGTTGGCTACTGGGAAGGCTGTGGAAATGGATCATGAGAAGTGATGTGGGGAAGCCCACTCTTCAGCCACATGGGAGGCCTGTGGACTGACTCAGCAAAGATTTGGAGTCTCTCCTGTGACCCACAGCCCAGCCTCAGGGACACGGCCTCCCTCTAACTCTTCTCTCAACTGCTGGTCCGAGCCCGTTCTTTGAATTTTCCAAAACACTGAGACGGAGCTGGAGCATTTACAGAGGGTCTTCCTGCAAAAGAAATCGAATAGCACGTGGCTGTATAACATGCCCTTGACATGGAGCTGGGTCACGGGCCTCCCTCCCCAGCTCTAGGCCTGCATCCATGTGGCAAGGTCAGGGTCCCCTCCTACCCTGCAGGGAAGCACGCTTAGACTCCTGGAAGCCCAGACCTCATCACCCACTAAGTTCCAGCTTCCTGTCCTCGAGTCCATGTTTTCCCTGCACATTTGACACTAGAAAATGTCTCCCTTCCCTGCAGGAGAGCCCAGCTTTATTCACGGGCCATGGCATTTCCCACAACAAGACACACCGTGTAGAATATCGCAACTCGATATTGCTGGAGGAACGCACCCAGTGGCAGGAGGTTGTTTACTATTAATGGTTATCATGATAGTATAAGTGAAAACACACTCAGAGAGGGGGCCAGTGTTCCTGGGAGCTAATGGCAGCTCTATCAGGAGGAGACAAGCTATAGCAGGGAACGAGCAGGACGACTAGAGGCCTCCAGTTTCTGTAACAGGGGAGGACTCCTGATGCGTCCCCCACAGCATTTGGAGAAGGAGCCGCTACTGCTCTGTGGCTGTTGCTTCTTCTGGGGCTGTGTTCCAGGTGGCCTGCTCTTTCAAAGGCAGCTGGATGGCAGCTGTGCTTCTGGCCGCAGGGTTCCTGTGAGCATGGACCCCTCAGGCGACCTGAGGATTCTTGCTTTGCGTGGCTATAAGGAAAAAGGATTTACGCTGAGCTACTCGTAGGTTCTGGTGACTCTCTGTGTGTGTGTGTGTGTGTGTGTGTGTGTGTGTGTGTGTGTGTGTGTGTGTGTGTGTGTGTGTGTGTGATTAGAAGCTGGATCTCAGCATTCCTTTTTCAAGCCCACATTCCATTACCCCATGTTCAGCTCGGTTGGCTTCCAGGAGCCCTCCCAAGGGAAGCAGCTGCTTGATGCCTTGAAGAGGAAATGTTAAAAGCTCTTGAGGGTTAGAATTTCAGAATCCACAGGGTTGATAACTTCCTCTCTGCTTATGAAAACAAACAATATTAACTCTTCTCTTTCTTAACACAAGCACAATTCCCAAATGATTGCTTCTCTCCCAAACTCAGCTCTCTCAAGGAAGCTAAGGTGATACCAGGTAGCCTGTAATTAAGTGGTGGGTGCTGCTAATAAAATCAGTTCTTGATATTATAGCATGGGTACCATTGATGATCATGCTACAATTGAAAAGTGATACAAAGATGAAAGCCAGATGATGTCTGCTTGAGCCTAAAAAGTTCCCTGTCTCCCCTCTGAGAGGCACAGTGTCAATCTAACAGAAGCGACAGCTGATTTGGAAATATTAATTGTTCACTTAGAGTAATTAATTTCCCCCTTGTAAATGCATTGTATGTTGTCTCTGCTGGGGTTCTTTTTTTTTTTTTTAATTTATTTATTTTTTTATACAGCAGGTTCTTATTAGTCATCAGTTTTATACACATCAGTGTATCCATGTCAATCCCAATCGCCCAGTTCATCACACCACCATCCCCACCGCTGGCCACTTTCCCCCCTTGGTGTCCATACGTTTGTTCTCTACATCTGTGTCTCAGTTACTGCCATGCAAGCCAGTTCATCTGTACCATTTTTCTAGGTTCCACATATATACGTTAATATATGATATTTGTTTTTCTCTTTCTGACTTACTTCACTCTGTATGACAGTCTCTAGATCCATCCACGTCTCAACAAGTGACCCAATTTCGTTCCTTTTTATGGCTGAGTAATATTTCATTGTATATATGTACCACACCTTCTTTATCCATTCGTCTGTTGATGGGCATTTAGGTTGCTTCCATGCCCTGGCTATTGTAAACAGTGCTGCAATGAACATTGGGGTGCATGTGTCTTTTTCAATTGTGGTTTTCTCTGGGTACATGTCCACTAGTGGGATTGCTGGATCATATGGTGATTCTATGTTTAGTGTTTTAAGGAACCTCCATACTGTTCTCCATAGTGGCTGTATCAGTTTACATTCCCACCAACAGTGCAAGAGGGTTCCCTTTTCTCCACACCCTCTCCTCTGCTGGGGTTCTTTAATAAGGCAAGTTACAGAGCCAGCAATATAGTTTATAATAACTGAAGGATTTTTTTTTTTCAGTATACATGTTAGTGATAGAGGGAAGGAGTTTCTGTTTTGGTTTGGTTTTCAAGTTTGAGAAAAAAACAAGAATTAAGCTGTGAAGCATCTTCTTTTTCCTAATACACACACACACACACACACACACACACACACACACACTTTATTCTGACTTCTCTCTCTCTCTCTCTCTCTCTCTCTCCCTTTCTCTCCCTCTCTCCTCTTTCTTTCTTAGATTACTTATATCCTTTAGGGTTGACAAGAGAGTAGACTCAGAAATAAAATCTCACAGGAATGTATAGCTGTGGATAAGTAGAAGTCTTTTCATTTTTATTTATCTCATCAGCATTCAGTTCATTCATTTGCCTCCGAATGTTCTGCTTTTTGAAAAGGCTATTTCCATTAGAATTGTTTTCTTTCCCTCAACTTCTGCCTCAACATTTTCATGTGATGGGATAACCTGTGTGTGTGTGTGTGTGTGTGTGTGTGTGTGTGTGTGTGTGTGTGTGTGTGTGCACTTTAAAACCAACAGTAGAGGGCTTCCCTGGTGGCGCAGTGGTTGAGAGTCCACCTGCCGATGCAGGAGACACGGGTTCGTGCCCTGGTCCGGGAAGATCCCACGTGCCGCGGAGCGGCTGGGCCCGTGAGCCATGGCCGCTGAGCCTGTGCATCCGGAGCCTGTGCTCCGCGACGGGAGAGGCCACAACAGTGAGAGGCCCGCATACCGCAAAAACAAACAAACAAACAAACAAAAAAAAACCAACAGTAGATTTTTCTGGGTGATGAAAATATTGTGTAATAACATCAATACCATTCATGTGGGTTATTTTGTACATTCTTTTTTTTTTTTTTTAAGAAGATGTTGGGAGTAGGAGTTTATTAATTAATTTATTTATTTTTGCTGTGTTGGATCTTCATTTCTGGGCGAGGGCTTTCTCCAATTGTGGCAAGTGGGGGCCGCTCCTCATCGTGGTGCGCGGGCCTCTCACTATCGTGTCCTCTCCTGTTGCGGAGCACAGGCTCCAGACGCGCAGGCTCAGTAGTTGTGGCTCACGGGCCTAGTTGCTCCGCGGCATGTGGGATCTTCCCAGACCAGGGCTCAAACCCGTTTCCCCTGCATTAGCAGGCAGATTCTCAACCACTGCGCAAACAGGGAAGCCCTGCACAATCTTCAATAAAGGAATTCATCCCAGAACTGGTTTATTCTTACTATACTATACCTAGCTTCTCATCACTAGCTTTAAGTGCCAAGTAGAAAATGATTTCCAATTCCCCAAAATATTTGCAGATCTGGTAGACATAAAACAATAAAGGGACTATACTGTAGTAAAAAGAGAATTAAGGAAGAGATGACTTTATATCAACAGTGGCTAGGTTTATAATATATCTGATATGACTTGTCAACAAACAGGTGAGAGATCTTCAACCTCCAAAGCATTATGAATACTTTTGTAATGAAAAAATAAATTGGTTAAAAACAAAGTGATTGCGGGCTTCCCTGGTGGTGCAGTGGTTGAGAGTCCGCCTGCAGGGGACACGGGTTCGTGCCCCGGTCCGGGAAGATCCCACATGCCGCGGAGCGGCTGGGCCCGTGAGCCATGGCCGCTGAGCCTGCGCGTCCGGAGCCTGTGTTCCGCAACGGGAGAGGCCACAACAGTGAGAGGCCTGCATACCACAAAAAAAAAAAAGTGATTTTGTAAATTGAGCTAAAAGTTTACATCACTACTAGTTTACTAGTATCCAAAGAATATCACACACTTTTTCTTACACCATTCACTCATTCACCAAATATTTATTGAGTTCTTATTCTGTGCTATGTATCTATACTATTTGGAATACAGATGGCCCCTATTCCCAAGGAGTTTACAGTCTAGTGGGTGGAGACAAATAAACAGTTCTGCTGAAGTAAAAGTACTGCTGAGTGTAAAGGAAGAAGGCCAAGGGCAATGCAATGGAGTATCTGTCCCTAAAGACAGGATGTTTATTTTAGTCAATTTATCATGCTCCAAAGTCTAGCTTCACAGTCTCAGAAACCTTCACATAGACTGTCTCTCAGAAGTGGACTCACTTTGGCCAAGGAATTAGAATAATAACTAATAAAATAGAATGCCAGTTTATTAATTTTTTCTGAGAAATAGAACTGCCCAAGGGACTACACCCTTAAATCCAATGGCCAGCCTCTCAAAGGCAGCCACCGCAGGAGCTAGGTATAATCACGAGGTTCCTTGGTCAGCATGAAATAGAAGAAATTCTATTAGTGTTTGATGAAGGATCATAAGAAATGATAATGACACCAGGATATAATTATAATGATAGTCTGATGAATCCACCTCCTAAAGTGGGTAAACCTGACATGATGATGGGACCAGTAAGGGTTGTGGCCGAGAGCACCCACAGCCCCTCCCACACCCCTTCCGCAGTTGCCATCCAACCTTGTTGACTAGGCTTAAACTAATCTGGGGTGCCCCTGATTTTGTGGTGGCCTAAAGCTTGTACAAATTTGTGAGACCTCTTAAAGAAACAGTACCCCTTTATGAATAAAAATTATGTATGAAAGTGAAGATTTATTTGGAAGATTCCCATGCAAGATTCCTGTTCACTTAGAAAATCCACCTCTGCAAACCAGTTGTTAAATATGGAAACACTTAATTATGGAAATACGTAATTATCCAGAAATAATTATGGAAATGCTTCTATACTAGTTGATAAAGGGCTGCTGTCCTGACTCCTGTCACATGCTGGTCATCCTGGGCCCTCCCTCCGTGGGAAAACCTAGGCCTGGCCACGTTCCAGCCACAAAAGGATGAAAGCTGGGACTGTAACATCTGTTCTGATCACGGTGATTGGCAAATACTTTTAACAAGTCTCTCTCTTTAAGGCACTTTGTATAGATCTCTAATGCATTGTAGACTGATTTTGCCATTTAACTCTCAGTGTTAGCCCCGTATTGCAAATTCTTGACAGAAACCTCATGGTAACCTCTAAATAGTGACAATTAACACAAGTCAGAAATATTTAAAATTCCTTTTACAATGTTCTGTATATTTCCAAATAACGGAGCTACGCGGAAGTCTTTATCTCTTAAGCAATACTACCTTCTAGGGCATTCCCAAAAAGAAGCCCTAAGGAAGAAGCCCAGTGAGGGTAGCAGTTAGCAATGGTCACGGCACATGTTCCCAAAAGACTAGGGGAGAAGGCAATAAGGGAATTTTCTTGTTTGTTTTTGTCTTGATTTGTTTTGTTTTGTTTTAATCAAGAGCCAGTAGAAACCTTTCCCCAGGGGATAGTTGAAATATTATTAAAAATAAAGAATGGATGCTCAGTGAACAACACACAGCAAATGCATTCTCAAAACTTAAAGCTCTTTTGGGGCATAACTTTGAGAATTCATGCCATATGGGTACAAATCCTCAAAATCTATTCTCTCCTGGGTCAGGTACTTTGGAGGGGAAAAGTGGGCCTATAATTTTTTTTTTTTTGGCTGCATTGGGTCTTCGTTGCTGCGCGCAGGCTTTTTCTAATTGCGGCGAGTGGGGGCTACTGTTCATTGCGGTGCACGGGCTTCTCATTGCGGTGGCTTCTCTTGTTGCAGAGCACGGGCTCTAGGCATGTGGACTTCAGTAGTTGCAGCACGCAGGCTCAGTAGTTGTGGCACATGGGCTTAGTTGTTCCGTGGCACGTGGGATCTTCCCAGACCAGGGATTGAACCCGTGTCCCCTGCATTGACAGGCGGATTCTTAACCACTGCGCCACCACGGAAGTCCTGGGCCTATAATTTTTTTACAAAAGAAGCAGTTACTATATTTGACTATGGAACTTCGTTTTCCACAAATCCATCACCAACTTGGTATAATATGCTCTTTAGAACATTTTCAACTTCATCAAGTTAAAAAGAATAGTTTATTAAAGCAGTCACATTCCCCCATGATTCTCAGAGGGAGATTCATTTAGCTCTAAAGCATCTCCATATAATTTGTAACTGTGTGTTTCCCAAGAGGAAGATATACAAAGGACACAGTGAGAAAATATGCTTCTTATTTAAGCTGCGAGTTGTTGATAGAACTGTCATCTGCTGACAGTCAGTGACAACCACTGGGCATGTGAAAAACAAACAAACAAACATTGTTTTTTCCTGCATTCTGTCCTTTTAAACTAATCTATACAAGGTCTACAATTAGGATCCAATATTTTATGTACTGAGAAAACATAGAGTATGGTTAATAAAAATTTAAGAACTTACCCAGGACTGGGCTTGGCTAATCGTGAATTTTTGATGAATGAATGAATGAATGAATGAGCAAGCCAGGAAGACAGCTTTCTTCCTGAGAAAGCTCACAGATTGAAAAACTAAATTTACGCTTTTTACTTATCACCTTGCAAAAAAGTATACAGGTTCTATAGCCGTGGATGGCAACTTTGCTAAATGCATAACTGGTGGCATAGTTTCTGTGAGGAGAGGAGCCACTGCTCAGAATGAATGCAAAGTGCAAAGACTGTGGATGCTGTGTGTGTGCGCGTGCGTCAGTGTATCCGCCCACAGGCTCACTGATAGGAGACGCTCAGAGGAACGGGGGTTGAGGGGGTTAGCATTTCAGAGCTACAAGGAAGTTCATGTGTAAATGGTCTGTGTGATCGCAAGCAGGGTGCTCAATGCTTCTAGGAGGCACCAAGGTTCCTTGGGAAAAGCACAGACAGGCTTTGGATCCAGGCAGATAAGACTATCAATCTGAGGCTTACCGACCATTTGACCTTGACCTCCCTGAGCCTCAGTAAACTCATCCTTAAAGTGATGATAATAACACTTACCTCTCCAGGTTGTTACTTAGAAACTGAGGTAATGATAGCAAACAGTTATATAACATTTATTACATGCCAGGCACTAAGTACTTAAAATACATCACATCATTTAAACCTTACAAAAGCCATACGAGACAAGATTCCCCCCTTGCAAATGAGGAAAACTGAAGCAGAAAGAGGTTAAGTAATTGCCCAAAGTATATGGCCTAGGGCCTGCGCACAGTAGATTCTCAATAGATAATAATAGCCATTATTTATTTTCACAGTGCTAAGTGCTTCGCCTTCATTCTCTCATTTGATCCTTAGAACGGTGCCTGGCATATAGCAGGTATGTGATAAATATTTGTTAAATGAATGAGTGAATCTTTAAGGTACAGAAGAATTCACTGAGGCTTAGATAAGAAAGTCACTTACCCAAAATCACGCACCAGAATATGCCACCAGCAAGCTAACTCCAGTGTCTGTGCTCTTAACCGTGCCAGGCATGTATGGCCTCTGTCTCCATCTCCCCGGGTCACAGAGAAGAAAGACCCAGGGAGTGGAAAGGGCACAACACCTGGATGCATCAGGATCATCTCGAGTAGCTA
This sequence comes from Kogia breviceps, assembly GCF_026419965.1. Taxonomy (NCBI): domain Eukaryota; kingdom Metazoa; phylum Chordata; class Mammalia; order Artiodactyla; family Physeteridae; genus Kogia; species Kogia breviceps. Next base: position 74,838,790 of record NC_081322.1, read on the forward strand.
AGACAGAACACCTTCAGGGTTGCTCAGAGAACACTCAATCCACGGTCTTTTCTTTCTCTTGCTCTTTTTTATTTCACTCTCAATGTCTGCCTCAGCCCCTACAAGTCTGTGCTCTGCAACCTCCAATTTCTGATTCTGGCTACCAGAGGAAAAAATATTAGAAATCATACTCTGAACTGCCCATCATTTAGCTAAGACTTCTTAAGGGTTCTTAAGTAATCAGCCATTTGAGGCTTAGGATTGTATTTGAGGGGAAGAGGGCTGTAATGAGCTGGGTGAAGAACTATATGATCCATTTTATTTATTTATTTTTTTGCGGGCCTCTCACTGTTGTGGCCTCTCCCATTGCGGAGCACAGGCTCCAGACGCCCAGGCTCAGCGGCCATGGCTCACGGGCCCAGCCGCTCCGCGGCATGTGGGATCCTCCCGGACCAGGGCACGAACCCGTGTCCCCTGCATCGGCAGGCGGACTCTCAACCACTGCGCCACCAGGGAAGCCCCGATCCATTTTAATATAATTCTCACATGCTGCAAATAACAAGGTCCAAACCACCTAAGTCTTAAAAGAAGACCAGCTTGAAAAAGGAATGAATTTTATACATTGATTGACCTAAAATTGAACATTAATATTGAATTAATTAACTTTACATGCAATCACTTCTATAATATTGATAAGTGGACAGAGCTTCCAGAAACTATTTCTTTGATTTAGAATGAAAGAATAATGAGTCTTAGCTTCCAGCTTGGTGAACTAATTATTGAATGCTGTCATTCTTAGTGTTTCGATACTTGGAGGTGATTAAGCATGGATCAAAGCTAAAATTAAAAAGAAAAGCCCGTTACCAAATACTAAACAGCTCCAGCAACTTCCTGCCAGTCTCTGAAGGACATTCGTGACTACTTATGACAGGGAATTATTCATAATGTGTGCCTAGCATGTAGATTGAATCCTTTATTTGAAACCATAAAAGAGTCATCCTTACTAGCTGATGGAAATAAATAGGCAGGCAAAATTTAAAGGGAAGAAGAAAAAAGACCAACCAGTAGGCCTCTGTAATAATTGCTTGTCACTGTAACATCATGTAGTTCATCCTTTTAGGAACTCGTTATGTGGCTAGGCCATTATGTTCTCTGGATGGAAAAAAATACAGTAATTCATAGAGAAGCAATGACAGGATTCTGCTGGTTTACCTAATAGTATTGACTAGACAGGAGAATTATGGCTGGCAGGCAAAGAGTGATTCTGTATTTGGAATTGTTTTGCTGTCTTTTTACCCAATCAGAATTTTTCTCATTTAAAAAATATCAATACCCTTGAAAAATATCAAAGAGACTGCTACCAGTGTTTTGATCTGACTATAAAAGTGCACAGCTTCCATATTCATGCCCAATTACTTGCTTACTGAAACCTCTGGTGTTGTTGGGAGGGAACAAGGTAGAGATGCTAGGCTTTAGTGCCCCTTGCTGGTCATCCTGAAGAAAATGTGAGCGTCAGGATTGTCAGAGCCCAGGTTTCAGTAAATGGTGTGGCAGGTTTTATTCAGATGGCTTGGAAGCCAAATCGATTTAAACTGAACATCTGTAGCCAGTCTTAAGAATCGTTCTAAGGATGAGATGCTGCATTTGTAAATGCATGTATGCTTTTAGAGAGGAAAGAGTTCAATATAAAGACAAACTACGTGTTAAGTCTTAGCCTAACCTCAAAATAAATCCAAGTAAATATATGTCTGTGAATGCACCCTTATAATGTAACAAACTCTTCCTAGGCCAAGTGTATGGTTTTGCTTGATTATGCCTCCAAAAATGTGAATGGCCTTTCAAACCATAAGGGAAACAATAGACACCAAAAAAATTCCTAGTGGAATTCTCAACTCAGGTTAATTTCCAAAAATCATGCAAAAACGTCTTACTACCGAGGAAAAAAGAGCCTATCTACAGTAATACATTAAATCATTGATAATTACACTATAATTTTAACAAAGGGATTTTGATTTTTTACCTGTTTGCCTTTTTTAGGATATGACAATATTATTTTTATAGTCTAAAAACAACAGGCATATCATGACTACACTTAAGCTGTCCATCAAAGCTAATTAATTCTTAGGATTCTATAGTGAACCATGAGACCTAACATATCAATCTTATTTAAAAACACCACGAGAGCTGGGCTTGGAATGAGATCCCCTCCCCCACATGGTACCCATCTAGAACTTGGATTAACGAGATCCAGCTCCAGGGGCTGGAAGAAGTCTCTTCAGGCAATCAAAGTAATACTGAGGCATACAGAGACCAGAGCATATGGTAGGCCTGGCAGATTTGCAGGCCAACCTCAGGTGCCTCAGCCAGCAGATAAATCCTGGCAGCAGGCACCAGAGAGAGATGATCCTTCAAAAGCATAGAGAACTTCAAGGTACCCACAATATCCAAAACAATCCTGAAAAATAAGAACAAAGTTGGAGGACTCACACTTCTCAATTTCAAAATTTACTACAAAGCTACAGTTATCAAGACAGTCAAGACAGTATAGTGCTGGCATAAAGATAGACATATAGATCAATGGAATAGAGTTGAGAGTCCATAAATAAACTTTTAAATTTATGGTTAGTTGATTTTTTATTCAAATTCCTAAGACAATTCAATGGGGAAATGAATAGTCTTTTTGACAAATAATGCTGAGATGACTGGCTATCTATCCACATGCATAAGAATGAAGTTGAACCCTTACCTCACACCATATACAAAATTAAATCAAAAGTGATCAAAGATCTAAATATAAGACCTAAAATGGTAAAACTGTTAGAAGAAAACATGTAAAGTAAATTTTCATGACCTTAGGTTTGGCAATGGTTTCTTAAATAAGACACCAAAAGTGCAAGCAACAAAAGAAAAATTAGATGAATTGGACATCATCAAAATTAAAACTTATGTGCTTTAAAGGACACCTTCAAGAAAATGAAGAAATAACACACAGAATGGGACAAATTTTTGCAAATCTTATGTCTGATAAGGAACTTGTATCCAGAACATATAAAGGATAATTTCAACTCAACAATAAAAAGTCAAATGGAAAATTAATTGCTAAAAAATTTAATTGCTAATTAAAGTAGGCAAAAGATCTGAATAAACGTTTCTTCAACAAAGATATCCAAATGGCCAATAAGCACATGAAAAGATGCTCAACATTATTAGTTATTACTGATGTGCAAACCAAAACCACAGTGAACTGCCACTTTATACCCACTAGTATGGCTACAGTTAAAAAGACAGACAATAACAAATGTTAACAAAGATATGGAGAAATTGAAACCCTCATTCATTGCTAGTGAGAAAGTAAAATGTACAGACACTTTGGAAAAGAGTTTGACAGTTCCTCAAATGTTATACATAGAGTTTCCATATGACCCATAAATTTTACTCCTAGATATACGTACCCAAGAGAAATGAAAACATGTTCACACAAAAACTTGTACATGAATGTTCATAGCAGCATTATTCATAACAGCCAAAAGGTTGAAATAATCCAAATGTCCATCAAAATGAATAAAGAAAATATGGTTTATTCATACAATGGAATATTATTTGTCATCAAAAAAGGAATGAAGTACTGATACATCTTACAGCATGGTTTAAACCTTGAAAACATTATGCTAAGTGAAAGTAGCCAGACACAAAGGCCACATATTGTATGAATCTACTACATTAATCTACTAGGGCTGCCATAATAAAATACCAGACTAGGGTGGCTTAAGCAGCAGAAGTTTATTTTCTCATGGTTCTGGAGGCTAGAAGTCCAAGATCAAGGTTTTGGCAGGTTTTGGTTTCTCCTGAGGCCTCTGTCCTTGGCTAGCAGACTACTATCTTCTCCCTGTGCCCTCACATGGTCTTTCCTCTTTGCACACACATCCCTGGTGTCTCTTCCTATTCTTATAAGGACACCAGTCCTGTTGGATCAGGTCCCCACCCTTATGATTTTATTTAACTTTAATTACCTCTTTCAAGTCCCTTCTCCAAATATGCAGTCACATTGGGGGTTAGGACTTCACCATATGAATTTAGGGGGCTATAATTTGAGCCATAGCATACACTTATGTGAAATGTCCAGAATAGGCACATCTGTAATGACAGAAGGTAGATTAGTGGTTGCCAGAGGCTGGAGGGATAGGAGGGTAGGGGTGACAGCTAAGGGGTGCAAAGGATTTTGGGGGGTGATGAAATGTTCTCAAGGTGATTTTGGTGATGGTAGAGCTGTGAATAATGCTAAAAGTTACTGAATTGTACATTTTAAGTGAATGAATTGTATGCTATGTGAATTATATGTCAATAAAGCTATTACCAAAAACAAACCAACCAACACAGACCCTAGGGAGCAGGAAAGGTCATTGGTAAAGTCTTTAAGAGGTAGCAGGATTCCACCCATAAGCATGGAGTTCACAGCCAATGTTAGAGTTTTTTAAGATGTGCAAAGAAGAAAGAGCCCACTTCTGATTCTAAACATGCAGGCCAGAAGAGCAGGTATCGGACTGGGGGCACATGGTCATGGCTGCCCTGACTGCAAACTTGGCTTAAACCTGAGTTACAGAGGATTGGCCTGGAGCTCCTTAAGCATTTATCTTAAAGACCCAAGAATGACATCCCAGCCTGGGGAGAAGCCAGTTTCTAAGGCTGGGAGCTCGGCAGGGTGTGAGGCAGGGCCTGCAGTAATCTCTCCTGTGCTCCTGACTTTCCTCTTCCATTCCTTTAGAATGAGAATGTTAGACTGTAATCAGCATGTAATCCTTTTGGTATTACATGCTCTTCTCTCCTGAGCTCTGTGTTTTCAAAGCATAGATCTGCCAAACCACATGTATTAAGCACACATGCTATATTGTCATTGTCAGTTTATGTATTGATCTGCTCCACTGGACTTCAAGTTCCTAGCAAATGGGAACGGTTACTTTTATCTCTGCACCCTCAGTGGCTCGCCCATTGCTGAGCACATACAACATGCTCCATAGATGCTTGTTAAATGAATTAATAAATGAATATTTTGTTTTTCCATGTTTCACTTGTTAGAATGCACATAACTTTTTGCTTGTGTTAGACTGGGCAATTTGGGGAACTATCAAACTAAAGAATCCTAATTAAAGCAGTGATTTTTTTTTCCCATAGAATTGACATAATTATAGATAATAATAATAGTTTAACATTTATAAACATTTCTGGACTGGGCCCTAGGGTAACCTACTTATATATTTGTTATCTCATTTAATCCTCACAATAAACCCCTGAGTAGATATTATTATTACCCCCATTTTACAGATGTGGACACTGAGGTTCACAGAGGTCGACTTGCCCAGAGTCATAGAGTTAATCATAGTGAAGCCTTGGTTTAAACCTCAGAACTCCAAAGCCTGTTCGTTTATCCTCTATATAATTATGACTTCTCAGTATTTTTTTCTTTTTGGCCACACTGCGCAACATGCGGGATCTTAGTTCCCCAGCCAGGGATTGAACCCATGACCCCTGCAGTGGAAGCACGGAGTCCTAACCACTAGACAACCAGGCAATTCCCGTGACTTCTCAATATTTTATTTTGTCAACATACCCTCATCAAAGGTAAATGGAAAGAAGAAGCAAGAGGGGAGGCCTGAGATTGTTGGCTTGCTTGCCTTTCTTCCAGGCCCTGTCTGAAGGCTTCCTGGCCTCAAAGGTTAGCAAATCCCTGCCTGGGTCCACAATGACACACAGCTTCTTCACAAATCCAGGCTGCCATTTCTGAGATTACCTCACTCAGTGGGCAAAAATTACTGCCCAAGTAGCCCCTTGCATTGAGAAGGGGACCATGAAAGTAAAGCACGCATGGAAAGTATGGGTGGGCTTCTCCCCCTTGATCATGAATGCAGTCTGAAATCAAGCAAAACCAGAAAGGCTTTTCAGATTGTTTTCACTGTCTACTGACTCACCGCTTCCAGTTTTCATTGTATCCTCTTTCGTCCCCCTTATGCATTTCAGCCACACTTCACAGCGTTCTGCACAAAGGGAGAACTCAATACGAGTTGACTGCTTACCAGAATGGAACATTCTGACATTTCAGAACAACAAGCTCAGCTTGAGGTGTTTCAAAAAGGCATGCATCAAATGTCACAAAGTTGTTATAAGAGATTCAACAGCTTTCATGTTGACCTCAATAAACAAAATTAAATGTTTGCTCATTTCACGGTTACCATGTCCCAATGCAAACAGCCTGGTATTTTTCCTATTTCCATTCACCTCTGTTACCTTGGCTGCCTGTGTGTTATAACTGGACGGCACTCAAAGATTGTTGTCTGCAAGGA